>NC_135759.1:14710796-15200796 GCF_052425735.1 Oculina patagonica | reverse complement strand
CGCAACTTTTTTCCACAGTAGCAAAGAACATTGGACAATCCTTTAATACTTTGCCTAAGCACTGGTAACAGTCCCTAAAAGAACTAAATTTTAGGTCATTTATTTTAGCATTTCCACCTTCGGAAAGCTTCGAGGATCCTGAGCCGTCTCCCGGTTTCACTGGGCATGCGCCTAACTCGCAATCCCAGCATCCTCTTGTTTCGTTTGGGAAACATAAAAGCCTGGGGGGTGGGGAGTCTTTTTTTCAAACTTTTCTGTACTTTTCAGACCAGTGCAATCAACTGGTGAGAAGTTAAAACCGGCTGGTGTACATGGTTTTACACTTAATTGTAACCTTTCAAAGGAAAAGAGAAATATTTTCAACTCAATTCCAAATCCATATAAAGAGGGGCCTGAAGGGGTTAAGTGGGTACTGGGATCGTTTTTAGGGCTTTCCACAAGTTGCTCGAGATTTCCCAAAAAGTTGCCCGTAATTTCTCAAAAAGTTGCTCAAAAGTTGCTCCAGAAACTCAAAAAAAGTTGCTTCTGATTAAAAAGGTGGTCGAAAGTTGTCCCCCAAAATCCAAAACGCTATTTCTATTAAAACAAGAAAATTTCTCTAAATATATGCTAATTTCCCTTTGAGGGTAAGATTTCAAAGCAGTTTTATGCAATTTTTCAGCAAAAGAAGTATCTAAATAACATATTAAGGGGAAAATTTGTTAAATAACAAGGATTTATTTAACTGAGAAAATCGTGAAGATATCGATGACGTCATGTTTTCTGACGAGTTTGTAAGAATGAGCCGAAAGTTGAAACGTCTACAGATGTTCCTCGAACATCTTCGGCGAACTTTGCAAATATTCGGAAACGTTTGTATTGGCCTTTGAACTACACTCGGTTAATCTTCGGAGATTTGCAGTCTGGAAATTGCTCAAAATGCAACAAGTTGCTCGAGAGGAAAAATGTTGCTCGAAGGGGAAAACGTTGCTCGAAATATGAAAAGGGAAAGGCCTAAATTCGATTTGGGCAAATTTTAACTAAGAAAATGAGATTTGGGTCACTGGGACTGGGAATCACAACAAAAAAACGATGGAACTGGGAATGGGATTTGAAAAAAGGTTGGGAAACAATGGGCTGGGAAATGGAATTCGCGCAAAATTTGGGCTGGGACAGGAGCCTCCTGGCTGGGAATTAATCCTGTTGGGATTTATAACCCCTCCCCCCCCCCCCCCCTTCAGGACCCTCTACAAATCAAACTCTCATAGTCCGCTCAATTTTAAATCCATAGTAATTCTTTATAGTATGCTTTGGTCAACTGTGGTCTCAGTGGGGAAAACGGCTCGAACCAGGTTTCCGCTGTTTTTAATCATGGAAAGCTGGTCATAACACATGCTTTGGGCGGGGTGATGTTGTTTCTTCGCCTAAGGCAGCTTTTGTAACAAAAATGTCGCGAGATTTTATTTTCGATGTTGTATTACACAACTTTCAGCCGATTAGGCCATTTTACGAGTTATCCTTTGCCTCTGTTTCAAAACGAGTCTACGTGCGAAACCATTCAAATGAAAATGAGTTTGATTTGTAAGAAAATTACCCTGGGTGCCAGAGGTTTTTTTTTGCGCGGGTGCGGCTTTCGGCTGCCGAAGTATCCACCGCCCGCGAGAAAAAATCCTTTGGTACTCAGGGTATATTAGAAAATGGACGTGTATGTGGAACTCATTTTCATATGAATGGTTTCGCACGTAGACTCGTTTTGAAACAGAGGTAAAGTGATGTTTAGAACAGTGACATGGGCATCTCATAGTAACAAAATAATTTTGTCCTTTGATCCACTGAGCTTGCCTCGTCATGACATGCGTGATCAGCCAATCACAGCTTTCATTATAATGCAAGTGACTTGCTTGGCGTAATCGTGCCATTCCATTGTAAACAACTCTGCTGCTCTTAAACGTTGAAGAAGCCGTTTGGTTCGTTTTATACGCAGTATAGAGCGCTTCAAACTGAGACTGTTGCACTGTTGCCGAAAGAACTGCAGTTGATTATACTTCCAGTTATTCTTGCTACATTGCGAGACAAGATGAGCAGCTGTTTTAAACTGCTCAGTCTGTAGACAAAACTTCCAACATGCGACTATTCAAATACAAGAGATTGAATGTAGACTGCAAAACAAAACAGTCTTATTTTTTGCGAGCGCGCGGTATTCGAACGAGAGGTCGGCGCTTCTCATCTTCCAAGCGGATTTACGATAAAAAAAACGACTGCTTTACCGTCTACTCTTACCGCCCGCCCCTCCGCCCCCCATGACGCAACAACGCGACCTCTTTCCCAGGGTCTTTTCTTCCTCGAGAAGTATAGGACACCCTTGGCTGACAAGTGACAAACAATTAAAACGCTGTCAAGTTCGCGATAAATATCTCTTTATTTCACCTGAAGTCAGTATTTACCACCTAATATTTAACATCCCCCGATATAACATCTGAGTGCAAAAATAACCCTGGGGGGTACTCCGGGATCAAAGTGACGGGGATGATCGAATGAAGGCAAAACTCAGGACCCAAAAAAATCCATAAGTCTTCCGACATTACCCAAAAAAATCCCTGGACCAAAAAAACGCCCAAAAAAATCCCTAGTCAAACTACCCCTAAGTTGCCAAGGCCGCGCTAAGGCACTTTAGTTTGATTTTAATACCCCAAAAAATCCCCTATTTAAATCAAGTCACCCAAAGAAATACCTGCCAAATTCTCCTACCCAAAAAAACCCCGGAATCGAAAATTTCGACCCCAAAAAAATCGTTCGCACATCCCCGTCATTTGGACCCCGGAGTACCCCCCCCCTGGGAAAAATAAACCCCAAAAGGGGCCTGTTGAAATGGGCAACAGTGTCAAAAACGCCAAAAAATGAATTTCCCCAAAAATATATGAATCACTTTCAATACAATAGGCTTAACAATATAATGTTATCTAAATACTTCTTTTGGAAATGTGCAACCTTTGTATTCAGTCTTTGAGACAAAATATATTATAAACTATACTTACATGTAAATTGTGATAGGGTTAAACTTATATCTGTTGAATTCTAAAGAAGAAGTTTTTAACTTCTAAATGTGTAACTTTCTGTATAAACGTTCTTCAAAACATTTTACATGTTCGCCATTGAGTTAAAAAATTATGTATAAAATGAATACCTCAACGATATAAGGTATTGTATTTTTGGGTAAAACCGTATGAAGCTTAGTGTCTAAATTTTATCTTCAAGCATGAATTTCTACCAAGTGAACATAAATATTTTCAGTTTCTCCAGAAAATCCTAAAGTAACTTGAAATAGAAAATTCAGTGATACCCTGTGGACCTATTCTTAGTTTTAGACAAGGTAACCCAAGAATTTTTCTAAACGTGCAGAAAGTATAAGCCTTAAAATATGCTTTTTTGTGCTTGAATAAATACAATTAATCATACTGAGTTAGAATAAGAATCTGAGCAAGTCACAAGTCAAAGTACAGTAGATAGACTTGCTCAAATTCTTCTCTCTTTTCTGACATTAAAATAATATTGCATTGTAAAATTGGTTCAAGAACCTTTTTTAAATCTGAGCCATGCTAAAACTCTAGCCTTAAGTGCAAATAGACCTGATATAAATTATTGACTGCTAATTTATTTTGCCAAATCAGGCTCTTGATTTCTTTACTGGTATTAAACACTTTTTTTATAGATATTAATTATATAAGTTAGATTGTTAATTATACAGTTATCATCACCAATATGACCACGGAGGCTGCCTGGTGTAAAGATGCGGAGTTGTCGTGATGTTAAGAGGAATGGATATAACTGCTGCTGCCATCCCTGCTTCCTCTATTCCACGTTTGATGTGATACCTGTCAGAATTAAATTAAATTAATGTTATGCACATGAATGTGGGTGGCACAGCCCCAGGGGGGGGGGTACTTGCAGTATACATGACGGGGAGGTTCGACGTATTTTTTTGGGTTGAAAATTTACACCCTCGGTATTTTTTTGGGTCAAGAGATCTGTCATGTATTTTTTTAGGTCTTAAAGTCTGTTTCATTGAATAAATCAGTATCGAGGTGCTATGTCTTGTACTTTTTGGGGTAGAGAATTTTGATGCCAGGTATTTTTTTGGGTGTAAAATTTCAGGCTCGTGTATTTTTTTGGGTTCACAATATGAAGCTCCGTCGGACCCCCCGTCATGTATACTGCAAGTACCCCCCCTGGGGGCACAGCAGCCTAATGGTTAGCGTGTTGTACTCGGGATTGAGTGGTCCAGGTTTGAGCCCAGAATACGAGGACAATGTGTTGTGTTCTTGGGCAAGACATTTTTAACTCACAGTTCCTATCAGCCCTCCACACAATATAAATAATGGTGACTACTAGAAGTATGAGCTAACCAATAATTGACTAGCATAGCATACCTTCCAGGGGAATTTACCCAGCCCCCATATGAAACTACAGAAAGAGACATGGATTCAGGTCAGAATGCTGGCCAATATTTTTACCCATCATAGTTTTGCAAAAGGTTGCAGAAAGAAAGAAATGTAGTCACATTGAATAGTGAATTTTTTTTCAAAACAAATGGATGCAATTGGATGGCTGCAAAGAATGCAAGATGACGAGTGTCTTACCCATCAGCTCCCAGCATGAATCCTGCCGGAATATGAACATCTCTTGTTGTTCCATCATGAATCATGTCGACTAAAGATTCCCCATTGTCAAACTGCAGTTTGTCTGCTATAAATACTGCGATGGCTCCATGACTTTCAACTGTCTTAGTTTTTGAGACAAAAGAACAACCCCTGGGAAAAAAATTGTAGATGCATTTCAATATTTTGTGAGTCAGAGTTCTTAATTGAAGGCAGAAAATTTATGTTCAGTCAAAGAAGTATTCAAAGATCTAAATGTAGTTTCTTCACCCTGTACAGTGAAAGAATTATCAAGTGCAAGAGGACATGAGACTACAGAACTGGTACCCAAAGAGAGACATCATTTCACTCTGCAGGCTACCTGATCACTCTGAATATTGTAAAATTAATTGAAAATAAAATTGTGCAAAAACATGAACATGTTAATAGTTAGCAAGTATTTAGGGCATGGCCCTTCTTCAATCAGAGCATGTGCAACTCAAACAGATAAGTGACAAATGAAATCTGCATTTGGAAAGTGTGGTCTTAGCATGCAGAGATGTAAAAAAATAAAAGGAACGTTAGCCACATAAAACAATGTACCGCTGGCCAGGGGTAGGGAGGGGAGTGAAGCAACCCTAGACGTCTGAAAAAAAATGGAGTGGATTTTTCACCTCGGCACATTAAGGCACAGTAAGGTTGAAGCAAAAAAACAGAAACAGGGGCGACTTTTCAATACTCGACCATGTTCAGCATGTGAATCAGTGATTGTCAAACTGGTTTTGAACTTTGTGACAGTTTTGTTAAAGATGCAACATTTGAGGGGGTCAGGTGGCACTTAATCGAGATGGGTGATAATTTCAGATATTGCTCACTGAAAGTAATGCTGTAAATTATGTTTCATTATGCCATTTAATCACAAAATAATCACCTCAACTACACTTAATGCAGGCTTTCTAAGCGTTCTCAATTTAGTTTGTTTGACTAAGTTTCAGTGTCAAATTATATCCTTGGCATCAAAGCTCAAGTCATTCCTATCCCAGTCATATTTTTTTTATTTGACAGGAAAGGGGTGAATGAAAGGTAGGGGGGTAGAAAGAGAGGGAGTTGATTATTCAAGGGAGGTCAGGGTGTGGGGGTAATTATTTGAGGGGTGGGGGCGATTTATCAAGGGGTGACTATATACAGTAGAATTCCAGTTATAGAGCCCCCGCCGGCCCCGGTCGCGTCCGCCGTCTGGCCCCGGGCGGGTGTGCCCCGTGCTGTCGCTCTGGCCGTCGCTGTCTCCCTGGCAGGGCCTCTATAAGCCCTGGGCTTATACAACTTCGTAAGGGGTTTTGGGAGGGCTTATATTAAGTGGAATGAAAAAATTGTTTCGAAAAGAGCCAAGGGAGTGTTGATTGAAATATGTTTTTAAGTTACAACTGCACAATAAAGCAACATTTAGACCTGATCAGTACTGTCATCCAGTAGAGGGGGGCTTATATTCGGGGGGGGGGGGAGGGGGCTTTTAATCGGATGTATTTTTTGTTTCCAGTTAAAGGGGCCTTTAAGGGGGGGGGGGGCTTATAAGCGGGGGGGGGCTTAAAACTGGAATTTTATGGTATTCAAGGTAATAAGTATGGTACTCAAACACTCACTCACCCTCTTTCAACCAAGGCTATTGACCTGTGCAAGGCTGGGCCATTATTAACAGAATAGCACGCATCAAGAGGGTCAGCAGCTACCAGATTCACAAGGCCTGATTTAAAATCCTTAAAGACACAAGAAATAAAATAAACAGCCATTAGGACACGTCACGTTGTATCCGTTATTAAACACAAGAACTGTCTTGGACATATACATGCATGTTTTAGTTGAAACAAAATATAACGAATAACTCAACATTTTTATTACAGGTGCAGACATCATTAAATGAATTCTTAAAACTTACCGGAAGTAGTTAAAATTAACTTAACGTCACTTTTTTGGAAGTCAAGCTCAATATAAAAGCAAGTTTGATACACCTAATTTAGCAACAAAGGACTTTGAAGCACGTCTTTACACAGCTGTCGCAGGTGGGAGAACAGTATAATTTATGCACAACAGAGAAACAAATTAAAAATTAGCTCAAACTGCGTGGAGTAAATGAAAAATTATTAGAGATTCTCGTTCTTGAAAAACCAATCGCAAAATGACATGTTCAAGCTTAAAAGAACTTTATACTTACAAATTTTCCACCAAAGTCTTTCGCAGGTCTAACTTTGTAGATATAGCTTATATTTTTAGGTTGCAGAATCTCAAAATAAAGAAGGTCGTTGCTATCAAAAAGCATAAAATCTGTGGCAGAGTAAACACGGACTCGCTGTTCGCCTGTAAAATAAGGAAGACAAATGTTATCGCGTCATTTTCCCAATAAACGCGCATTCCTGAGCATCGGAAATAAGCTTACCTGATGAATACTTCAAGAACAAAGAAGGTAAAACAAGGATAAACCATGACATTGATTTGCGGAGCACAAAATCTCCCATAGTATTTATACACAAAGCCATACAACTGTTGCTCTGCATGCACTGAGTCAGCATTGAAATGACACGACCACAGTGAATGCTGGGACATTTGTGACATGTTGTGACCCACGAACTTACGTGACAAATTTAATGTAACGCTTTTCCAAAGTTCGTATTGACGCAAAAAATCTTTATTTTTCCGAGAGAGACGTTTAAATACTGCAGTATTCTTTGACTTACATTTTTTCTAGGGGCTCACAGCATGAAGTCTATTTTACAGTCGTTTCCAAGTTCGTAAACGGAATGCTTCGAATGACCTGCAGCGTGGCACTTCCGTCATGTTTGGGCCCCAAAGTACTTAGTAGCGGATTCCCAATCTTCACGGCATTTTTGGGTGCTTCTATAGATTTCCAAAGGTAACAGTCCTTCATAGATCATAACAACCCTCGTTCTAAAGCAGGAGCGAGCATGCAGTAGTCATCTATAGTAAACCGTCACGCTCTCTCCGGTTCGGCTTCACTTCCACCATCCGGCCTAGATTTTTGCTGTCTATCCGCACATTTTTCGCTCGTAAAAATAGCAGCCCCCAGAAAGGTAACGGCTCCCAAGACTTACTAAGACCCAAAGTACATGAAAGAAATGGGGTTCATTAGCATGAGGGCCAAGGGGGGGGGGGGGGGGGGCTTGAGGGTAATCTAGGGGTTTCTTGACACTCCTTCTTGGGGGATTGGAGAGACAGACCCTGACTCAGAGAACGAGGTTGGCGGAGAAATTGCAAGGGGTATTTTCAATCAGAGAAAATCCACTGTAAAGAATAGAGCACTTTATTTTTACACAATACTTATGTACATAATTTTGCTCTTGATACCTTTCCCAAGTTCGTTATGTTCGTATATACTGTTCTGTGACTATTATCTGCGTTCAGTGTTCGGGTTGGGTTTACCACTTTATGACGTTCAAGAAACATATCGCGAGGAAAAAAAATATGGACCAGTTCAAGCGACCATTACGCAAAGGACAAAGGGGACTGAAAGAAGCCTTCTAGATCTAGCATTAGCGCGAGTATCTTGCTGCACAATGTTTGATTTTTTTTTCAGTTCCTCGAAATCCATAGTCTGCTAATATTTCACGCGTCGATGGACACGTGATAAAGTACACCGATACCACGTGGCCTCAGTGGCCAATGAAAAGTTAATGTTAAAGTTAGACGAGGTCAAATTTCTGCAGCAGAAAGGGTTATATGGGATATTACTTGTGTAATGATCTCCTTTTCTAATAACAGATTGTCGCGGTATGAATTTTTTAACTGTTTGCTCCGTTTGACTTAGAAGATCAAAACAAGAGCATTAATAAGAGTTGTCAATGTGTTTAATAAATAATATCTTTAGTGTCTTCTTAAAAACTTTTAAATATTTTGAAAGTAAGGTCTCGTACTAAAGGACTGATGCACTCCAAGGATTTATAGCTACAAAACATGGTAACAATGAATATAATACGAAGCACTTGAGACAAAGAAATGACCATTTTAACTACTTGACTCTCACAGACATAACAACGATCGACATAGAATTCTCCTAAATATAACAATACCAGGAACTGTGAACAAATGTATGGAGGTATGTACAGAGAATTTAAGTATTGAGCAGAACGCAGATTCTGAACCTGTATGGTTAATCGCGTCTTTCTTTCACTGCATTGTACAGCCTCAGGAATTTTATATATAACGATAAATTATAGACATCTTCACTCCGCGGTCTTCTCTTCTACTTTCCATCCAGATTTCCGGCCATCTTCGTAAAGTTGTTTCAAAACTTTTCTAAACTCCCCTTTCGCTGTAAACTGTTCGTATTTTCGGTAAAGTTGTAAAGCTGTGTTCGCATCTTCAGTGCTGTCGTGAGTTTCAGACTGGATTGTTAACCCTGCAAGAAAGGAATCAATCGATCAATCAATCAATCAATCAATCAATCAATCAATCAATCAATCAACATCAATCAATCAATCAATAATCAATCAATCAATCAATTTATCGATCATTCATTCATTCGATCGATAGATCAAACAGTCAGTCAGTCAGTCATCATCAGTCATCAGTCAGTCAGTCAGTCATAATCTCGTTTCCACATCTCGCGTGTAGACGAGCCGGAAGGACTCGTCTACCCGCGAGATCTGGGAACGAGATTAAGTCAGTCAGTCAGTCAGTCAGTCAGACAGTCAGTCGACCAATCTCTCAAATTATCTATCAATCAATCCTTCTATCAGTGAAACGATTAAACAATCTAGCAGTAAATTGATGGACCAAATAAAGGAAAGTTACGAATAGGGAAAGCACAATCTGAAAGTAATAAAAGGTGTTAAAAGAAACTTTACCTAAGAAATACGACGCTAGAAATCGAAGTGAGATGTATCTTTGTCGAGGAAGATGGAAAAGTTCTACTGTGTCAAATACCTGTTCCTTTGGTACCTAAATACACAGAGAAAAAGTGAAGCAATGTTATGATTTACTGATTAACAAGCTGTTCCTCTTGAGAAAGATGGGGAGGAAACAGAAGGAGGGTGTAGAGAAGGAGAAGGAGGAGGAGGAGAACCATAGGAGGGGAAACATCAACAAGAATAAAATCAACGACAACATAACTTTTATTACATATATGTAAAGATGATGACAACAACAAACTGAATGATTAAAAATCTGAGCATTAACCGGGGAATACCATACACATACCAAAAAAACTCAAGTCAACCGGGCTCATTATGGTAGTCGAGTCTTCCAATAAGATCCTACGATTTATATTGATATAGTTGGGACATCGCAAGGTAACTTTGTACAACGATGCCATCTCCTTACTCGAGTTTACTACGTACCAGGATATTTATAACTCTGAAGTCTTTCTTCAGGCCATGACCAACAAACTTCACTTTCCTGGCGACTAAAGCTCTCAGTTTGCGGTAAGTTGTCTTCAGTGTGGTGAGATGCTTGGAGGACATTGTGGCGTCCAGGTCGCCTGGTTTTATGCCGGAGAACTTTGTAAGGTAATCGACGACCTGAAAAGAGGAAATAACAGCATGAAAACATCCATAGGGAGTTCAAACGTGAATAAGTGGACCGACATTTGGGTAGAAACACGGTACTTTTTTAATCTTTGAGATCGTGTTTTACAATTTGAACTCAATTTTGTTTGAGAAACAGGTTATATTTTTAAAGTAATTTGGCTGCATAAGGAGCTTGTTGATTGTTTCATAAAATTGTTAAATTTATCAGAGTTTTCCTTAAAGTACAAATCACACGATCTGTAATATAAGCCTGCTGTTAGCATAACTGTTTTCATCCCATTCTTTTTACGCAGAAAATAAATATGCATATTTTTGAACATCAATCTTTTAACACTGAGATACGTTTCTACTTTTCTGCTGCGAACTAAAATCACGCCTTTAAAAGAGCTTGGAAGATGCGGTATTTGACTCCCTGAGTTTACACCATCACACCTAAGCCAAGTTTTTGGACATAAGTTATGAAAGAAATCATCAATCATTTTGTTATTTTAGCGCTCAGGTATAAGTAGGGAGGAAATACGGCTGTAGAGCTCCGAAAACGTCACACACAAACCTGTTCGGTCGTTGAAATGTAGTCATCTATAAAAGGCACGCCAGCTAATGGGCCATCGCTATAAAGAAAAAAAAGAAACATTTTAATGAGAAACGGACGGGCATTGAACGATCACTTTTTAAAGAAGTGTTTTGAAGTCACAAAAGGTAATGTCAGAATGAGTGTTTTCATACACCAAAGAAAACTCTTTTCCCTTTCGTTGTACGTCTGTTAAGTAAAAGTTGGGCGGTTTTTATTGGAAATTTCAAGAGTCTAAGGACGCGAACATTCAAGGAAGAGAAGAAATTGTCTAATAAAGGGGGGGGGGGGGGGGCTCTTGCTAGAGGACATACTGTGTACCTTAAATATCCTTTGCATAAAGCAGAGGATATCGATTGATGAAATTTTCGAAAAAAAGATAAGGCGTAAATTACAAAACGGTAAAGAAAAACGAAACAAAACGCTGGATGAAATTAGAGAGCAAGGGCACAAATAGAAATATTAAAGGTTGGAAAGTCTGGTAGTTGAAGCACTCAGAACTATAAAGCAACGTTTGTAAGTAACCGATTACCGTAAAATTCCGGTTATAAGCCCTGGGCTTATACAACTTCGTAAGGGGTTTTGGGTGGGCTAATATCCGGGGGGGGGGGGGGGTTATATGCGAAATAAAAGAAAACGTTTCGAAACGAGTGACGGCAGTGTTGATTGAAATACGTGACAAAGAAAAATTTAGCCCTGTTCTGTACTTCATCCAGCAGAAGGGGCTTATATCCAGGGGGGCTTATAACCGGATATATATTTTTTGGTTTCCAGGTAGATAGGCCTATAACCGGCGGGGGGGGGGGGGGGGCTTATAAGCGGGGATTTATAACCGGAATTTTACGGTAGTTCATTTCAACAATGTAAACCATGATTTTCTTTGGTTAAGATAAATACCATCTTACCCTCGGACAACAGTAACACGAGCCACGCTCATTTGACTCGGTTTTATTGTAGACCGTGTACCATCGCTCCTTATTTCAGCTTCCTCCTAAAAACACAAAAACAAACAACTTCCGATTTAGCCGTTTACTCAGATGTGGTTTTGAATTGTCACGCATTTCTTTGTCGCAAGCTCTCCGTGACTCGTTATGCAATATTTGCGTGACGAGAAAAAAAATGTGACTGAACTACCTAACGTTAAATTACAGTCATTTGCATTTGGGGGAATAAAAGTACACGAATGAAATTAAAGGGAGTTTTTCAATCGTAGTCCAACATGCTACTCATTACGACACTATCATGTTTTCAAATTCCCTGACTTTTTCCTGATAAAAATAAAATTTCTCTGACCAAATAAAGCAAAAATGTCAGATATAGTAGCTGCCACCAGCCGCCCCTTAAAAAAATCACTGAGATCAAAGCCACCCGAAAGGTCTATTCAAGCCTTCAATGGTATTAAATCAGAGGTGTTATAATTTTATTTTTCCCTGACTTTTCTTCAAAATATCAATTTTCCGTGACTCAAAATAAAATTCCCTGAATTTCCCCTGATCTTGAAGAATTGTATTTTTTCTTCACCATTTCCTGACCTGTAGTAACCCTGACTACGTCTCGAACATAAAAAAAAAAAACAGCTGAAAAACACAGGGCCACAGGCAGACCCGCAGGGGTAAATAACTCACAGAACGCAGTGTCTGAGAACCTTGGAGATGACTTCGCACCTGATTCAGTGTAACAAATTCGGCGTCCAACCCTACAAGATCCCCCTCGTTTGGCAGCTCATCAGCACCCAGGGGGGTGAACTCCCGGGACACACTTCCTCTTCTCACCAGGGAGACGTCTTGGTACAGTACACTGTCATCGATTCTCTGATTGACTTTTGTAACAACAAAGCAAAATGATTTTACTGGAATTAGTTTTATCTGCTATTGTTACATAAAAACGCATGGTCTTAACTGGGACATGTCTACCGCCGACCGGTTAGCTCAGTTGGTAGAGCGCCGGACTGCTGTGCGGGAGGGCTCGGGTTCGACTCCCAGACCGGACCAATACTCAGGTTTATATAATAATTGAGGAGAACGTGCTGCCTTTGCAATGACATCTGCAAACGGTTGGATGTTCTAGTCTTCTCGGATAAGGACGATAAACCATAGGCCCGTCTCCTGCACCTTCAGTGTCATGGTCAGCAGGGGACGTTAAAAAGACCCCACACACTTATCGCAAAGAGTAGGGCACGGAGTTCCCGGTACTGGCCTATTCACATTGTATCCATGGGTTGGGTGGTGGGACGATATCATACACATGGACGGAAAGCGGCTGCCAAAGGCGCCTGATATGCTGATGTTCGATCTCGTCCCGTAACTCTGATTGCACATGAAGCGCATTGAGCTTTGTAAATGCGCTAAATAAGAACCATTCTCACTACCATTACTTACTTGCGGTTTCGTGACGACTGTTAATATCTCTCCGTGTGAACACAACAGCGCATGGGAGTTTCCAATCCAGCGAAAAATGAACTGCATCGTTCTACAGAGAAATCAAAGGGTAAATTTATACCATTTCTTAAAATTACTGCACATTCTCGAACATTCGTTAACTAAAGGCGATCCAGACTGAGACGCTATATATATACCTATGACTTGGTTTCGAAAAAGGTCGCACTTTCTATAGTTTTAGTCTTGTATTTTCTCTGTAATTGATCCAAAAAAACAACGGCGACGTACTTACGTAAACCAATCAGGAATATGATAATGTTACTGCAACCTATCATGTGGAGTAAACGAACCACGATCGGCACAAGCGACGTTTCCTGTGCGTTTCACCGGTTGTATGTGTGTCTTTAGCATTAGAGAGATTAAGCATAACGTTTATTTTTCCGCGAACGGCAAATATTCAACCTCTGCCGTTTGCCGTTTGGCGTTCGTACGTATTCAACAAAAAGGGAACAAAATGCAAGGCAAGCTCGCGTTTACCGTTTACCGTATAACGTCATGCTTAATCTCTCTATTGTATTCATGTCAAGACGCGAAACTGTTTATCACTGTTACAATCGAAAGTAATAACCTCTTACCGGTGATATTGGAGTGATAGCAAAATCGTTGAATAGATACCACTGACTGCATGTGACGCCCTGAAAAAGAGGATAAAGAACATTTCTATGGGCGGTTAAAGCCTGCCTTTCACTTTGTAATCACTGACGAAGTCGGCCCAAAAACAAAAGCGATATCGCAACGATATCATGCACGTTAACGATCGTCAGCGTATAAAATCTATTTGATGTGGGTTGGTTAGAAGTGAAAAGAACTTTTTATGCACTTCTGTTTCGAGCCACGTAGAGGCGAACCCCATAAAAAGAAAGCACGCGTTAAGATAAGCAAGTTCTCCAAGTTTGCGATGTTGCGTTGGATGACAGCGCTTTCGGTATCGTATTAATCACATGGACAAATTATCAACACAATTAAGCGAGACATGCTCTTCACTATAGAGAATACTCAATTTACGCTTGCTGCAGTTCAAGAGAAGATAAAAGTGCAAAAAAAAAAAATTACCAAAAATATTATAATCAAAGTGACTGTGAGCCCCTCAATTTGGAAAATGAATTACGAAAGGGTGGTACAGTTCATCGATATTGTGGGCATTTTTGCCTGTCGAGTATTTCGATTTTGAACTCAAAATGGTGTGTTTACTGAAGAAGGAAATTGGTTTATTAGCTCATATACCGTGGTTTGTGAACCAATCAAAACTTAGGAATTGTAATATACCATGGCTAGTTTTTAATTAACGAAAATATACAAAATATACGTGTACTTGGCGACAGGACGCGGCACCTTGCTAAATAAACGTGGTGACATAAAACGAAATTTTGCTTTGGTGTAACAGGTCGTAACACCAATATTGGCGAAGGAACTGAGATACAAATAAACCTACTATTCACGATTGCCTCTGCACGTAATGTTAAAACTGTTCACCTCTTATAGCTATCTCTTACGTGTACTTGGCAGCAGACATTAACACTGCTAAACAAAAGCGGGATGATGCAAATTTTAGTTTACTGCCAAAGGAACCAGCACTCAGCAAGTATGTCAATATCAACAGAGAATTCAGAATACCATCGAAACTGGCACAAAAGTTTCGAAAAAACACGGTTAAAATAGTTTGATCGACCTAAAGCAGCTGGATGTTTTAACAAGCAAACACACAAGAAACAGATTAAACCCAGAACCATCGTATGGTTATTATTTTGCACAAAACGCGACCGCTTCTGAGTCAAATAAACTAGCTACATGTACACCAACACCCCATATAGCAAGCAGGAGAATCCGACTTTTCGGCTCTTGATGTTTTACTTGTCAGTGGAACAAGAGACACGCTAACACATAACACTGTGCCTACCTGCAATCGACGCCAAAAACTGATAAATGGAGGTACTTTTCCATGCATTATTTACACACCTTACCGACATGTGAGCTGCACATTATGATAGAACTAAGCAGCTATCTATAATTTCTATGACAACCTATACATGTAGGTACTTTTCAACCCTTGCAATTGTGGCTGGCAATTCTGAATAAAACCCAAAAAGGTGTTGAATATGTATCTCACAATACTTGCAACAGACTAACAGTACAGGTACACTCTACCACCACTTATCCCTTCAGACTTCTCTTCCCTAATTATCCATTGTAATATGCAATCCTTGTTCCAAATTGCACACTGCATACATGCAAATTTACGCAGCACTTTCATAGCCCTGGCTACACTAGTTCATATATTATTCATACACTACCGACATGTGAGCTACACATCATAATAACTGTGCGAAGCACGTCCGTTCTTGTTAATGTTTCCGCATCGTTTTGTCGCCAAAAGGTTGACGTAAAATTTTAAATTATTAACAAAAACATCCTGAAAGTAAATATCACACCAAAAAAGCCTGCTCGTCGTTCAAATCGAATCGAAGAGCGCCTTAAATTTCCAGTGGACCGTCGTTTGAACAGTTTTATCACAGTTGTTAAAATAGCATCATCTACATCAGCACATGCAAAAGAACAGCTAGGTGTTGAACTTATTTTTGATAAGGAAAGTGAAACAATCCAGATGATTTCATCACAGTGCTTCGCATTTGTTTGTTTTTGGTGCTACGCTGTTGTTCAAGCTCCATATAGAGAAGGAGATGTTATGTTAGGTGGACTATTCAGTGTTCGCCAGTTGCAAGAAACGTCGGAGGACCAATGCGGGGAGATTACCAAGGAAGTGGCAAATGCCGAGGCCATGATCTTTGCTATTGATAAGATAAATAACGACTCAAACCTACTTCCAAACATTTCTCTTGGCTACGATATACAGGATTATTGTGAAAGCAACACGAAAGCAACACAAATCACCTATGAAATGTTTCAAAAAAAGTGTTTCACGAACACAACACGTAGCAATATGGGAAAGCGATCTATCGTGGCATTAATTGGTCCAACCTACTCCAGTACAGCTCTTATTATCGGCGGATTTCTTCAAATGATTAACGTTTCAGCCATAGGCGGGTCAACAACGAGTCCTGAACTGAGCTCATACACGTACAAACATTTGTATCGAACAGTGCCTTCAGATACATATTTAGCAAAAGCCGTGGCTGATATCATAGAACACTTCAACTGGACCTATGTAGCTGCCGTCGCAGTCGATGATTCGTATGGACGAAATGGCGTGTGGTCAGTCATCAAAGAAGCCGAAAACAAAAATGGCTCCTTCTGTGTTGCTGCGACAGAGTTTATACCTCATAACACGAAGAATTCAAGCATTAGACACATTGTTACAAAGCTAAGGCGTCACGAAAACATCAGAGTTATCATCTTGTGGATTTATGGTACCATTGTAAGGAGTTTTTTTAAGGAAGTCAAGAGACAAAACCTCTCCGGGCGAGTTTGGGTTCTTAGCGAAATAGCTTACACATTAACTGGAAATGGTTTTCTCCCTTCTGACCTTTCGCCGCTTCATGGATCAATAGCATTCCAACCTCATAATTTCCAAGACGAAGGATTTAAAGAATACATGAGAGCATTGCTATATAATGCCGAGGGAAATAACCAGGACCTTCCAGAATGGTGGGGCGAGATTATGAAGCTGAATAGCAACTGCTTGGGCAGAAAGGATAATGCTACTCACAAGAATCGGCAAAAAGAATTATGCGTACACAATATTATACAAGACATGTACAGCACATATGTTCCACATGTCATCGATGCTGTATATTCCGTGGCGCATGCCTTAGACATCTCAACTCAAGATACTAATCTCACTGATAATGATTGCCCACGAAAACTTTATCTGGGAGTCAATGACATGCAAAGGCTACTTTCTAAAGTTAATTTTATGGGACTTACGGGAAAAGTCTTGTTTAATGAGTTTGGCGATAGGCAATCTGCGTTCTATGATGTTATCAATTTCCAACAAGTGCAAGAGGCTGACGCCAAGGGCATAAAACAAGTTATAGTCGGAAAATGGGACGTGGCACAGCGGTTACACTTAGACGATAACATTTATTGGAACAGCCAAAACGGACTGTTTCCAAAATCCGAATGCCTGGACCAATGCTCGGCGGGAACAAGGAAATCAACTACCTCGCCTTGCTGCTGGCAGTGCGTCCCATGTCCTCGCGGTACTATCAACCCAGTTCCTGGTGCTCAAAGCTGCATGGAGTGCTCAAGAGGGAAACGTTCCAATGAGGCTAGGACAGCGTGTGTAGATTTACCTTTGGCCAATTTGAGTTATACTAGCGCAGGAGGGATCGCTATTCTCGTTTTTGCCGTTTTGGGTATCATTGCTACTCTCTTTTCATTCGCTGTTATCTATAGATTTTGGAACACTTCCATTGTCAGGGCATGCAACAGGAAGCTGAGCCTTGCCTTTCTAGGAATTATTCTCTTGGTGTTGTTCTTGGTGTTACTGAATCTCTTTAAACCTACTCGTACAATTTGCAAGATCATTTACCCATGGCGTTACTTAACTTACAACCTGTGTCTCTCCCTTCTACTGGTGAAAGTCTTGCGCATTGCGAGCGCTTTCCAAGTTCCCATACTACCCAGTTTAACAACAAACTCACTTACTAATAGAATGCATGCAGTGATAGTTATAACTCTACAAACGTTCTTGATTATTGTGTTGCTACCTTGGTTGCTTCTGGATCCCCCAGTCATTATGGAATACATCTATCCAGAGCGTTACACTTTTATTAAATGCAAGGCATACAACGCGTCAGTTGGAAAAACCATGTTCTTGACAACTTGTTCCTACATTTTCTTTCAATTGTTAATTTCCGCATATTGTTTCTTTAAAGTAAGAAATATTCCTGAAAACTTTAGTGAGGCCAAGCGAATGGCATTTTCCATGTACATTTTTTTTATTTCTTTACTAGCTTATCATACGGTAGAGTTCTCAATGGATGAAAAGTATGTGACGGTTGTGGACTGTGTTACAACACTATTGAGTGCTTATGGTTTTGTTTGTTGTGTTTTCTTGCCAAAAATTTATATCATCCTGTTAAGGCCGGAGCTGAACACTTCAGCACGGATAGGTCAGGAGGTAACTCAGTTCTCGTTTGCGTCAAGTTCTGTACGAATCAATCCCGCATTTGACAGGTCCACCCAACAAGGCCGAACATCAACAAATTTAGCTTCCATGGAGAAAAGAACCCTGGATTGCTGTACAGTAAAAACCCGCGAGTAAGAACCTGAATATTTCCAAATGTATTTTATCACGTTTAGGAATGCACGTTTTTTGAATGTTTTCACCGATGTGTCGGTATTTAGTATTAGTAGCAATTGTTTGGAAGTATGCGTGACTTTTTGTTGTTAGGTATATAAGTTATTTTCGCAGCTTTCAAGATCACTCGACGGCATCTCTCGCTACGTTTCTGTAAATTTCTTTATTTTTGTTATTGTTTGTATCAGATATTTTATACTTAGACATATAGGCCTATGGTGTCTGTAAGCCATTGTATCTAGTTTATAATTTAATCAAGTTTAAGTTGCTTTGGGTAAGCTCCGCTGATGAGATAGTCTTACGTTTGTTGTGAATTTTCTATTCGAGTGAAATGTAATTTATTCTAGCTCATTAAATAATATATCTTGTATAGTTGGCATTTGTCCTCGTTATCCGTTGTATGATTATATGTATTCTGGAACATTGCCCGTGTACTTGTAGTCTAGCTATCAATAAACGAGGTGCCTATTGCTGATTCTTGTCTGCGTTGTATGATATGTAGTGTGAAAATGATTTGTTCTCGTTTCACTGCAGAGTGATTAGAGAACAAGTTAGCATAAATTAAGGTTCTTACATAAATGGTAATTGGCATAAATTTAAGTTCTTAACAGGCTCTTATTTTCTGAAGAAAAATTTACAGTTTTTAGTAGTATCCAGCCTTTATCCTTTTATTTATATTTTTTGTTATTGTATCAATAATATTTTATGATTTTCAACATTGGCATATGCATTGGAACTGGAGTGACAAGGCTCATACGTGTCTCCAAAGAGGATCCAGTATGTCGACTTTTTATTTTTCCCTAAAAGCAAACATTTTTCATCGATTTCAGAAAATAAGAATCTATTTCCAAATTTTAGGCTAGAGGTTCTTATAAAGAGAGTGTCTAACTGGCAAATTTTAGCCTAACAGGTCCTTAAAAATTAGGTTCTTACTCGCGGGTTTTTACTGTATTCTGAGAACTGTATATCGTATAATAAAGGACTAGGTCAGACGGAAAGATCTAAATAAATGATGTGTGGATGTTCTTGTGCGAACATTTTTTAACACCTGCGTGGGAATTGATATAAATTTTCAGTGCCTAAGGTACCATTATTCTAAGCACTTTAATTCCACTAACTTTCCTTAAAGTCGTGTACAAAGGGCCGTAATATTTGCGGTACACAGTTTCCAAGCCAAAAAGGACACCTGCTAGCTTTTTTGTTATTACTCATCAACTTAACATTGACAGAAACATAAATCACCATATGAGTTAACGAATGATATTTCAGCAACTTAAAGCCAATAAAAGGTGTTTATACGCTTAAAAATTGGAACATCTTTTTGTTGTTATTAAGTCAAAGTGGCTAAAAGCCACTAAACGCAGAAAATGAAAAGAAAAATGGAATGAGAATATAAAACCACAAACTTTGACAAAAATAAAAAATTTTCCCAGAAGAAATCATGTTTTGAAACAGTTCAATCCTCTATCCGTCAAATTATCATGATCTACATTCTACAGATGCAAATATATCACCTTTTTATACTGTCGGATTCTCCTTCTAAACTTCTCCCCCCCGGGCCCGGGGGGGGCGAAGGGGGGAGTGGAAACTCATTAATACTTCAACAAGTTAAAACAAAGAAAATCATAACCGTGAAGGAGATTTGGATACCCAGGCTTAATTAACATAGATTTTTACGATTTTATTTCTATATTCACTCCTTGGTTTCTGTTTCGATTGAGAAGTTGTATCAAACACTCGAGACAGTGTTTCACGGGCTATCCAAACACCTTGAATTTCATCAAAAATACTCCGCTGCGCGTCGTATTTTCAACTCTCTTCTCGGTGTTTGGATATCCCGATGAAACACTGTCTCTCGTGTTCGATGTATTACTTTCCACACCTTCGCATTCGAGGTAACTTCCACTCCCAACTAATACAGTTCAATACATCAAACATCGAATGGTTCCAACACTTCGGTGAAAGTTCGCTACGACTTCCTAGACTAACTCACTTGACCCTGCTTTGGTACAGTTCATAACAGACTATTTTTATGCTTTGCTCAAGTGGCGTAATGTTTGTGACACTGACTTTGTATTCCATTCTAAGATTGCAGAACTGAGGAGAATGTGCTGCCTTTGTAATTACATCTGCAAATGGTTAGACATTCTAGTCTTCTCGGAAAAGGACGATAAACCGTAGGTCCCGTCTCCTGTATAAAAGAGGCGACCGTGGGTCTGTCGAGGATGAAGCGAGTTGCGCCAAAAAATCCAACATGGCGGACCAAAACGAACGCGCGTTAGAATCCGAAGATGAAAATACCATTTCCTTCGAAGAACAAGAGCCCAGTCTACGCGATATAAAGAACCTCCTCATTAACATCCAGGCCACAGTATCGAGCATCTCGAAAGAAAATAAAGATCTAAAACAAGAACTCACCGACCTAAAAAACTCGTTCGCGTTCTATGACCAAGAGCTGCAGGGATTCAAAAGCAAGCTGGAGAAAGCTTCCACGGCAAACGCTTCCCTCAAGAAAGAGCTAGACGACACGAAAAAGAAGCTAAAACAAACGAACAGTTTGTTAGACGAACAGATCGACGACTCCCAAAAACTGTGGGACGAATTTGACGCATTAGAACAGTACACACGTAAAAACTCTTTAGAAATCCATGGAATACCAGAGAACCTTTACACTGACCCGGAAAGCGTTGTCCTGAAAGTCGCCAGTGCGATTAACGTCGCCATAAAGCCTGAAAAGATAGAGATCTCTCACAAACTACATCGCCCCAAGAAGGGTCGTAGACCAATCATCGTGAAATTTTGTAGTCATAAGACGAAAGCGAAACTATACAAAGAAAGAACTAAGCTAAGAAATGTTAAAGTATCCGACATCTTTGAGTCCTATGCATCTGCGATTGAAGCACGAGAAGGAATTTTCATCAACGAAAACCTGACAGCATATAGAAGGCACATTGTTGACAAGGCGTTCCAAATGAAGAAAACTAAGATCTTTACTAGCGTTTGGACACTAGATGGAAAGATTTTTGTGAAATGCTCGCCCGATGATCGACCGATAAGGATCCTCTCCGAAGAAGACCTTGAGGACTTCGGATGAACTTTGCTATGAAACAGATTTTGAGCGGAGGCAGCGGTCACGGCCGTATAAAGCTAGGGTTTGTTTATAAACTGCGTTATTTATTTATTTATTTATTTATTTATTTCCTTTCTACAAAAACTATTACCTTTTTGGCATGCTCTACCTCGTATTTTATACATGTTTTTTTGTGATTTATTTGTTTCATGTTCTCGCTTTATTTGCAAACACATCTCAGCTTTTTGTGAGACGAAAAGTGGATAAATCGACTGGAATCGAAGTAGTATTAATCGTTTTTCAAAGTCTAATGCTAATTATCTTAGAAGCTTATTGTTCTGATCATGTAGCTAATTCCATAGTGGTATCACCTTTTATAATCTGAAATGACAACTCCTTTTGTAGCTAAGTTTTGCTCGTTAAATGTCAGAGGTATAAACCAAATGCGTAAAAGGAGGCAGCTTTTTCGATGGCTTCATAACAACAAATTCGACATAATTTTTTTGCAAGAAACGTATTCCACAAAAAGCGTTGAAACTGTTTGGAAATCAGAATGGGGAGGTGATGTTTATTACAGCCACGGTACAAATCATTCCAGAGGAACAATGATTTTATTCAATCCTAAATTACCCATTCATGTAGATGACATCTTCGCAGACGAGAATGGCAGATTTTTATTACTCAAAGCAACTGTTCACGATACTGAATTTCAGCTGTGTAACATCTACAGCCCTAACAACAACAACACTGATCAAAAAGATTTTTACTCAAATTTACTCAATATTCTTAAACGTCGCTCAGATCGCAAAATGATTGTCGGCGGCGATTTCAATTGCGCGTTAACACCTTGCGATAAAATTGGCGGATCCGACGTGAACAAGAAGAATAACGTAATTAGTGAAATCAGAAATTTATGCACTTCTCTGAAACTCCTTGATGTCTGGAGGTGCCAACACCCTAATCAACAACAATTCACGTGGCGAGATAAAGCTTTCAAAGTACAATGTAGATTGGACTACTGGATGATTTCTGAAGATCTTAAACCTCTCGCTTTAGACACGAACATCAAAAACTCCACTTTAACAGATCACTCCGCTATCACCCTGACAATCCAGTCCCAAGATTATGTTCGAAGAGGTCCAGGTTTCTGGAAAATTAACAATTCTCTCTTAAAAGACAACAACTTCATTGAACAACTTTCAGACAAAATTCCTCAATTCAAAGACAAATATAGTTACCTTTCTGACAAAGGCCTTGCTTGGGACATGATAAAAATGGAAATGAGGGGTTTCTGCGTTCAGTACTCTAAAAGAAAAAACAGAGAACGCAGAAACATTGAAAAAGAGCTATCGAGTCGTATCGAGCGTTTAATGAAAATCTTAGAAACCAACAGATCGAAAGAAAATATCACAGAACTTTATCGACTTCGATCAGAATTAAATAAAATTGCCGAGTATAGAACTAATGATGCTATTATCAGAAGCAGAATTCGATGGCACGAGCATGGCGAAAAAAATACGAAATATTTCCTCAATTTAGAAAAAAGGCAACACTCCAATTCCTTTATTGCAAAACTTAAAATACATGATGATCAAGAAATAACAGAAGCCAATGAAATCTTAAAATGCCAAAAACATTTCTATAAGGACCTTTACTCCGCCGTACCAACCGATAATTCGAATGATAAAACTTTCTTCGATGATCCAAATCTTATTCGGCTAAGTGACGCTGAACAAATCGATCTTGAAAACCCCCTAACGAAAGAAGAATGCTTTAAAACTCTAAAAGAGTGCGCAAAGAATAAATGCCCAGGAAGCGACGGCCTTTCGGTAGAATTTTATTTACTCTTCTGGCCTCTATTAGGAGATGAAATGGTTGCAAGTTTCGATTATGCTTTCACGCACGGAAAGCTAAATATAACCCAGAAACAAGGCATTATTAAAGTAGTGCCCAAGAAACGAAAAAACAGACTCTACTTAGAAAATTGGAGACCGATATCCCTTCTCAATATTGATTATAAAATAGCAGCCAAAGTCATAGCTAGCAGACTATCTAAAGTTCTCCCAAACATCATAAATGACGATCAAACCGGGTATATCCAAGGTCGATATATCGGACAAAACATCAGACTCATACAAGATATAATGAAAGTAACATCCCTAGAAAACATTCCCGGCCTCGCTATTTTCATCGATTTCAAAAAAGCTTTTGACTCGCTCGATTGGAATTTCTTAAACAAAACCTTGCGGTCGTTCAACTTTGGACCTAACATTCAAAAGTGGGTTAAAACCTTTTACACCGATATCTCCAGTTGTGTCATCAATAACGGCTACGCGTCGGAATTTTTCCATCTTCAAAGAGGCGTAAGACAGGGGTGCCCGCTATCTGGTATCCTCTTTGTCCTCTGCGCTGAAATCTTAGCCAATGCTATCAGAAACAATCAATACATCAAAGGCATAAAAATTTATGAAAAGGAATTTAAAATTTCGCAATATGCTGATGACACGACTGCCTTTGTTTCTGACATAACCTCAGCTGAAAAGCTGTTTGAGATACTGAACGCCTTTCAGCGTTCTTCAGGACTAGAGGTAAACAAAACTAAAACCGAAGGAATGTGGCTAGGTGCTCTCAGACATAACTCTGAAGCTCCCTTAGATATTGCTTGGCCTTCAAAACCGATAAATTCCCTTGGAATTGACTTTACCTACAACGAGGAAGTCTCTTACAAGAAAAACTTTGAACAAAAATTAGGTTCAATGAAAAGCATACTCAACATATGGCTTCCAAGAAACCTCACTTTGTATGGCCGAATAACTATACTCAAAACCCTCGGACTATCCAAACTCATCTATAACACATCAATGCTGTCTTTTCCGCCAAACTTCCCAGCCTTAGTAAAGCAAACCATTTCCGATTTTGTTTGGAACAGTAAACCTGCTAAAATCAAGCACACGACAATGATAGGACCAAAGACAAAAGGTGGTTTAGATTCACCGGACTTTGACACCATAAACAAAGCATTGAAAGTCTCCTGGATACGAAGATTACATGAAAGTAAAAATAACGCATGCTGGAGTCACATACCGTTATCGTTTATAAAGCACTTAGGAGGACCTTTTCTATTTGAATGCAACTATGACCTAAAATCGCTTAAAATAGATATTCCAATTGACTTTTATAAAGACGTCCTTTACATCTGGCAGACTATTAACCAACACTCTCCAGAAACAAAAGAACAAATACTTAATGAAATCATATGGAACAACTCTTTTATCAAAATTGAAGGCTTCTCCGTGTATTATAGAAAATGGCACGAATCGGGAGTCGTCCGAATCAAAGATATTTTCTGTGGAAACAACTTCTTAACATTTAATGATTTCTACACTAAATTCCAAATCAAAACAACATTTCTCAAGTACTGTGGCTTATGTAATGCCATACCCGCTAGCTGGATCCGTTCACTAAAAAGCTCTGCTGACGAAGCGCAGCGCAAATCAGATCATAACCAGAAAATAGATATCGGTAAATTGTCATGCAAAGTGGCTACCAAAATTCTCATAAACAAAAAGTTTGAAACCCCGACCGCAGAAAGAAGATTGAGGCAATTGAGTCTGGACGATAGCACAATACGCGCTATCTACGATATTCCTTTTAAAGTAACAAAAGACACTCGACTTGCTATCTTCCAATTCAAAATTATTCACCATATTTTACCAACCAATTCAACCCTTTACAGAGATAAAATCAAGGACCATGATAAATGCCACCTATGCACGCAAACGCAAACCCTGAGACATCTTTTTGTCTCTTGTCCGAATGTACAGACTTTCTGGAATACGTTTGCTACGTGGTGGAACGTCAAAAATGACGATTCCATTGAGCTACACGAGAAAAACATTATCTATGGTTTCACAACTAACTTTCCTTTACGACTTGGCTTAAACCTCTGTGTACTCATTGCTAAATATTATATCTACACTGCTTCGAGAGATGAACAACACTACCACTTCGAAACCTTCCTAGCCCTTCTAAAAGATAAAATATCTATCGAAAAAAGCAGCTCAAAGTCTCAAATTCAACTCTAAGGCTTTTTCTTAGGTGAAATTTTGTAAGGCACTTTATTTTATCTATTTATTTTATTTTATTATTTTCTTTCTGCTTCCTTTTGTCCGTAATTAGTCTTTGTACTCGTCACGAAGCTTTTTTGTTTACCTCGCTTTTTCTGTTTTGTCTACTTATTCTTCTTAAATGTATAGCTTTTGCATCTGTAAATAATGTTTGAAAGGACAAGAATTTTAGCTGATAAAGAATTAACATAAACAAGCACTGTAAATAAGTACCGTATTGTTTTTAAAGCTCAGACACATTGTACATGTATGTAGCTGTTTTTTTTTTTCTTTTTTGTTTGCAATAAACTATTAAAAAAAAAAAAAAAAAAAAAAAAAAAAAATCTTCAGTCCTCTAACAGGGGACGTTAAAGAGCCCACACACTATTCGCAAAGAGTAGGGCACGAAGCTCCCGGTGTTGTGGTCTGGCCTTTACAATTGTATCTTAAAATTACAGTATATGTAAAGCGCATTTGAACATAAACATATGGAAAATGCGCTATATAAATGCATTATCATTATCATTATCATTGCGAGTTTGAATCTTAGCCGGGGAACTTTTTTATTTCATTTTTTTCCTTTACGTTTTTATAGCGCATGTGTCGTATCATTTCGCTATGGATGTATAATTTATTGTACCGTAATGAAAATTTAAAAAACTATTAACCGAAATGGAGCGTTTGCCCGTACGTCTCCTATATTATTCAAGGTACGAATCATTCGAGAATTCGTATAGTTTATCGACTTTGTATTTTTTCAGGCCGAGTATTTCGATTTCGAACTCAACTAAGGTGTATGTTTATGGAAGGAGGAAAAAATAATCAAATGTAAGACGGTTTCTCGCCCTCGAAGACGCCCTTGACGGATCTTCCTCGATTACTGAATAGTCAAAATATATGCGCAAGCGGTATGCACTTGTCAGCGGATTTATAACAAAAAGTTTACAGGAAGTGACGAAAGGAGTGGAATATGCCCTGCTCACCAGAACCCGGAAATGGCTTTGCCATTTTCCGAGTAAAAAAAATAAAGTTCGCACCTCCTTTCTGCTGTGGAATGTTGTTCCAACATGAATGTGAGCCACCAAGTTTCCACCAGACTTGAAGTCCTGTACATGCCCCACAGTAGCTAGCAAGTCATACACGATCTCGCCCTCTGTGCACTTTACTTTTTGATTCTAAAAATAAAACAAAGATGAGCTCTGAGCTGCGTCCACACTTAAATATTAATCCAAACCTAAACCAATTCTACTGAAATCAAACTCGAAATTTCAATCTCAACGTGTTAGTTACAGAACGAATCGCAAAACAGGACGATTTTTGCGTTTTATACTTTTCCCGCGCAAATGATTTTGTATCAAGAAAGACTGAACAACGCGATTTAAATCAGGATCTTTGCAATGTACCGATGGCAAGGGTCATGCTGTTGGGGTTGAATACTGTCGAAGCCTGAGTTTTGTCAGTTTTTTTTTTTTTTTTTTGCTACAGTATAACTTGTTGAATAACTGTTAAGTCTTTTTTCTGTATTTCTTTAACCCACAATCCACATCCAGCTGTTATATTTGCTTTAACACAAAAATACCTCATCAAGGTTTCTTCGCATTCAGGTAACTTTAGGTTTAAGAAAATCTAACCAACGATCCTTTAAACACGAACTTTACAAATAATTTCCATTAAGTGTGATAAAACCAAAACCTGTGTTCACTCTGGCCAAACCCAAAGGACACGGACAATCCAATGAACCAATCAAAATTTAAAGCAAATACACATACCCGACACAAAGCGCAGTAAAAAGTGTGTAACGGAGTCACGATTGGTTTTGATTTTACTTCTGATTGATTGAGAAAGTGGCGCGAGTTTTTTTTTAAACCAATCACTAAGCATAGTAATGCAAACAAGCCAATGCGAATTACTTTCGACCCTCAAGTGAAAACCGTCCTAAAGTAAACATAAACCATTATTGTACAAATAGCTGAAAGTACCTCATCAACCTTGGTCACGTGCATTCCTCCAGCTGAATCAAATGATATCTTTATTGATAATGGAATCCAACCAGTTAGTTCTTCGTTCTCGGGAATATCCGTACGCCTGATAAAGAACAAAAGATATCTAATATGGAATTTCTCGGATCCAGTGTTAAATATCTTTCATGAGGGGAAAGAACTGAACAAACGAACAGACACGTTTGTGTATTAAAGCTAAACATACATGTCCTCTGACGTCAGATCTCTGTCGTGTCTAAACTTGCAGTCTGGTCTGGTACATGCATCACCATATCTACAGGCACGGCCGGATGATGGAGCGACTGTGGGTTTCTCTTCAGATTTTGGCGGATCTAGAAACTAAAAAGAAGTCATGCATTTTAGCGCGGGTGTATATTCAGTAACACTATTCACGAGAAAGCTAATAAACACGTAAAAACGCTATAAAACGTTGCTTATGAAAGTTTGTTCACTTGAAAGAACCTCAGTTGTGTTAAATTAAGGTCGCGGGGGACAGCTTAGGTTCATCATTATGCATTTATTTAAAGCGTATGCACGAAGTACAACGACTGACATCGACAACTTTACGACGAGATATTTGCATAAAAATATGAGCACGCGCGCGTGATTTGATGTGTTTGCGTGTGGAATTGTTTATGTCTTTTTGAAAACGCATTGTTCTCACAATAAAAGCGTGTAATATAATTACCATAATTACCATTTGGAAACCGTGTTTTGATCGGGACACCTTCGGAAATCTCAAAGTTTGGACTTTTCCGACAATTTTGTGCCAGAGAATTCATCGCGGATATAGAACTTCATGACCTGCCACTGCAGAGAGGCAAACTAGGCATACTGTAGTGTGTCATAACAGAAGCGGAATTTTAAAAGCGCGCTTATAGAAAGAGATAGAAAGCATTAAATTCAAATTTGCGCATTTAAACCATCATAACTTGCTGGCAAACTTTAAATTAAAAAATCCGCTTCTGTTATGACACACTAGAGGTATTGACTGATCAGTTATTGACAAGATCACAGAGTGTTGTCTCCTAATCGATCCGCAAACTCTGCCACAAAATCATGTTTCTCCCAATTTGTCACTTCCGAGGCTATATCACCGCCGTCAAGTGAAATCTTCCAAGTAAAAGATGACATTTATAATATTCCATCATTTCTTTACGTCTCTGTAAAATTTGAGCTTAATCGCACCCATAACAGCCGAGAAATAAGCGTTTTAAAAGATGCAGGTCAAGCAAAATTTCGCCTAATGAATTTATTCATGCCTTAGGTATCCCCCGCGACCTTAAAGGCCCGGCAAAACGAGGAAACATGTTTCCTAGTTTTGCCAGGCCAAAAGGCGTCAAGTTTTTTACAATTTAACTAAACACGATTAGAAAAGGTATTGTCGATTTTTCTATTGCGCAATTAAATAAGATATTTGTGAGTAATGTTTTAGTTGTCAACAATTATTAGAGAGAACTTTTTCCCCTAAGCTACGAAATTCGAATGAGATTAAATTTGGACAAACATTTAAGAATAAAAATAAGCGATAAGAGTTTTGCATAACGAATTGGCTACGAAATTTAAGACATGAATAGAGTTTTCCATATTGATGTTGCAGATAACGTTACTTTCACTAAAAATGAGTCAAAGTTCATTTACTTGAGTGCCACGGCTCTCACTTCTTTGTTTCAACAACTACCAGTTACAAATATTGCATCACAGACGTTTATTAATGAACCTGTTGTTGTGTTCTCCAAAAGTCGACCTCCTTTGCGTGTTCCATGCCACAGTTAAATGCTAAGATATCTGGTAGATCCTTAACTTTACGAATCTGAACCTGTAGGAGAAAACGAAGGTTTACCTCAGTCGGTTAATAAAATACCACGAACATTTTGGTCACTTAACGAAGCATTATAACTAATGAATTGGCCCAAAATACACTTTGAAAAGGTAGGCTATCTTCCAATAGGGTATAACGCACTCGCCGCCACTCCCCAAAATGTTGAATTAATTTGTCAGTGTCATCAGTTTACTTGGTTTTAAAAATTTCAAGCACTCAAAGAGCCCACAGTCACACGCGTGCACGTGTACATTTTCTTCTATTGCGCACGATTATCTTAACACACGTAATATTAAAAAGTACATGCTTGTCAATTTTGGAAATAACTTAATTCTAATATATGCTCGGATTCCAAACTGGACTCGGTCTTTTCTTATTTTAGAATTGGACTTAATATAGTTGTTTTAACGCGAGAAAAAAGTGAAACGAGGAACGGCCAAACACGAGCTGCGAAAATCAAATCTAGAACACCTACCGTAGGTTGGTATCTTGAGCACTGGTCACACCAAGCTTGCATGCTTTGTTCTCGGCACATACTTGACAACAACACGGACTCGAAGCTCATAGAACCCTGTTGTTTTTCTATGAACAGGACAAAAGAAAACTTTGAAACACCTGGAATGAAACACTTAAGAAGAAAAAATATCACTTTTCAAGCATTTCTTTGCTAACTTCAATGAAAATTTATTTTATTCGTCAAACAACGGTCGCCAGTCTCTCCTTTAATACTAGATAGGTTTTTCTATTGACTGTTACGTTGATAAAACCGTAGCAATCACAAACCCTCGAACGTAAAATTCCAGTTTTGCTCAAAAGTAAGTTACCATTTTCATGACTGCGCGTCGCGTCTGGTTTCTGAAAAGTTTACGCGAGAGCATAAGAACATTAAATCTTTTTTCGAGATTTGATTGACACTCAGCCGAAAAGGAACCCGTGATTTTCTGGTTAAAAATACACAAAATTGTAGGTCTTGGGCTGCAATCCTTTAGGGTGCATGTCTATTGAAATAATTAAACTACTCCAGTCTCCCTCGTTTTCTGTGAGTGATAGTCAACTCGGCTGGGCCTTGTTAACTATCCGATCTTAGAAATAGCACTCGGGCTCGTAGTCTACCCGGTAATTGTTAATTGGAAAAAAAAATTAAAATTTAATGCGCGATTCTTGAGAAAATCGCCGAAAATTAGTGAATAGCAAGACTTGTCGCCAACCTTGTTGAACATGCGCATGTGAATGAAAAAAAAAACAAAAAAAAAAAACAGCGTGTCTCCTCCACTGACAAAAAAAGCGAGCTAAGGAAGAGATCCTGAAAGAAATAAGTTGTTACTCCCCCAAAACACAAGCTACACAAGAGAAAACAAGTAAGGCAATCTTACCATCGGACACTTCAGGGTATTCTAAATTGAAAAGCAATGTGGTGGAATCTCTTTTAGTCTCTTTACCACAGCGACAGCGACTGAGGAGCTGTACATTTGAGCCAAACAGGCGATGGACGATAGAACACTGTTGCGGTTTGCTGGATCTACATTACAATAACAGGACAGATGAAAACCTCATTAACAGCACAGTAGATTATAAAATGGTAGTTATGGAACGCACGCTTTGATTGGCTGCCTAGTTGTGTTGAATGAGCTATGGTGTATTTTAGCGAGCGAACGCATTTTGATCGGGCGAGCGCCATCTAGGATTCGTACTCTGCATAGGATTGGTGAGAAAAGAAAATGCATCCAAGGGAGTAGGAGTGAGGCTAAACGTACATTGAGGGGGGAGGGGAAGGGGAAGGAAAAAATATTTCGCGCCCTTAAGGCCCCCCCCCCCCCCTTGCGCTTTTTATGGCGGCGAATCTTCTCAATCTTTAGCTATTATAATACTCTCGCGCCCCCACCGTAAACACCTGCACTGTAAGCTAATGTTTTTGTACTCACGGATTTTTCTTATCATCCTTTACTCCTTCCGCGGTAGTTGGTGGTTCAAGGGTGTCCTGTCGGTAGAAAGGACCAAATGTCAAATTAAATTTTGATTGTCTAGCTGTACGTAACGTGTCCAGGAAAGACACACAGCTCGCTCGAACAGTGGAAGACCGGCTTCTAAGGTGAGGAAAGAGGAATTGTACGTAAAACAAGTTGTAGCCTACCTGGTGCATTTGCTGAAGAACGAATCTAAACCAGCTCTGTATCAAGCGAGGGAAGTTAGCATTTCCAAATGACTCGTCAACATCGTTCAAGACTAAACCAAGCGCCGCTGCCTCAGGAATTGTGCGAAAAGCTCGGAGAAAGTTGTTGGCCTGTGAGAAACAAACCAGATCAGTTAGCAGTGAAAAGAAAGCCCTTGTCGAGATGATGATATTCTGTCTTTATCAATGTTTACCACTTGGAACATGTAAGGCTGGCAACGCTGTGTTCGAGCCTAGTGGCCTAACAGGCCGGCTCTTATCTCCAGTCTCCGTAGCATAAAGCAGCTACTGGTATTTCGTCCCCGCCCCTGGATGGGATGCTAGTCCATCGCAGGGTCTCCTCCCATATTGGCGGTGCCCTTTCATACACCTGGGTGGAGAGAGGTACTGCAAGAGTACAGTGTCTTGCCCAAGAACACAACACAATGATCCCGGCTTGGGTACAGTGGAACCGGACCGACTAATTTGGAGCAGCACCAGTGTAATAACCGTATTCTGACTTTAGAAAAGATTGAGGGAGAAAGCGTATACCAAGTCCCAGAAACTACCTAAAAGTCCACTAAAACGTTTCATCAAATAATATTCACATTTAGAGACTCTATAATTTAGAAGTGCGATAAACATTAATTTCTACTTACAATATCAATACTTTGTGAAGTGGACAGGAGTCGAGAATAAGGAAAATCGTCAACAAAAGGATAGTGTATTTATGTACATGTACCAATCAAGTTAGATGAATTATTGTTCCAAACGTAAAACTGATTATAAAACGAAGAACTCGCGAGCAAAACAGCACTTTACTGTCTGTCTCTTGTGTTGGATCTCTCTTAAGTGCCACTATGATCAAATTTTCGATTTCAATTTTTTTACAGTTTCGTGTACAATAAGACTTTCTTACTCACCTTGCCAATTTTCAATCCATTATGAACATCAGAAGTCGTTTTATTTTAATGGCGGCAGTAAATTATCGGAAATAAACGTTAAAGTGCCCCTGTGATCAAATTTTTGATTTTCATTTTTTTACATTTTCGTGTGCAATAAGACTTTCTTACTCATCCTGCCAATTTTCAATCCATTACGAACATCAGAAGTCGTTTTATTTTAACATTTATCTCCGAGAATTTACGGCCGCCATTAATCAGCCTTGTTCCAAGGCTTTGAGAGAATGACGTCAAAGGCTCAAAAATACCTCACGGGTTGAAATTATAATAACAATAAGTATTGAAAATCACACGAAAAGCAACAAAAACTTTGGACTTGTTTTTCGTGCAATTTTCTATGCTGATTGTTATTATAATTTCAACCCGTGAGATATTTTTGAGCCTTTGACGTCACTTTCTCTAAGCCTTGGAACAAGGTTGATTAATGGCGGCCGTAAATTCTCTGGAATAAATGATATAATAAAACGACTTCTGATGTTCGTAATAGATTGAAATTTGGCAAGGTGAGTAAGAAATTCTAATTGTTCACGTAAATGTAAAAAATTAAAAATCAAAAATTTGATCACAGGGGCACTTTAAAATAAAACGACTTCTGATGTTCGTAATGGATTGAAAATTGGCAAGGTGAGTAAGAAAGTCTTATTGTACACGAAAATGTAAATAGATGGAAGTCGAAAATTTGATCATAGTGGCACTTTAAGCAAACGCGAAGTGCACTCGTTGCAATGTCCGCCTGAATCTCCCTTGTTGTGGACAGCTTAAAAGTGTCCGCGTTATGCTAAGCTTCTCACTCAGACCTACTTTGGGCTCGTCACGCACTCCTCCGAGGAAAGATTGAGTGACAAGCTCACTGTGTAGGAGGCTTTTATAAGTTGAACCGATGACTTTGTTTCAAAGTCTATGTCACAATCGCGAATATTCAGCTTTATCTACTGTACGCGTATTTTCTGGCCGTTAAAGGGACTGTGTCACGGCTGAGTAAAGTTTATTTTATAAAGCTTTGCCAAATACTTGCTATGAAACTTAATGTTTGCAAAGTAATAACTTATATGGATGTAACTGACAAAACCATAGCTTTATTGCAATCAAATGTGTCTCTTGGGCGTTATAATTTAAAGTCACAAGCAAGAGACTAACTTTGAAAACTGTTCAGCCGAACAATATTTCAAAAACCCATATCGCAATCCGTTTCAATCTTCGTCACCTTTGTATTTGCTGTGTTATTGAATTGTTTCTTCACTGTTTTATGGGGTTATTTTTTTAATATTTCACTGAATTAAATTGTCATTTTCCATGCGTAAATTTGGTTAAAATCCGTGACACAGTCCTTTTAAGGTCATTGCCCTGAATTGCATTGCGCATCCTAACTGCGCCGAATTTTACGCGTAATTAGCGCGCGCACATAAACAAAATGGCGGCATTTTTCTATTCGGCTTAGTCCGCGAGAAAACAAATCGTCTCTTGCTCGTAAACGAGTATGGTGACCTATCAATTTTTTTCTCAGATTTTGGGTGTAGCAATCCAGCAATTTCGTTTTCTGTAAAACGAAAACATATCAATTCCTATGTTATGTTTGAAAAATAAATTATCACTGAAAATGTGTACTTTGCCAGTACTCGTATGGGAATTATTTAGGAATTATATGATATATACAAACTTAAGAACAGCTGAAAACTGAACGGCTCCTCTTACCTGACAGGTTTGTCCAGATGACATGTCCAACATATGAAACAAAAAGCCAAGTTCGCAAGCTAGGCAGAATTCCCGATGGCACAAGTGGTTTTGCATTCCAGCTCTCAGAGGTTCAATAAAATAAAACAACTAGGAAAGAACAAAACAGAACAGAGCGTCAGATGACATACACTGTCAAAGAACAAGTACCGTTACCGACAAATCTTCGTAAAATACCCGAACTGTTTCCGATTCTTGTTACCCAATCAATACAAAGTTTGTACACCCCAAACGTTGTTACGTCGGCACGTCACGCCGACAGTCTAATGCCGAAGTTGCGCTATATATTTAGTATCTTTTTTTTTTACCTAAAAATAAATTATTGACAATCTATTGTAAGACCGTTCTAATTTAATTGCGAACTAAACTGATCTTAATTTGGGCAAGGCTTGCAACGTGCAACACCCATCACGTACTGTTGTTACATTTAACAGGGCAATAACAGTTTTGAAAAGAAACGCTTTCCAGGTATTGCTAACTTACTAAGAATGGTTTTTTTATTCTCTTAACTTTTCCTACCTGTAGCATGGCGTTGCAGTAAGCATTAGGAATGTGTGTTTCCAAGCCAGCAAATGATGTCCTGTTGTAGTGTTTGAAATCAAAGTCTTCCACACCTGAAATGTCATACTTTAGAATACATCTTGCATTCATTATTAATGAAACATACAAGGCCTCACAATGGTCATTGTCAGGAAGCCAATACACGGTCTCCTGCCGTTGGCAGATCAACGGGCCACATAAAAGCTGCTTTAACAAAATTAGAAAATACTGACGTAGCAAGGAAGTGAACTTCAAAAAAGGAAACATAAGAACGCCACACTTTACGATAAGCACTATTGAACTAAAATGTCCATTGCCTTTCCTGTTTCGCTATACTGTTTACAGTCCGTCTATCCTTCGACCGTTGAACACGCGAAAAGAATCGCGAGAAAACTGGACGCCAGCGAAAAACGGAAGCGCTAATGAATTGGAATGATGTAAGTTAGAAACGTGCAGAAAATGTCACAAAGCGTCAAATGTTGCATAGCAGCACTTGGCATTATGTCTGGCATAATGTCTTTGGTTCTTTAAGTACTGACGTAACTTACCAAGTTTGGAATATTTGATTTCCACTCTTCTGTAGTGTTTTGGTATAATACTGCCAGGATCATCGTCTGAAAACAAACACACAGAGTTCCTCAATACTTCAAGCAATTTCCTCTGGTGCAACAATCCATTGACAATCTAAAAGCGAGTCCACACTACCGACAAATTGTTGAGAAAAACGCGATGCAGCTTCGCACAGGAAACTTTCTTCAGTACTGTACGATTCCTGGCAAGGGGCGGGGGAGTGGGGTGGGTACTGTTAAAAGGCCGAGTTTCCGATGGTAACACGGTCAGCTGGTCAGCGTTTTTTCTGCTATTTAGTGGCGTGTCTGGAATGAGCTCCACCTCGATTTACACACAAATCGACCTTCTTGTCCTGGATGCGACTGGACTAGCTTACAGTACCTCTGTTCATGGGTGAATCTGGAACAGTGCTTTCTTCCTCTGGAGAGATGATTGCTGTATCTTTAAGTGAGTACGCTACCTAAAAAAATCAAAGTTAAACACGCATTAAGACAGGCAAAAATGGTTACAATGTATCTGAAGTCACATCATAGAAAAACTGTAGTTTTCAGGGAGCAAATTTGTAAAAGTGAAATAATATAACTGTGCAGTAAAAAAAGAAAAACAAAACAAAACAAAACAAATTGCAAACATAACCTTGGCATCATAATACGCTTACGGACCGGCCGGTAGATTTTGCATGAGAAAGTTAAGATCACGCTCCTTGTAATCGAGGTAAAACGCAATGCAATTATTTACCTCCCGAAACAAAAAGGTTCAACAAAAGGCCCAAATCGGAAAAATGCTGGAGTAATTACCTGATTTCGCTTCCTGATGCCGGGGTTTGGTGCATAGCCAATAAAATGTCTAACAACCATAGTGCGGAGAATCTCCGGTTCAATTGCTGGAGTAGGTCTGTTGGAGAATGAAATATGCTCAGCAACCAATGAATGATATTGCAACAATTTCAACAAAAAAAGTTATATTATGCTTTATTTATATTATAGTATCCTAATACCTGTCTCCAGGCACCATATTTTCTTCTGGCCAGTCAGAAAGAAGTGGTCCACTATGAGAAGATGAAGCAAAAGGAAAGAAAACGTTATTTTTAACATAAACCAAGCTGCAGTTTTCCGTTTAATTTTTTCTACAACCGTTTAACGTTGTGCTCAATCCCATTTTGAACTTTGTCCAACTGTTTAATACTTTTGGTTATCATTTAAAACTGCTTATTTTACCCGCTTTCCAGGTCGCAACTAATTCGAAAAATCGAGAGGGTCGAGAAATCTAGAGGTCGTTTGAACTCAAAATAAGTTATTTTATAAATTATCTTATTGTGGCCACTTACTTGGGCATTGGAAGAGGAAATGAAGATAAAGGAACTGCGTAATCATCAATGGCCAAAGGTGGAAGATGAGGGATCTGCCAGACAAACAAAAACAGTATGTGAGCTGAAATATTTCCCATCATTTACTTGAAAATAAATTTGATTGCTAAAGGTATTTTGTTTTTACACTTGACAATCCACAAAACAAGTTTATCTTTAAAAGAAGTATGATTATGTTGTAAATGCAGTAAACGGTCGTAAATTGATGTGCCTGTCCGTCACTTACTGGAGGTGCAAATTCTGTAGGTCTTGAATATACATTGTAAGCTACTTCCTTTTCTTGTGTGTCTCCCCAGAGGTGGGTATTTCCTAAAAAATAATACAAGCACACAAAGATCATGTGGAGATCAGATCAGACCATAGTTTAGCTTACACATATTTCCTGATAACAACCACTGAATGTAATTTATTATTCAAGGTGTGTTTCATTCAATAAAATAATTACATTTCAGGGAGGCAGTGTGGTCAATTGGTTTAAGGTGCAGAAGTTGTAATCCTGAGGTCCCAGGTTCAACCTCTCCACCCTGCCACTAGCTGGATTTGTACTGGCTGTCTGGAGTTCAAAAAATCCCCGGTCACGCCAACTGGTCTCTCTCCTGCCAGTTTGTTTCCTCTGTTTCAGTGGCAAGCCATCACTATCTTGAAGTTAAGTGTATGACCACTATAAACAATGTTCACATTTACATTTTCTATTACATTTTTTTTACATTAGATAAAATATTTATTAAATACCAACTTAAAATTCACTGGCTTTGAAAATTTCACTGCACAATGCCAATTACCTCCTGCATCCCCAAATACCATGGCCTGACATGTTGCAGAAATATCAAAAGTTGTACATAACGTGCCATGAGTGTTGACATGGTATACCATCATTGATGACTGAGTGACCAGGCCACCTGGTTCATGAAGCTGGAAATGACCATTCTAAGGGAACATTCAGATATAATAGAAGTCAAATATATTTATAGACAGAAAATGAAACATCGCTTTGTACATAACATGACGTAAAATAAATCAATACCCAATTCCCTCTATAGCGCGCGCCTGCAGGGAATCACGGTAGTTGTATTCATCAAACCATGCGCGAGACTCAACAACGATGCACATTGCTGAGTCTCGCGCATGGTTTGATGAATACAACTACCGTGATTCCCTGCAGGCGTGCACTATAGAGGGAATCGGGTATTGAAAACACTCTAACAAGTAAGACTACACTGACCTGAGAAACCACTGCTACTCTTGATGTAAATGCAGGTACAAACTTTAACATCAATGGATCAATAGCAACCTAAACAGACAGGCAAACACATGTAAAGCAACTAAACAGTTGAAACTTCAAATTTACTTTTTTCAGTTTACACCAAAAAAACCAAAATGAAACAATTTCCACTTCCTGCACATTACTTTGCCTAAATTAGTTTTGTAACTAGTAGCGGGGCAAGCAGCCAAGCACTTTTGTAAATTTTATATTTAATTTAACAAATAAAGTTGAAAATATTGAAGTTGAATCAATTGCAATAATATTGTCAAACCATTTGCTGGGGGCAATTATCACTAGTTTGAATTTTCATGTATTAATAATATTATGATCATTGTAAGCTTGATGCATTACTTCAGTTACAGAGATAGAAGTTTCCACTAACAAAGATACCAAAAATTCTACATCTAGTACTAGTACATGCTGCTAATGAAGTATAATGAATCAATTTGTACAATTATACCTGGAGAGGAAGTGCTCTTAGTGTTCTAAGATCATACACCATCAGGAATCTGTCTATAGCCAAATGCCCCATCCTACAAGAATAAGATGAAGAGAAAGCTACAAAATCAAGGCTATGTAAACAAGCCATTTCTGATTGCGTTGCCCAGACATGGAAATCAGCACTTGCCACTCACCCAGGAGCCTCACATCTTTTGGCTGAATAAAGATTGGCTGTATATCATTCAGTGTACACCAGTCAACTCCTGCCTTGCCGACACCTCGCTATTATGGACACCCCATTATTACAGACAGGAGTTGAAGTCCCGGCAAATAAAAATTACTGAAAATAACTCTTGCTACTACTGCAACAGATTTTCTTTGTTGCGGACACCAAATTGTGGTCCCGAAGGTGTCCGTTATCGTGAGAGTTGACTGTAATTCTGAAAATCCAGCACTTGCCCAGATGGCAAGTGCTCTGAAAATTTAGTTTCTAACTGACTAAATTAAACCTAAATGAAGCCAGATGCAACCTGTATGAATTCATGGTTGGCTTCATAAATTAAGCAACATTTAAAATTCATTTACCAACTTCTTTTAATAAGCACACTAAATATTTGAATCAATTTTGATTTAAGATCTTGTACCTTGAGCAAAACCCACAAGTGACCAGAAGATTTCCTGATACATCAAAATCTGACAGCGTGCCTGTGTGTGCCTCTAAAACATGCTCACTTTTGAGAGAAGAAGGATCTCTTAGCCGCACCTGTCACATGAATGAGATTACACAAATTACCATTTACTTTTGATACAGCTTTAGATTGATAGTGTACCAACAAATTGAGAAAAAATGGCAAAACTATTTGGGTTAACATATCATGGATTTACAGCATCCCATCCAGGGTAAGAACAAAACTTTTAGGGACTAATTAATCAAGACAGAAAGTAGCACTGGTGAGCCTCTAGCCTCACAAATTCTCCGACAGCTTAAGTGATATACGAGACCAAGACTTAGTGATAACAAAGAAACATCACCGTTTACAAGGGGGTGGAAGGGGGGATCACCTCCCAGAATTCTGTACATGAAAATATAGCCAGACTATTCCACCAGGAGTACATTTGCACACATTAATTTCCAGGGTCTCGAAATACAGTACCTTGCCTGCCGTATCACCACAGCAGAGATATCGAGAAGACTGCTTCATTACAACAGTGCCAGGCTCCACTTCAGTCTAATGCAAAACAGAAAACCAGCAATAAGCAACATATTTATACATTGAACTTCAAAATCAATTTGCTTGACATAATGATCTAGTACTGCTATACATTGTTCAGCTGTTGGCAATCTTCACACCACTACCAAGGGTACTCAAATTAATAATTTATAGTTAGTGAATATAAATAAGAACGGACCATTTTCCTACATGTATACTTACAAGGCCGTAACCAGATCTTTGCCATAGACAAGGCAAGATCTTTCTAGGGGTTCTGCGGACATGTCCTAGATATTTTGAAATCAGGAAGCTACAAATCTCTTTCAGAGACATCTTTTATGAGATATTTCTTGAGGAAATCAATCTAGTTCAACTGGGGTTTTATTAGTTTCCCAACAGAACATATTTTGTTTTTAATTTTGGGTAGAAATTAAGACGAGGCAAGTGCCTTGTCTTGCCTTTTGCTAGTTATGGCCCTGACTTACAGTGTTGCAAAGGTTGACCTACACTTTCAAAATCACAGATCTAGAAGCTCTTATTTGTAAGCATTTAGTCACCTGATGCAGTACATTAAAAATGTCAACTGGAAAATCTGTCCAGCACTTGAGAAATGATTATTTTTTTGCTGACAGTTAACGTTACCCTATTACTGATGACTCCTTTTTTCAAGTCAACTTCTAACATCAAGCCCTGATGTCCAGCAACCCATAGGTGTGCCTCATCTCTTTGCAGCATGCACTGCAGGTCTGACAGCTCTGAGCCACTGTAAAAGATTTGAAAACATTGAGAAATGAGCCTATGTGGTTAGCATCTCTGATAGAAGAACTACTGAGTGATCACATACAATCATGTAGAACTCTTTAAACTGATACTTAACCTAACAGTCAGTCATACAAGAACCCATATAGTGCACATACATGACATTGTATCACATAGTATCATGGTACTTTACAACCATGAGGCATGGGAGTTATGCATGGGAGTGGAGGCAGGCAGGAGAATGGGAGAATAGGGGGTGGGAGGGGTACAGGGGGCAGGAGAAGCGAGGGTGGGAATATTAGAAATCAGCTTGTAAAGGTGCCTGGCTGCCACTAGTACTATCAGTCTATTTACGACTGCACCCCAAACACTCACCCAACCAGAAACAGATCAGACCATGACACCAGGAACCTGTGCCCTACTCTTATGAACAGTGCAAAGAAATCATTCTGTGGGAGATGCAGTGGCCTAAATGGTTTACTTATTAGACTCAGGACCAAGTGACCCAGGTTTGAGGCCTGAAAATTTAAGGTGGCTCTGAAACCGAAAGTTGTATCTTAACATGCTGATCATTACTCAGTAATAAAAAATGGAGGTCACCGGACTTGTTTTAGAAGGGAAAATAAAGGGTGTCTATAAGGATGTCTGTTGCTATGGTAACTAGTGATGTCATGAAAATGGCCACAACTTGTTCAAGGATGATAGGACATTAATTTTGTTTGATTTCATTATTTTAACAGCAACCGTTTATGATTTGTAGTACTGAACTAGCTATCAATTGAAAGTATAAGAGCTTAAAAAGTGCTGGAAACCGTTGTGAGCCTCCTTAAGTTGTCACAAGAGTAACATAAAAATAGCATCACATGATCATTAGCGAAACCACAGAATAATGGCAACAATGCATTAATTGAACTTAATTTTATAACCCTTGTCAATGGATCTCTTCTCTTGATATTTACTGACCTGAGGTTAAAGAGTCGAAGTCCTGACCGAGCTGAGAAGCAGAGTTCGTTACTTGAGAGAGAAAGTATCCCATGATCATTGGCTGTTACATGTCGGATTTCCTCATGATGAACTTTAAATGATGTGAACTTTTGAAGTTCAGGTCCAACATAAGAAGCCAAGTAGCCCTTCAAGCATAAAAGTGCCAAATTTAAATAAAGGGGCTATGTCCATTTGTAAGGGAAACCTGTCTGTACCCGAGATGCAAATTCCTGTATAAAGGTGATTTCGGAGCTTAAATTGGTATTTTGTAATTTCTCACTGAGCTGGTCATTTAGTCTATTTCAAACATTGATTAGCCTGTGATCTTCAAAAACTTTGTTTAAAATACCAGCTCCAGACTGATCTCTGGTTTACATCCAGTAATCGGCTTTTAACTTGATTTAGTTTCTGATCCCTGGTCATGTTAGGACATTGAACTGTTTTTGCCATACAAGTAATAATAAGTTAAGGTTAGGGTGTTCCAGCTTCTTCCTTTTTCTTTGTAAATTATGCCATGGTATTGGTAAGCTTATAAGCTTTAATAAATTTGGAAGAAATAAATAAATTGCTATGTGCTGGTTTATTTGTCTTTACTTCTGAAATAACGACAGAAAATATTTACTTTTCTGCTTATATATTTTCTTCAACACCTGCAGTTTGTCTTTCTGTAAAGGAATAAGCTAGCAAATAATATGTACTTTCTGGTAAGCTTTCAACAGCTTTCAAGCACATGCATCTGTTTCTGACAATAATATTAAAGACACTTTCTGTCCACGTATTACCCACCGATTGATTTCCTGTCCAAACCAGTTCTTCAAGAGGATCAAACAGAACAGCTGAAATGCCAGAATGATCTCTTCCACTGTTAAAAACACTGCGAATTTCCTGGTATTCCTCCCTCACTACAGCGCCGCCATGATTGAGATCCATTTTCAAAACAACTACTGGTCAGCAGCTGCTTCACAAAACAAATTTTCAGGAGTTCTTACATGAACAAAATAACCATTTTCGTGATACCGCTGAGAGCCTGCGATGAACATGATTCATTGAGCGGCAAAAATACTAGAATGACTGGTTTTGTTGTTCTACCTTCGCAGGAAATCTTGCTGGTGGTGGTTTAACTCAGCGATCTTTGTGGTATGTAGATTTTTGATCTTTATAAATAAAGCACGAAACAATTCAATTAAGTCTAGCACTGAAGCTTATAACCGCCGATGAGTAAACTTCTTAGTTACACGTGAAAATAATGCAGCGCGCTAAAAGAACTGTTCATTTGATTACCTTTTTCTATGTTTGTTTATTTGGTTCGAATTCATTGATATCACGTCGTTTATTGCCGACAGAAATGCATTTGCCGTTTTCAATTGATCGTAACTATTTACACACGTAATCAACTGGTAAGAAAACTATAAATAAATGGTGTACTTGAGGGAAACATTAGCCTGCGAATACAGCCGCCTCTCATTCGCACGTAGAAGCGGGAGAAAATGAGAGGAGGCAGTATTCGCAGGCTAGGGAAACATCGGTTAAATGATGAAGAAATTGGTCAAATTATCAAGCTTATTAATAAGAACTCTTATTAATATAAGTACTTAATATTTTATCTTATCTACATGACTATTAGACACTAGCAATGGTATACAGTCAACTCCCTCTTAACGGACACCTCCATAAGACGGACACCTTGTGTTGGTCCGATCCCTGCCGTTTTTCAGTCATTTTACTGTAACTGAACTCCCTATAAGACGGACACCTCTCTGAGACGGACAGTTGGAACCAGTCCCGAAGGTGTCCGTTTTAGAGAGAGTTGACTGTATTACAATTGCTGAATTTTGATTGGTTAACAGGCAATGGTATATGAGCTCATATACCATGGACGTCAAATATAGTAGATGCATTAGTTATAGCCAACTCAGTGCTACCCACCTTGTTGGCTATCTAACATCTCATCCAATGCGCGCTCATGGAATTATTTTGAAAAATACTTACGGGCAAATTTTTTTTCAAAAATTATAAGCCCATCCAAAACCCCTTTCAATAATAATAATAATAATATCTATACCATCTCTGATTCCCATATATTTTTTATAATTCCAGTATCTTATTTCAAAGCAAACTACATATTAAATAGCCAAGGAGAAAAAGACATGGCTGCAGAATTAGCATTACCAGGACAAGTCAACTTAGATGCTCCAAGATGGGATCAGTCCACTTTCTGGGGGAGATTCAAACATTTCCTTGCTATAACAGATTGGAGGAAAGCTCTTCATACTAATGCCCATCTAGATGAGACAAAGGAAGTTGTAGAGACTTACATGTAAGTTGGTAATTGTATACAGGAATGTTTTTTATGTTGGTACCAAAAAACAGTAACAAGCAAAAACTCAATTTATGTATAAATGTGTAGCTGTTTGTGGCCAGGTCCAGTGTTCTCACCAGGCTGCGGCCTTTTGGGATTCTCGCAAAAAAAATTGAGATGGCGCACTACAAGCCAAGAAGATGCGCCCGTTAGGGCGCAGGAGCAAGATACGAGTCAAACGGATTTTTGAATAATAGTTAAGTAGTTTTAATGGTCTAGTCGAACACACCAGCTTTTTGCTTGTTCAAATGAATAAAAACATTTATCAAAAGATTAAAAGCCTTTCATTTTATTGTCTTTACCTTCGAAGTTTGGCGAAAGTATCGTTACCGAATCGTAAAGATCTTGTCCGCCATATTGGATCAGGTAGATACTTCATGTAACAGACCATTTGGAGTGCAGGCTCAGGTCATTCGTACCATGTGATTTTCGTTCACATTACAAGGCACAGCAGAGCATGAAAGCATGGGAACTCTTGAGCACAACTTACACGTTTTACAAGGATCCATTTTTTAATCTTATTAAACTTGCTGCTGTGGCATTGACATTGCCCATTCTGATTCATAATGCAGACTATGAAAGAGGTTTAAGCCTTCATAATAACCTCAAAAATTGTCAGAGGTCAAAGAAATAGACTTCTAGAAGAGAGCTTGGACACACTGATGGTAATTATTTCAGCTGTTCCACCATTGCCAGAGTTAATTCACATTTAAACATGCTTTGATGACTGTAAGGCAGAGAAAATTAATCATGAAGGATTTTCATGAACCGCGAGTAACTTTGTCCCCCTAATGTTCTTATAGGGCCCCTATTTTTCAGAAGAGGGGGCCCTGGGACTCCCTAAGGCAAAATCCTGGTGAGAACACTGCAGGTCTACTGTTAAAACCTAAAAATTATTGTTTTAACATTCCCATTTTGTACATATTTGTTTTAAATAGTCACAATAAATTATTATTTTATCAGGGCTTATAAAATGTCCTGTCCAGTCATCTGGGAAATAGTATTATAACATTTAGACTTCTCTGTTTGGCAAGTATAGGGCAAAAAGAACAGTGCATCAAACAATCCATCTCCCGGCTACCATACAAATTTGAAACAAAAACATAAACTTAAAGAGGCACGTTTACATGACAGAGAAAGATGGGTATGGACCCATCAAAAAGTTGGTCTGGACCTGACCACTTTTGTAAAGAAATAGTCAAATCCAAATGGGATTATAGGCGCCTATGACCCTGTTTTGATTTGACTGTTTTTCTACAAAAGTGGTCAGGTCCAGACCAATTTTCTGCCGGGTCCGTACCCAATTGAAATTTTTCTGTCGCGTAAACGTGCCTTTAGAGAGGCACTTGAAAGTTGCTTGCCAAAAGGGTGAGCTGGAATTCATGTTAAATGTTTCTTGTCCAGCTGTTTGATATTTTTATTTAGTACTGTCTTATTTAGTATTATGATCCATTCACATTCTATTCGTGGTGTTTAACAAATTTTTTAAAAATTTTGTTAGGCAAGGTAAAACAACCAAATTGTCTGTTGAAGAGCTCTGGCATGCCAAACATTTAGTGGACTCAGCATTTCACCCAGACACTGGTGAACGGATGAATTTCATGGGTCGCATGTCGTTCCAGGTGCCAGGTGGTATGGCAATAACAGGAGCTATGATGCAGTGGTACAGGTTCGTAAAATAAGTATTTGTATTAAATATAATTAAATTTCTTGCTTATTTACTAGTTATTTTGCTTATCATACTTGCATATATAGGTCAGATTGGGGAGGAAACTATTTTGTAAGCCAGTATCCCAATAGACCAGAGTATACATACCGGTACATACTCATGTATTTTTTTTATTAGTTTCCTCATAGTACAATGTACAGTATTTTATTTGTCACCTCTATAAGGTGGGCACGGTCCTGTTTAAGACGGACACCTGGTGTTGGTCCCATCCTGCGGTTTTTCAGTCATTTTACTGTATTTATACTCCCTATAAGGCGAACACCTCTCCAAAACGGACAGTTGAAGCCGGTCCTGACGGTGTCCGTTTTAGAGAGAGTTGACTGTAATCCAAAACCTTTTGTTAGAAAGAAGAATTGATCAGTGAAACCAACAACTGTACATTGAATCCACAACTTAAAAAAAAAACAATGATCAGAACTATTATTACTATAACTTATCTTTGATAGGACTATTCCAGCTGTAGTGTTTTGGCAGTGGATCAATCAATCGTTCAACGCTTTAGTAAACTACACCAACAGGAATGCTAAATCAACAATAACTGGAAAGTGAGTATGAATGAGTACTGTGTTAGGATTGTAGCTAAGAAAACACCAAGCCGGCTTATCAACAACCCCAGTTGGCTTTTCTAGCCTTGGCAGCTCTAAAAGTTTACCTAAGTCATTGTTTTCATGTGAAATTTCCGGTGAAATTAGCCAGCAGCCAGCCGCAGGGTTCAAGATAGCAGCCGGCTGTCGGCGGTAGCCGGCACTTTGACGACACTTGCCGGCTACTACCGAAGAAATAGAATATTATGCCTTGATCGGCCAACTGAAATAAAAGTTGCTGGAATGTTGAAGTAAACATTTCATATCAGACAATAAAGCAGCTGCAGGGCTAGAGAGTGCGACTCACTGCGTTAATGCGACCAAAATTTCATCTTTGGCGACTAAAACTTTTGGTTTTACGGTTTACATGTACGACTTCATTTCTGTACGTGTTACGATGAATAACGGGCTGCCCCACCTTCTCAGGTATTTTGTCCCTCCAGAAAAGTATTGGAAGATCTTATTTACTTCTCAAACACTCAAAATAAGAAAAGAAGTCACATTGCTCCAATCCATTCATTTGAAATGCTGTAAAACATTCCAGCACTTCGGAAAGCTTGCAAAGAGCTGACTGTGTTTGAAATCGCCCCAGAATACATTGCAAACTTCTGGGTACGTCCTATGGGTACGTCATGTATGCAAATGGATTGTGTTCCTTGAAAATGCATGGCCCTTTTAACAGCCGGAAAAAAATGAGCCTTGACAAAAAAAAGCCGACAAATTCAGGCTAGAAACGAAATTTTATTTTGAACCCTGCAGCCCTTAGTGACATCCCTGCTGTGCATGTTCTTATCAAAGTTTACTTAATACAGTGGGTTAAAAATTAGTACTCAGTCCTTGAAATGCTGCTAATCATTGGCTTTGGTTTTGTCTTATGGTTATTCCATCTCTTAGACAGATTGGTATAGCATATGTATCAGCAACCTCAAGTGCTGTGGCTGTGTCAGTAGGGCTTAACACTCTTGTAAAGGTAACTATTGTCTGAAAGGTTATCTAATGCAGGAGATTGTGAAGAACAGCTCCCCGTAACCGACTGTTGGTTGTCTGTTGGTCGACTGTCGGTCGTCTGTCGGCCGACAGTTGGCCGTTTGTTAGCCGTCTGTTGGCTGTTTGTCAGCCAACTGTCAGTCGTCTGTCCGCCCACAACCGGCCAACAGGCAGGTTTTGGCTATGATGTCAGCCAACTGTCGGCTGACAGACGGCCGACAGGCGGTGTGTCTGTAAGATGTCGTTTAGTTGACGGTTATTTAAATCACACAATGTTTTACTCCAACACAGCCATGCAGCTACCATGCTATCAAAATCCCTTTCAATGCAATTATTTATTTTTCAAAAAGGGAGCCAGATGTATATATGGATTGATTGTAAAGTCTTGCACTGTTTTTATTGGTACATGTATTGTTTGTGCTACATTTGTATGTTTAGTTTTTATGTTAATTTTTTTGTTTATTTGTTCAGTCAGCACCTCCTCTCTTTGCTCGCTGGGTGCCCTTCATAGCAGTTGCTGCAGCCAATTGTGTCAATATTCCTCTCACGAGGCAAAGGTAAAATTACTACTGCAAACATTGATTACTCTGACAAAACATGTGAATAATTATATGAAAGACATACAATATGTGAACTATGGATAATGTAATTGCTTACACACTGCAAGGGTCATTTCATTCATTTCATCATTTATCCACAGTTCACATACAGTAATTATGTCTCATGTATTGCACATGTGGGACATGAGGACCCACAATTGACCTGCTCCCAACGTATTAAGGCTTTATAGGTCAGTTGGTAGAGCAATGCACCAGAACTGTGCATCTGATTTACTGGCCATTTGTGGTGATTGTTTCAGGGAACTAATTGATGGAATTGTTGTGTTTGATGAGAACAACAACCCTGTAGGGAAGTCAACAAAAGCTGCAGCTAAAGGAATAACACAAGTCGTCATCTCCAGAATCACAATGGCTGCACCAGGAATGAGTAAGTTTCAGCTGAAACCTAATTGACATATACCTTTTAGAATTCTCTCTGGAATCACATGACTTGTATGTTGGCTCTCAGTGTTAGTTATTGTCTTTTACACTGAAAAATATCTGCAGTCATGATATGTATGGCTTTATTTGAGTGCAGTTTATAGTACAAGCGATGCGAGAATTGATAAAAAAAGAGGGTTGATATAAAATGGTTGATTATATTGGCTAGATTTCAAACAACTCCCTTTGTTAAAATCTAGCCAATCAAATCATGTACCCCCAGAGCCATCTGGTCTTCATGTAAAGGCCCTGCAGACTAAGCTTAAAAGAGGGACAGGCAGTCCTGGGGCCGAGAATAGATTAGCAGTGGACAAGTCTGCACCCATGAACACCCCACTCCCCTCCCTACCCCACTCAAATTGTGAATATTGACCTACACTGTCATATGCAATCAGCAGTTTATAAACATATTATGATGGTTTAAACAAAATAGGCAGTAATTTATTCCTAACAATAAATTGCTAAGGGCAGAAAGAAGGAAGCAGAACTTTCTACTTTTCTACACTTCTGCTTGGTCAGCCTAATATAATTATGAATTAAGAGGTCTTAATTTTCTTTTTTCAGTTATTGTACCTATCATAATGGAAAAGATAGAGAAATACCGCTTTATGCAGGTTTGTAAATAAAGATCCTGATTAAACAGCAAACAGTTTTAACATGCATCCTATAAACATCTACACGCAAGGCTAAGAACTCCTCATGAAAGTTTGAAAATAGACATCCTATTAAATTTCCAAGGTCTAAAGAAATTCTGTCTGCTCAATACTTCACTCCTGGTAGGAGCACCTGACCTTGTTGAACCCAAAGTTCCAGAGTTTAAATCCTGCCCCCTGCCACTAAATAGTTTTGTATTCAGTGGTCCTGTTCAAATTCTACTCCTCCACTCTTTGTAAGTACCTAACTGACTGGTCAGCCTCCTGTACTTGTTTTTTTGTTTATTGTGCCCTCAATAGCACATAATTATAAAGGTAGTGCTAAATACTTGACAGACTCTTAAAGTGCTACTGTGATGAAGTTTGTATCTTTCCTTTTGCGGCCGTTTTAACATATTAACAAGTACTCTTTATGAGAAGAAAAATGCTTTTTATTTTTTTCAAATATCTCTTTTCTTTCCAGAGATATTCAAGTTTTAAGAATATGCAAATTAGCAAAATTATGACGTCATAGACTCAACCAAATTTTCATCAAATATGAAGAAAGTGATATCTCAGCCAATTTTTATCACAAGTCTCTGATTTTTTGCAGTAATCTTCTGGTAGTTGTGTTTCACAATTTGACATTAACAATTTGGTTACCATGGTGACATACTAGGTTCCAGATCCCCTGGATGCTAAAAGCTTTTCTGGCAGATTCTAGCATTCTTTTTTGATATTTGCCACTGATGCTTTACATGGGTGATTTGGCAAGCATATGAATGAATTTGGCAGTCGTCTTGGCTGGGTTACATTTTTCCGAAATAAAAAAATAAAATATTAAAAATAAATTGCAGGGGACTGGAAAAGAGTGGGTTGCCATGGTAACATAATTTAACTCCAACTGAAAGTGTGTTTTCTGTAGAACTATTAGTCTGCCAAGTTTCATTGGTCTCTGCAAAACAATGACTGAGATAATTCAATTTTTGTACTTAACATAAAATTGGGTTGAGTAGATGACGTCATCAGTCCCCTAATTTGCATATTTTGCGATTTTTTTAAGCTTGAATATCTCCGGGATTAAAATAGATATTTGAAAACGGAAAACACCATTTTGAATCTTTCGTTAAAAACTCCATAAAACGACTAAAATAATAAGAGGTGAAAATTTGATCACAGTAGCACTTTAAATAAAGCTACTTATTTTATCATTTTTTTATTATAATTTATTTTTTTCCACTACTCTTGTTTTCTTTAACAGCGTATTAAACCCATGCATGGCCCTCTTCAGATGCTGCTGTGTGGTGTGAGGTAAATAAGATGTATCATATATTATACAAGTTGTACACATGTATGTATATAAAGCTGCATATTTTTCCATTTCTTACTTTATGTTGTGTATTAAAATAATGTTTTTTAATTTCTTATTTCAGTTTGTGCTTCATGGTGCCTGCGGCTTGTTCAATCTTTCCTCAAAGATGGTAATTAATCAATACATAACTGTTATTTTTTATTTAAAAATTAATAAATAACCCATAATTTTATCTTGTCATTTTTGCCATGTCATATTAAAGCTGTAGCTGCAAAATCAAATAAGTTTTCATGTAGATATGTTATTGACCTTCTAAAAATTATTGTTTGACAAATAATAGATGGCCAATTGCTCCTACAAAAATACATTAATTTTGTGATGCATTTATCATTTATTGACAAAAGTGCTTTTCTTTTTCTTTAAAAAGCTCTATGTCAGTGGACAAGCTTGAACCAGAGGCACAAGAAGCAATCAGAAAGCGAGCGGGACCATCCATTAAAACAGTGTACTTCAACAAGGGACTTTGATGATTCAGTATAAATTCCTAGAATTGAATTAAGTTTTTAATTGAATGTTACATTTGTATTCAATACAATTCATACACCTTTGGTGTCAATTCATTTGAATTACAGGTACTTAATTTAATGCCAAATGAACTACCTTGAATGTATCACTTTCAAATTTGCTAGCTCAAACTCGATCTTTGTACCAGATATGAGACATAAGCCTTGAAAAATCACACTTCTTCAAAGAAAGAATTATCAAAATGTCATGATAAATTGTTTTGCAATCTAACCTGAAATCTTTTCAAAGGGAAGAAATTCGAAATTAACTGCCATAATTGAGATTATTTTTTCTAAATTGTCTACTTTTCCTGTTCTTTTCTTTGATTAAACCTTTTATAGGATAGGGATTTTCTTTATAGAGCACAGCATGCAATAGGGTGGGGTATACTTAATAGTTATAAAGTTTTAATCATATCACACACTGTTGGCAAGTCCAGTTCTTCAAATGGCAGTAAGTAGGTAGATATTTTTAGTATGTAATTATTACCAGTTGAATGCAACTCTAGTGTGACATTTGTTGTTAATTAATATAATCAGTTATTAATGAATATGCAGTAATTCTTCTTCTCTAAATTGTCTTGGGAAAAGGGCTTGTATTTAAATATTATTTTTGTTTGTTTTCGAAGGTTTAAACATGAAATAACATGTACATAGTACAATATATTGCAAAATTAGTAATTTTCATAAATATTTCACAAGGTAGTATTTAACAGCCTTCTGTCAGGTACATGTAGACTCATCTTCATTGAAAAGATATTAGAAGCCATGTGTATATATAATATATAGTGCATAATTTTGGGGCAATGTGCAGTACAATGTATCTAGTTCCCTCTTTCTTTCAAATAGAAATAACAAGTAAATAATAATTATTGTTGTTCAGCATAATACACCAAACTATGTACCACATTTTAATGTTTGTTGACATTTCAGGAAGTGGATATGAGTGGATCCGGAACTTAACTGTAACTGAGATATCTCAACTCACTTCTAATACACATGAGCACTTTGCTTGTGCACTTTTAGTGTTAGTACTGAATAAATTATTTTTATTACTTTTTAATGTGAGTTGACATTTAAATAGTAAAAACATTGTTAAAATAATACTTCTTTGTATTTATCAGTAACTTACTAGATAATTTATTTGTGGCAGGCAGGTTTGGGGGGAGGAGTTTAGGCACCCAGTCTTTCATTTTATCTGCTCCTAGGCTAGCTTACACTTTTGGAACTAAGTAAATGTATGTCCAGGCTTATGGCTACAATCACTGCACATGAGGGATGGGGTATAGAAGTAATAAAAATGACAATTGTGTGCATCAAGTTGTCTGGGGTTTTTTTAGACTATGGGTAACAAGTATTTTGTGAGTTATCATTTGCTTTAAGTAAACTGGTTATGTTGAATTAATCGATGTTGTCAAAGTAGTGTTAGTTTACAGGCGCTGCAGTGCTAATCTGGGGATCTTGTTCTGAAAGCAAAATTAAAGGTACTGAAAAAATTAATATATATTTATTAATTTATATTTAAATAGGTTACCGTATTTTGTCAAATAAACGCCCCCGGCGTTTATTTCAAACTTGGCTTTGTGGACCCGGCGTTTATTTGAAGCTGGCGTTTAATCGGGGCCCGGCGTTTATTAACGGACTGCAATTTTCTGCCAATTTTTCGGATTGATTTATTGTTACCGATCTTCGAGACCAAGGGGCAGTTTGTCAAGGCGGGACGATTTTTCTCTTCGTTCTGCCCCGAAAAAGTGTCCCTGGGTATCCAAAGGTGATTATTTCCCAAAGATACATTATTACGGATTGAATAGTTTATGTTGCAATCAAGATTTGTGACAAACAAAATATATATTTACTTGTTAGCTTGACCTCTAATAAACGCCCCTGGCGTTTATTTAAAAACTAGCAATTTTGACCCGGCGTTTATACGAGGCCGGCGTTTAATTGGGGTCCGGCGTTTAATCGAGAAAATACGGTATCTTTCTTGTTGGTTAAACTAAGGGAAACATGCTGCCCCTCTTATGGGTGGGCATGCCAATCTATAACAACCTCAGACTAATTTTTTATAATCAGTGAAATTGGGCCAATCATAAAAGAACAGCAAAAAAGCCATGTTTCCTTTGATTATTTTTATTAGGCCATTGTTTGATTGACCAATCACAACAGTTCACCCATAAAATTCATTCTTTATTATTACTGATCAGCATTTGATATATGGTAGTGCTAATTTACATTGTGCTACAAAATGCAATAATTATAATACAGTAGAATTTAAAATGTGTGCCCTCGTAAATAATTTCAAACGGATGTTATGTTGGCCTGCATAGCAAGCATTCCGACCCATACAAATGAAGAGTTTTCTACATAATGGCCACCCAACATTTGGAGCAAGGAACGCTTGTTACATGGACACAGGCTTTAAGTAATTGTTATAGACCTTTAAATTTGGATATAAATATTATTATTAACAGCTTTTCTATGATCAAAACATTTTCAATACATCAACTGTATTTTAAGGTATAGAAAATTAAATGCAATGATCTTGAACACTACACAATACCGAGTTCAGTTATCAATGATCTCTCTCAAAACAGAGATGGAATTCATCCTTACATGTTGAGATCATGCTAAAAATACATTCAATCTCCACTGTTCGAAGATTGGTTTACAGCTTGATCCAATGTGGTTTAAAGATCAGATCATAAACTGCTCTGTCTCAGAAAATGACTTAAAAAATCTTACAATAGACTGCGCAGAGATATGCAAATGTGTACAATAGTGGACACCAAATAGAAATTTGGTGTCACTTAGCTTGTCAAAGTGTTCCTTATTCCCCTATATACCCTGGGTGCCAGAGGCTTCTTTTTTTCTTCTTTTTTTTTTTCATGTGTGCAGCAAAGGAAAAAATATAACCTCTGGCACCCACCTATATAATACTCCATTCCATTTTCAAAGCAGCACTTATAATAAGACGATTTGCATATTAACCTCTGTGGAAATAATTCTACTATTTCTGTGCTAAATTTATACATTACTGTAATTGAACACTAGAATAGCCTGTTTCTATGATAGAATAGGTCACTGATTCAGATCTGATATAAATGTTTTAAAAACAAGACCAAACACATCTATCGTATTTTGCCCATTCTGTAACAATTTGAGACTAGAACAGTGAAACACAACAATTTGTAAACTTCTGATCATCTTTAAGTAATTTACAATAAGATAATGTGGATATAAGGGAAATAGCAAAATTTGTGATTCACTGCATTTTGCTGCTTAGATCTAAGAAAAAAAATTAAAAATTAATTGTTGGCAACATTTTTTAAATAACTTAAAATGATAAAATTATTCTTAATTAAAAATTTATTGAACCTGCATAATAATTTAACTCTACATATAAGGGTAGGTTTAAAACTTTTATTATTAAATAAATTTATTATTAACAAATAAATTAATAAACTATTTAATAATGAATAAGTGTAAACCTTTGCAAGCAAACACCTACAGACCACTGCGAAACACCTTGCCTTCATGCAGAAAATCCCCCTTTTCCTGAAGTGGACAACTATATCACTGTGTAACTCAATCAAGTGGACAGTCTTCCATGAACAGACACAGGCTCTCCTTAACATAGACACCCATCAGGCATGTACTGCTACATGTACATGTAGAGTCGGTATGTGTAAAAGAGACACTTGAATATGGGACTAAGCCTGCTAAGGGTTTCTACTCATGGAAGGCATGACCATAATATTTAAGGGAAATATTACATCATAAAAAAAGCTACTGTTTGAAGTAAAAATTTAAAAAGAAACTGTTTTGTTAGGTTTGACAGATGGTCGTTTTAAAATCAAAATAATCTTGTTGTGCAGTACTGCTAAGCTTGTCATTCCCCATTGTAATCAACAATCCACATTTATTATTTTGCACTCTGAATCAAGCAACTTGATTGCCGGTGTCAAGGTCAAGATTTCTTTCAGTTTTTGAGCGTCGTGTGATCATAATGCATCAACTTGAACCATGCGTCGACCCACATAAACTCTACAAAGTGATAAATTAATAACATGTTAATAATTACTACAACTGCAGTTTCCAGTATTCATTACACTATATCCTGGAGAAAAAAAGGCAAACAAGTACTGAAGTAGAGTCACTGTAGGACCCCTCCATCTCAAATTCCTTACGGAAATAAAACGAGATAGCAGGGGGTTCAATCTCTAATCCCAATTTTTTAAAAAAAAAATACTACAACTGCAGTATGGGTTGTATATGTTAACATAAATATTACATTTAATAAATACTAGAGAAAATAATTTCCACTGGAAATGGCTCTGCTTAATCTAGCAGTGAGTTCAAGATAACATGGTCCAACTTTATAATTTCACAGTTTTGCACTAAAATCAATCCCCCCCCCCCCCTCACTCCTTCAACACTAATCATATAATGCATTCAGACTATTGGTATGTTGAGTGTACAGTTAATTAGACCATTATTTGAATATTCATCTTCATCACTTACCCAATTCCAAATGCAATCAGATGAGAAAGTACAACCGCAGGTACAACCACATAGAAATTCATGTTCATTAGTTCAGAGCTACAACAAGAATAAAACAAATTATAAAGTAATGTATATATTACAATGTCCTTTTTTTGTGATACATGTACATACAACACAGTCTGGGAATTACTGCAGTCCTTAGACTCATTAAGGGTTGGAGCAGGTGGGCATCAGGGTTTGGCACCCGGGCAAAGTAGCAGCAAGGCCCTACCCTGTTTGGAAAGCTGTCAAAGTCGGTATATATTTTTAGAACAGCCGAGCAAAGTCAGGCCTGCTCTCATCGGGTTAATTCCCCTGTGCCTGGCCCCTAATAAAACCCCTGCTTAGTAATGGTACTTGGCAAAAGAGGCAGCAAGGAAAGTGTCTATCCCCAGGGGGGGGGGGGACTCCCATATAAAACGGACGGGGATGCTCGTCGGAAATTTTGAAAAGAACCCCTAAAAGAGACCAATGTGGGTGTGGCTCAAGCCTTTCTTGACCCCTAAAAGATACCAAAAAACTAAGAATGGAGTTTATATTTGTATATTTCTTCGTGTGTAACCCTAAACGAGACCATTATGGCTAAAAATATTGGCATTTTGGGCGTTTTTTCCCGGAACACCCTTTAGAAGCGAGACCAAAAGTCCGAAATTTACACCCCTAAGCGAGACGACGAGCATCCCCGTCACTTTCATATGCGAGTCCCCCCCCCCCCCCTGGGTGTCCATCCTCCTTCAGTCCTTTATAATTACCCACACCATTCAAGATGGTGGAGGCCTGATCAAACATGTTTGCCTAAATCTCCCTTTGTAGTCTCTTATAGTCTGAATAGTTTAATCCAATTTTCATTTTTTACCTCATGGTAATGAGGTATTAAAAATGACGATTTATTTCACTCATGGACTCACTCACTCACTCCATTCCGATATAAAACCGCAATTAATTCATGCATTAAACGAGAAACGTGCTGACAGAAGGGTCCTTTAAACGCATTCAGCACATGTCAATCAGAAACAAATTATTTTTCAACCTCGTTCCAGGGTCTCTCTCTTTCAGGGAACTAAATTGAATTTCACAAAACAAATCGAAAGAGGATCACTTACACTTATCCTCTGGTGATAAAAGAGAATAGAATTCGCTCAACGAAGCCTCAGAGCATAGGCTATCAATGACCCATTCACGTAAGAAAACATTCAAAGAAGCGTTTTAGTGAACACAACATTCATGCACGTTTTTGTTTCGCGTCACATCATCTTCGTGTCACGTCATCCGTTCTTGATCTATTTAAGTCGTGCAGAAACGCGCATCTTTCTCTCAAATTTTATTCGCTGCTAAAAAAAGTAAACATATTCACAAAACAAATTTACTTAATGCTAAAAATATTCAAAGGTTACACTTAAATATTTTTGTGATAAAATACGGAATTGGCGCTATGAACTACATATAGTTACGCTTAAACTGTTATAAAAAATTATTACGCTCGCCTTGTGACGTGTTTTAGTCAACACAACATCCACGGCACGTTTTTGTTTCGCGTCACGTCACCTCGTGTCACGTCATCCGTTTTTTTCGACTTTTTTGCTTGTTTACAAGCGAAAGTAGGAGAATAACAGTTATGTTAGGGAAAATTTCACATTCTTGTAAACTCTCAAAGGATTTTTTTAATTTCTCAAGGGACTGTTTTAATTTCTCAAGGGATTACTTTCAGCTGTTGGTGATCACTTGCGATCTCGTGGAAAAAAAACGTGACTTGTCACATTTACAAACGTTATATAACAATTTAAAAAGTGACATGTCAGCTTTTTATCTCAACGCACGTGTGTCTGAAAGGCGATTTATAAAAAGCGTCGCACAAACAATGGATTGCGTAACTAAAACACGAATAAATAATCACTAGCACCTACATCGTTTAAAAAGTTACAAACGTCAAAAATAAACCATACCAAAAAAACTCACTCTTTTCAAAGATATTTTTTAAGTTAAAACAAATGCAAGAGATGGGGGCTTCTTTTAGCTTAGGAGCGGTTAAAAATTAGGCCAAATTTGGTCGCTACAAGCGCCATTCTATTTCGTCATCAGCCTAGGTCGTTAGGGGCGTGACCTCTCGTTGACAGCAATGTTGCATGAATCGGCTTTACAACATGCGATCGTATCGACGCAGTTCGAGTGGAATTTCAGTCAAAGGCAGCAAATTTTTTTCGTATTTCATCTTCAAATATAATTCGAAAGCATTCACTGTATATATGGCTTTTGTTTAATCCTTCTTAAGCCCACGAAGAAGTTGTCTTGATATCCGACCCTCGCAGAGCCTAGACAAAACGCAGCTTGAGTGTATCGATTTGTTTACGCCGCAATAATATGCGCAATGTTTTCTCCGACAGTAGTCGGAAATATCCGTATTTTTTTCGTGCTTTTTCGTCGCAAAAACAAAGCGTCGAACGCATATTTTGTTGTTTCATTTGCTAATTTCGCTGCCGTAATCGACTGCCTCGAAAGGTCCTTGCAATGTTAAAGTATAGAATTGTCAGATCTCGGTGAAATTTGCACTGTTTATTTGTGTAATGTTGAGGAATATGTGTATAAATACCCGGCGCGGACGAGCCATTTTTGACAAAATTATATGGCTGCATTTCCTCCGCGAAAATAGGAAATTGTTAAACTAAACTACAAAGCAACTGTAATGATAAGTTCGAAGAACAATGCACAGGATAAACCTTCGACTCATACTTCATGCAAAAAAGTCGGTATCTCGAAGAGACTTTGATTCATCTTTTTGAGTCGAGCAGATACACGAAGTGTTCGGGCGTATCTTTTCTCTCAATTTTTTTCCGCTGCTCAAAAATAACGCTATACGTGCTGACAGAAAAGTAAACATATTCACAAAACAAATTTACTTAATGCTTAAAAGGATCAAAAGTAATACAATAACCAGTAAATATTTTGGTTGTGAAAACTGAATAGCGCTACGACCCCAGCGAACACGAGCCATCAATGACGCAACTCACGTGGAAAAATAAAGCAAAGTGAGATTGCTTTACGTTACTGGACACTTATTTAGAAAAAATGCGGAGGTCGGCACTTCATTCATCGAATTACCATGAGGTTGCTCGAAGAGCCTTTGATTTACCTTCTCATGACTTTAGTTCCTCTGATACTCAGTGCTGAACCACGAGGCTTTGATTTCTTAGTGGGATGTTGCATCTTCCATTCCCTGTTTGCATCAGTAAAATAAAATCTTTTAAGGATGCTTCCTTCACATGCTAAAATGCTAGCTAGGAATGCTATTAGTCAGGTAAACCACTGTCCAGTGGAATCAGTGCAGCTAGTTAGGTTAACTTAACATTTGCAACCCTCCAAGTTTTTGACCTTGGTGGACATAATTTGGCACTGACTGCTCAAGTTTGGTCACCAGTGAAAAATTTTAGTCACTAAATTAAGCAAACGCCTTCAATCCTTCTTATCACCTTAAAAGGGCGTTTACACAACAGAAACATTTTGGTATGGACCAGTCAGAAAATTGATCCGGACCTTTAATATCACTTTTGGAGAGAAACAGTCAAAGTAAAACTGGGCCTCGTTTTGATTTGACCGTTTCTCTACAAAAGTGGTCAGGTCCAGACCATTTTTTTGACGGGTCCAATTTTTTGACAGCTGGTCCATACCCAATTTTCTCTGTCATGTAGACAAGCCTTTAGTCGCCAGACTGGCGTCTTTGGTTCCAATTTAGTCGCCATGGTGACTAAAATGGTCTCAACTTGGAGAGTTGATTTGAAGGCCACTGAATAGTAATTTTCCAGTGGAGTCAGCATTATCCAACCTCGTTCCCAGGGTCTCTCTCTCCTGTCCCCCTCTCCTCTCGCGCTGGGGGCAGGAGAGAGAGACCCTGGGAACGAGGTTGAGCATTATCCACCCTTTGAACAACTAAGACCAGAAGGCTGAAATTCAAAGGAAAATATAAACACATACTTCTGTGGTTGGACTTCAATCCTGCTTGACCACTCCCAGATCCAGTCTGTGTTCTGCTCTTGAGGAAGAATTGGATCACCCTTCAAGGAAAATCATATCAATTACTATATATTGTAATGGTACAATATGATCATACATTTTGGTGCAAAGCTCTTGTCAGGCATACACAGCATCAAAATAAAAGAACTGATCATAAGTTACATTCTCCCTTTAAGAATACTAGTGTAAAGACCAGCAGAGAAAGTTTATCTTTTCATATTATTGTACAGGAATAGTATGAGATAATCTGTTGAGCTATTGTCTTCATTGTGCTTAAAAAACCTTGCCAGCCACTGATATTGAGTTGTAACTATTTTGGCAGTCAGCCGTTTCATTAAGAGTTCTGATATTGAACTCCTTCTATTAATGACCGAACAAAAAATCAAGAATTATGGAAATCGCACGCCGAGTATTTTTAACTAAAAAACGTATTTTATATTAGGCTGACGTCTATTCAAGATTATAATTTAGTGAGGCTCTTTTGTAAACAACAATGTTGTTTTAAGACCTTATAAGACAGCATCTTGCATGGAAAGGCGGGAAAAAATCTACTACGTGCATTTCAACACAAAAGTTGAATTCCCTATTCCACGTTAAATCGCTCGTCGTATTTATTCCTGTTAACTAATTAGCTGAATAAAAAGAAACTATTATTTGCATCAACATGAAGCTGCTCAACTAAGAAGCAATTTTTTTATACGGTATAACCACGTTCAAGTATGTTTTGGAGTATTGCATGAGAAAGAAAAAAAGTTCCGACGATAGGGCACGCAACAAAAACATTTAACTAATTTACGATATTGCGAATCACAGCTAACTTTAATCCTTTAAACACTGACCACTATAGGTATCTTGAACAAAATAAATCGATCTTTTAAAAGACAAAGCGGTTTGATGCAACGATCGCGAGCCACAGACAAAATTCTGAACACGGTCAAAATGCAGTAAACAACATACGTACCGTCCGCAGAAGACCAGATGGACATTGTTCTCTTGGTGAGCCAGACGGACTTTTCTCGCCACTAAATATGTTTAAACAAAAATATCAAGTCAACCTAACCAGTCTAAAACAAATGGGCTTAAAATTAACCTTTCCGTCAAAACGGAAAGAGCGCTAATCGGACCACAGCCCAGTTCATAACCCCAGCGCCGTCGGCTACGTACCTCGAACCCTGTTTCGATTGTTCCTCTACAGCTTCGGCAAGTAAATCTTCCATCGCATCGTCCTCTGAAATGACTGGAGAATGCTGTGCCCCGTAACCATTTCTAAATGAGCCGTCAAGCTTTACCCACGAGCCTGTGAGAGTGTATAAAGAGATATAAAATGGTAAACAGCCGCCATATGATGCGAATATTATTTTGACGCAGTCATAAATTGCATTCAAAGAACGCGCTTGGAATGTCTGCGAAACTCACCATTCAAAGACTCAATCGAGCTATGGCTACCACCATTTACAGTATTAGCCATTGGTATATTGACTTTCACGATAAACGCTTGAAAGCAATTGTAAACACGAAAGATACCGCCGCAGCTTTCTATGAGGAAAAAAATTATACCTTTATTTTGATCGATTCCTTGGACCCTTGTTTACATTCATCAGCTAACCAATCAGAATGTCAAGAGTTGATCACGTGGTAAAAGCTAGCAACGGAAGTGGCAGACACCGGAAACGCGAAATGAATAAAACAAATTTGAATAATAATACATTCCCTAAAATTATATTCTTCTTTTGAGAGACCTGTGAGAGCCCTTGATATACAGGTAGATAGAGTTAATTCGTTCTTTTAATGAATGACTAATAAATAATCGATTCAAAATTCAAAATCCTACAGATGGAAAAAAAGAGAGTCTCTTTTCCTTTAATTTATTAAAAGCATAATTTAAAAGTATTTCCACCTGGTATTTCAAGATTAGCACTTTTATATATAATATCAATATTTTTTCCTTGCTTTTTTCTGTTATCTTTTCTACGATCCATGATCATAGTGAAGGTTGAATGGGCCCTGGGTCTGAACAACGATGGCACTTTTTTAGTGGGGAGGAGAGGGGAGGAGTGGATAATTTTTTATGACCCAAGATTATTGGAAAATTCCGAGCTCTTTTTAATTTAAAAATGTATGTAAAGAATTTTTTGTTGAAAACATCCATGGATTGGAAATTAAACCCCCCAAAACTAATAAGAATGATGTTTTGTTAAAAAAAAAATGGTTGCCTCTCCCTACCCCCACTGAAATAACGATACGGGTATTTTCCCGAGCGTGACAAAATTTACTATGCGTGTAAAGGTTGTGTGAAGAAACTATCCAGCCATAATTACTCGTGAAATTTTCCTTTTCTTTCAAACTGAAAAGATTGACACCACAAGCGACACCGTCATTGCATAAAGAATGATGTGGCCTGATGGAATTTAGCGCAGAAATTCTCGAGCAAGCGACAACGGCCGACATGTTTACTGGTTGTCATGAACCCAAGCACGAAGACGTGAACTAAGTCCTCAAGAATGCGTGTTAATTTTAAGTATGGATGAGTAAACTTTAACGAATACTACACCAACGCAGATGGAAGGATTCCAAGCGACAAAGTAGCTGCAAATTGAAAATGAGTAGAAGTCAATCTTGGAAGAATCTTGGACCCGAAGGTGAGAAAACGGTTGATCTGAAGCGTGCGAGTTCACAACCGCTCTACACACCGCAAACAACGGCAAGTGAGTCGAATGTCGCTACTGCCTCAAATTTATCTTTTAAGTCGAGCATGGAGGATATGCGAAGAAGAATTGTTCACCTTAACAAGGAGTTGGAACAGGAGAGAGTGCACTCTAAGAATCTCAAGAGAGACAAGGCAATAGAATTAAGGCAAGTTCGGGACGAAGAACAGAAAAAAGCTGCCGTAATGCAAGCCGATTTGAAATCAAAACTACACAAGGAAAAGATGAATGAACTTACGTCTTTGAAAGAGCAGTTGCACAAGGAGAAGGAAAAAGAAGTTATGCAGATAATAAGGCAAAAGGATGAAATGTTAAGAAGTGCTCAACAAGCTTGGGCGAAGGAAAAAGACGAGCTGAAATCGAAGGTTCGGAACGAACTTCGGGGCGAAGCTCGCGAAGACACCAAACGGGAATTTGAAAAGGAGCGCGGGAGATTAGAACAAGACATCGCAGATCTACATCGACAGAAACGAGAGCTAGAAGAAACATTAAAGCTTGTTCAAGGTGCTGATAAAAGGAAAATCGACGATATCCGCAGAATACATCACGAACATGAAGCAGAACTGGAGAAATTTAAACGAAATTCGTGGCAAGAGAGCCGACAACAGGTGATGTATATTTCATAGTACAAATTGTATCTTTTTCGTAATTGCGTCCACTAACGGTATGTCGATTAAATAACATCAACTTCCATTGATTATAAAGATCTCCAGTCAGATAATACTTTATTGTTTTGGATCACTACGTGACGTACTAATCCAGACTAATCGCGCGCCACAACTTGAGGTTTTATTGTGGAGCAGTTTCATAAAGGTCATGCAATGATTTGCCACTAGATAGTATATTGATTGTATTGTTTTGTTTGTCATTGTTGATGATATTCAACCCTTTCCTGTATCATCTTCAAAGAATAATGTAAGTCAGACCACCTTTGCAAAGCTATTTAAGCGGCTTTGTGTACAATTCGGGCTATAAACATACCCGCTGCAATTTACAATAATGTGACCTTCAAAATTAATAAAAATTAAATATAGCGTCACTGATTTCGTTTGTTTACACTTGGCTTGTGGCTTTCCGTAGTGTAGGTGGAGGTTTATTAAAGGATTTGTACTTGACAGTTTAATATTGCACATTTTTTATTTGATCTGTTTTTTAATCTACATGTTGTCAGTTTTAAGTGTGTTTAAATCATTGAGTTAAAAATCTGTAATTGGGCCATTAAAAAAATCCTACAACTCGAGATGTCAATCACATAATCAAAATATAGAGATAAAAAAAATACTAAATTCCTTCCTCAAAAATCCGGGATTTTTCTTTTTTCTTTGCAGTGAAATGCCATGTTCATAAATAATACTAAACAAAAACTCCCTTTGTGCACAATCCTGTACATTTCATTTAAAAAGATCTGCTATCGTTTTGACAGCTGGTGAGTGGTGTTAAAATGAATGATAGTCTTGTAACTGATGGAAATTAACCTGAAAAGCTTTAAATATCTTTAATTTAAAATTTTTCAAACCTGTTGATTTTATTTCTCATTGCCTCGCATTTATTAAACAAAAAGAACTAGAAATCAAACTGGTTTGAAAAAGTTCTAAACCAAAGATAAATTTAAATCACAGCATAAACAAAATATATACATGTACATTTCTACATCAAAATGTTTTAATTCTATTTTTATTTTAAGTGTCTAAGTGAATTCTTTGTATTTCTATTACCGGGTATATATACAGTTATATCACTAGAAAAAAATACATTTTGTGTAATTTTGCAGATGGCTGAAATTCGTCAGCTGCTTAACATAATTGAGCAACTTGAAAAGAAACTTGGCTTGGAGGCTGGACACTCAATGAGACTGCGATTAGAGAAAGACAGCTTGTCTGACATGCTTAAAAAATCCACAACATTTGATGCTTGGGACAGAATGATGTCATCTGGGAAAAGTGATGGCCAGGCAACCCCACCAGGGACTCCTGTAAGTACTTTATGTAATTTGCTCTATTATTTAGAATTAATTTCACCATTTTATAGGTTTATTTATTTGATTATTTATTTTAATTATGTACAAATTCGCCCTATGGCAGGTGAGTTCACAAAAGAACACTAACTTCCCTACAAGGTGGACCCACCACCAAACCATCCCCTGCTGCTATATTATTCTTTAGCAATAACAGACTGCTCAAGCAGCCCCCCTTTTGTTAACTATTGGGATGGATGCAAAAATAATGAGCCTGATCTTGAATAATTAGCTTGATCCTGCTTGCTATTTTTGACTGTCTGCCCTTCAAATTTTAAGAGCAAAAGAGAGATTGCTCACAGTCTATTTTAACAATATATAATATAAAAATTATTTACATGTATTAATTGTTTATTAAGGTTGGAACAGTCAGTAAAATATATTTAGGCAATAGAAGACTTCTTCCGTGTTGACATAGCCTCATCTAAACACGAGGGCGGTTGGGAGAATTCGAGACAGTTATGCAAACCCGAGACGCAGTCAAGGGTTTGCATAACTTTTGAGAATTCTCCCAACCACCCGAGTGTTTAGATGAGGTTATGTAAACACGGAAAAAAAGTCCTCTATTGCTTTTATAAAATATTTTTTTCAAAAATAATTCGAAAAATGAAGGGGATTTGGTTTATTTACTTCTTGATTGAAAAAGATTTTCTAAAAATGCGCATTTGACAACACATGAACCAATCAAAATTTGTGTTATAAGAATTCAAGTAGCATTTGTGGCAAGTAGCGCCGTGTCGATGAAAGCGATTCCACGTAAATCTTGCTGAAAAATACGGAAAGTTTGGCAAAAACTAAAAAAATACGGCTCTGTAAGGAAAGAACTTCAAGATGAGGAGTTTATTTAATTAAGCTGGAAATGAATGTCACTGTGCTTGATCGCTCTTGAAAGTGAAGTGAACTTGCCTGAATGATTTGGCAGCCTGATACAGTTAAAAAGTCTCATCGTGCCTTGTAAAGTTTTGCAGGATAATTAGGAATCATAGCACAAGCAGTGGATCTAGCGAGGTCGGTAGCAATGGTATGCATTCATTGTACAGTAAATTGCTCAGATAGCGATCTAAACAAGTCCAGTTTCTTCTCAGTACTGTCGTTTCCTCCGTCTTTGTGATGTGCTTCAAGCGTAGAATAAACCTCAAATTGTTCAAATCAAAGTTCACGACTATTGCCAAATATGTAACAGTAGAATTTGTATGCAGTGGAAGTCTCAGAGAAAATTAATACATTTTAAGCGTCATTTTAATCACATTTTAAGCAGATTTGCCGGCAAAAAGACAGCAACCGATCGGCCGTGCAAAGTTTGAATTTAAGCTTAAAGATGAACAGTTTGTAGCATATAGTTTTGTTTGCGTTGACCTATAATTTTTTTCCAATAAAGAATGTCTTATAGGGAATTTTACAGTAGTACTTAAATTCAAAAATTTACTTGAAAAATGTTAACTGCGCATTTTGTTGCATATTTTGTCTTCGCTTGAGCTCCCTCCACGAGCTCGTCTTCCTCACGATCATCGAAGCAGGCAAAGCGCTGTGGTTCTTCTTTCTCTTGCTTTTTTTCCTCGGGCTCATATGGGAAGAGAAAGCCGGAACACATATCAGATATTTGGCATTGTTTTCCATTTCTTAAATATTTGTACTTGAAATTACTTGACAAGTCTTTTTGGCAGTTATATAATGTTTTTAAATTGTGCTGCGAAACACAGAAAGCGTGACGTCACAACTGTGTTTACATACTCTCATCTAAACTCACCTATCGACCAATGAGAGCACACATACTATCTTAATTATTTTATAAATGCAAATGGTTGTTGGGTTTTGCATGTATAAAAAACTAAGAAATTTTAAAGACAATACTTAAGGTTATAGAGACAAACAAGTTGCAGCCAAATACTTCTCGCACTTCCTAAGTGTGCTTTAAATTTTCTGCTTCTTTTTTCAGCAAATTATACACAAGAAGCAAGTTTGTTTTTCCATAACATTACAATGAATAGTATGTGCTAAAACTTGTGATTTAGGTTACATGCATAATTTATAACTTGATGCTGCATGTGTTTAATATACTCGACACCCTAAGTATTATCAAACTATATTGAAATCAATCTACCTGTGGCCCATCAGGTGTAGAGCTTATCTCAGTTTTCGTAGCACAAAGCAACTGGGGATATTTCTACTCCTTCTTGGATGGGATGCTAGTCCATTCTAGGGTTACCCCCAGCATTAAATTTGCTGGTACCCATTTATAAATGTGCGTACAGGGAGGCACTATGGGATTAAAGTGTCTTGCTCAAGAACACAAGTACACATTTTCATCCCACGAAATTCCCCTTGCTTTTTTTAAGGGTCCCAAAGTGGGACGGCTGAAGCTTGGGTGTCCTACACCTTTTTCTGTGGAGCCTGGATCCCCATTGTTTTGCTGCTTGGGGCCCTGTGTTGCAGAGCAAGAAGTCCTGAGGGCATTTGTCATAGAGCTCTTAGCCCTTTTTTTTGGAGGGGGGGGGGGGGAGGAGACCTGGAGTCCAGTAGCCAGACCTTTTTTTAGTCCGGTCAGTTAGCACAAAAATCGTGACAAACTGCGTAAAAGCACCAAATTTGGCACAGTTATTCCTTTTGACATACCAAACGAATCTAGAAGGGGTGCCACGTGATTAAGCTTTCCGGGGGGGGAGGAGGCCCATAACATTTGCATAATGCCCTAACGCTAACATGAAAGCGAGGCTGTAGTATTCAATGTGTTTATTACGCACCCATTATGACGAATTACTTTGTGAAACAGCTAAAACACATTAAGCAGACTCAGTGAAGAGTTTGTGACAATAAATGAGGCATTTCCCTTGATCACGTGACATTCCCATGAATCTTTGCGTGCTTACTCAAATTTTTCTAAACACGTTTTTTACTGAGTCTGAAGCACATCGTTTTCGAAATTTTCCCTCAGAATTAGTAACGACATAGTTATTTATTGTTCTGTTTCTAAAGACTTGAGTTCTGGCAGCCTCCAGAACAGCCACAGAGTTCAGTGCACGGAAGGTTAGCCTTGAAGCATTTGCAGCGACCACTTGAACAACCTGTCCTGCATCCACACTTCAGTAATTCAGAACAAGCTTTAGCGGCTTCTGGAAGTATGGTCCAGCGGGGTCTCCATCTGTCGTTATCCATTTTCCAACCAAAGTCTGTCGGGAAGGGACAACTTGTTGTTCATCAAGAGACGTCCAAATGCTCGCCTGGCCTCTGTTGGAATGGTTCAAAAGGGAATCCTAACAAACAAAGAGATATCATTTTACATTAATCGACTAGAATACTTAAGTGTAATGATAACCAAAAATGCACAGTAAAGGAAATTTCTAAGTGGATCAACACCAGAAAGGGTCAGTTAAGGGCAATAATTTCTCCTAAATTCTTTCAGCATTGACTGAACAGGGGATAGAGCTAACGGTTGTGTAAGCTAAAAGATGGGTTTTTACCTCTGTCGGGGGGATGTTTTCCAGTGCCCTATTCTTTTTGGTAAAGAGTTCTCGTCGAGCCTTGTTTACATCAGTGGCGAGGCTGGTCCTGTCATAAAGTACCACCAAAAGGCGTTGCAGGACTTTAAACAGAGGGAAGTCGATCTCCAGTGGATTAAAGGGATTGTCATTCACATAAAGGAAAGCCTCTGTTACCTCTGGGTACGCATTCCAGGCCTCCCAAGCAGATTTCTTCCCTTTTCCCAGAAATGCAGACGTTGTTTCGCACCCCGTAAACGCGTGGAAAAATGGAAGCGCTCGGCATTTCTCTTCACCCAAATAATCGCAAATGCTGTTAACTGAAAGCAGCTGGAAAGTCTTTCCCATCCCAAAGGCGACCCAAAAGGTTGATCCAGGCCACGTTGAAGACAACATATGGAACTGTGCAATAAGAATTACGACAACGTCCGTGTCTACCGTGCGAACTAAGACACTTCTCCCTCCTTTAGCCAAAGCATCCTTAACGTGTACAAGAATCCGCGTGTCTGCTTCTTCATGATTGCAGCTCTGCATTTGTTGTCTGGGACAACTGGAGATGACATTTTCACCTAGAATGAACAAATAGACAATGATACACATAGTACGAAAAACCGTTCATCAGAACTTGAAATAGTTCATACATAAAAGGGGTGTTTGGACGATGAATACATTGAAGGCCCACTTTAAGATAGTTCAGTTAGCGAGTTACTTGAAGTTATGTAGACAAACTTGTCATCTGGAAAGGAAGCTGTTTCAACTTGTTTGGTTAAGAAGTTGAACAATTCTTTCTTGTTGGAGGAATCTTCAAGAAACGCCTGCCAATTCTGAGGTAATTTAACATGCCCAGCCACCTTTCGCCTCACACCTTTCTCTCTCTTCTCACGAGTAGCATCTTTAAGACTTGCTGAGCGATATTCATCCCATACAACGTCAATTCTTTTGGTGCTCTTAAGTTGGTTTTCCAGGAACGGCAAGAATGTGGAATCTGCATATTGTGAAAACGTCGAGACGGATGAAACCGGTAGCGCATGCACGATAGCTGCTCCATCAAAAACTTTCACGTCATAAGATGCCGGTGTAGGTGGTGATTCTCTGTTGACGCATGTAATCAAATCAGACTTTTTCCCGAATCGAAGGTTTCCAAACTCTGACAATGAAGGCGGATACGGCTGATTTTCATGCTTGAAGAACTCTTCAAGATCTCCGTCGCGCTGTTGGCTGGCAATGTACAGGCGACTAAATAGATAACGATCACTTGCTACCGCTGTCAACTTCAAGGACGCTTTTGAGATTTGCTTCGGCTGTTGACGCTTGAACAGTGGCAAGGAATTCTTCGAAATCGTATCGTGAATAGACACAGTTCTCTCCTTAATGACTTCTTCCACTTACTTCTCGTACTATCGTAATCCAATTTCCTGGACTGTGTGCACAGTAGCCACAACCGACGCATCTGCACAATTGCGCGTGTCAAGGGCAAGCAATTCAGGGCAGTCATCCTGGAAAGGGTCTCCCATTTCAGAGATTGTATTGACAAGATTCTTTACATGACTTTGAAAGGCCTTCTGTGTAGAAAGTCCTTGTTCGTGGTGTTCGTTCTTTTCATCAACACCTGGATCACCTTTTAACTGACTTTCGAATTCTTCCAACAATCTAGCGGTTTCCGGTCCGGCCACCATCCATCTTCTAAACGCTACTGGACTTTCTGTTAGACCCACGGCTCCACCTGACCCTTTAACACTTGCGTTATGTTGCTCGTGTGCCTGATCGATTGGGATGCTTGAAAACTTGTTCAAAGATTAGAAAGATTTAGAAATAACCCAGCATTTCTTGAGGTCGTCTTGAATGGCACCTGGCAAGCACTTCATGTCTCTTATGTGGATGGGTAGCCACCTTGCGTAATTGGTGTGATCTAGCGCAAAGAACCAGGGAGCAAGGGATTCCAAGGCTTCTACATACAGAGAGAAGTTGTTCTCGCGATGTGCTTTCACGAATGCCAGTACCGTGAGTTCCATTTGCATGATCAGGAACCAGAACTTGTATGTTGGACCGTTCTTAATCATTCCATCGTGCCACTTTTGGAACTCCTCGTCGTCGTGTTGACCGTCGAGTTTTGCAAAGGCAACATGCTGCAATTTGTGCAAAGCCACTGCTGTTATCTGGTGTGCACGCCTGGTTTTTGTCAAGTGCGCTACCCTGAGAAAGGAATCCGATGTACCGGTGGATGCTATTCCTGCCTCAGCTAGTGCAGTAGTCCAACCAGATGCAGCCAAAAGATCTCCGCACAAGGACCAAAGAGCCATCTCAATGTGGAGGCCACCTAGCATCACAACGTGTAAATTTTCTCCGTGTGTAGAAGGCCAGTTCCACTGTACAAATTTTGCGATGGCGAACAGAGGCTGGTCACAAACAGTGACAGGTATTTGACCAGGGTTTAGAAGCTCTGTTGCCTTCTTCATCACAACATACCATGTTTCATCATGGCAACTGTGGCGGCTTTTTCGTCTAACAATGGCAACAAGCTACCCAAGCAAGGCAAAGGATTGGACACAACTGTAACAGATGCGTGATATGCAGCCCATGACAGATAAATGCCTTTGGTGAGCTCTTCATGGAGATGTTGTTCACAGTGCTTCAACCAACAAGTTTCCTGTGCAATGGCAGTGGACAGCTGATTGCTGCTTGGGGTTTCCACACTAGCCCGACCAGTAGGAGGCACGTTAACTTCTGATGTCTTTACAGAGACGGGAGGAACTGATGAATACTCGTCAGGAAGTGTGATATCTCTTGAAGTGGTCCTGCTGGCGCAAAGACTCACTCCCTGCACTTCTTGTTGGCTAACTTCTGAATCTTGCTTCGGGAACTGGAACAGACTTATTCTAGTCCCATGAAATGACCCTTGCGCTGTTGTTGATGAAGGGTTATGGTCTATATTGTCAATGGCCCCAACGGTGAACAAGCCTCTTTGTAGAGAAAGAGGACAAACTACTCCAACAGACTTGAAATGATCGCAAACGGATGTAGCTAAACTGTTCATAATCTCGTCAACCCTGTGGTAACTCACACTTAAACCGAGTTGGTATAGCTTACATTCTTTTACAAGTCACATTAGATTCTAGCGAAAGCATTTTAACTTGAAAACAGTGTTTAATTTGAATTTAATTTCTGGTTATACTTACAGTTTACATAGCGGACCTCCGTGACGGCTGCAGTGACCTTCCCTGTCCCCTGACTACGCTTTGAAGGCGGGAAGTAAAGCGCATGTTGTATGGAAAAACCGCTGACTATTAATTAGCATTTATTGTTTATTGAATCACAAAAGTGATGAAATGTGGAGATTTTTATTTTGTTACTAACTTACAAATGGATGTGAATTTCATACGATTGGTTTACTGAATATTTTTCGTTAAAACATCACAATAAGTGAAAAGTTGGGGAAAATTCTATCGAAAAAGGCTTAATGATGAGTAAAAACCTGCCGTTTTTTACTATATCGGGCATTAAGTTTTCAATGCTGGGCAAAGATTTATCGATTTTGTTTCATTTTTGCTTTAACTTTACTTATACGAACGGTTTAAGCCATCCTGAAATTTTACAAAGCGAAATCTTTTGTTGCTCATGGTCATAACATGCCGAAATATGGTCTTGTTTACAAAAACTCCCCTCCCCTCCCCCCTGGGGGAAATTTTTGTGGCACCCCTTCTTAAATGATTTGTAATATCCTTAACTACATTTGTGCCAAGTTTGGCGCTTTTACGCCCTTTGTCACGATTTCCGTAAATTTTCTACCTAACTGACCGGACTATTTGGCCCAGAGCCCTGGAGCCCTATCCTTTTTGGGAGCCTGTTGTTAAAACATACATAACTTCAGCCTATAATGTTTTAGATGGGGGAAGAAAAGGAGCATGAATATGACTGGTGCCACCTGTAGCTCTATCAGAGAATTTGAGAATTTTCATCACAGTGACCTCAGAACCACAAGAAATGTGTATTTCAACAAGTAGTAACATTTATTAGAATTGTAAATTGGCATTTAAATATTACCTGATTTATAAATTGATATTATTAATACTTGCAGTCAAGCTAGGAAGTCCAATGAACTTAATTAATAAAACATCAATTTAAGAGAATTGTTTGTTTAACAAAAGGAAAACCACAAGCTATGAACAAAATTTATTTTAATGTATGCAAACAAAAGCTTTTGCCAAGGGCTGTAATGACTTAAAATAAAACACTACATGTAGAGATGTCAGACAGTGTGTTTGTTCCTGACCCATAAAAATCTTGAGAAATGGTACTAGCTGTGCACAGTTTATTTCATTTTTTGCATCCCACTGAAGTTAAAAAACATTTTCTTGTTAATGTTGTGACTTTTACCTTTCAAATGAGACATGAAATATTTCTGCCAAATTTAAATGTCTATACATCATGCTAAGTTAAGAGATTTTTTCCACAGGATTTAAAGGGTGGCAGTCAAGAATTAAGGATGCTTCAGAGAAAGAATGTGGAGCTGAGTTCTTTGGTTCGGAAGCTGGATGAAAAGAATCAACAACTAGCAACAAGAAATGCAGAATTGGTATGTTTGAAATACCTGTCGAAAATATGTGTGGTCATGTGCGAAGAACCTGCTATCAATGGCATCACTGCTTACATTAAAAAGTTTTAAATTTACTCATCTTAACAGTTAAGAGATCCTATTCATGATTGTATCATAAAATCCACTTTGAATTTTGAGCAGGGAATATTTTAATTTTATAACAAACTACAGTTAAGAGACATGTAAAAAGACCAAAGGATTTATGTCAATGTTTCTACTGTAATGACTATGTAATTTTAGAAACATGTACATGTAATTAAACAATATTTGAACAAAGAAAACTTAAGGGAACCTACATGAAACTACCAAAAATAAAATGCATAAAATGGGGGTGTTAAAAAATTATTTCCAAAAAGTCTGTTTTAGTATGACTTTAGAGTAAAATTTATTGTAGTTCTGTAACTTTTATTTGTTCTTGATATATTGTTCTTGCATGAATGGAAGTGATACAGTGTATTTGCTCACTATTATAATTATTTTGTGTATTAACAGTGGAATCCTGATAATTTGAATTGAAAAAGGTTTGCGTTATCAGGGTTTTGAGTTATTGAGGGTAAAAATTAGGAAGAAAATGACCTGGAGGGGAATCGAAAAAGGTTTGAGTTATTGAGGATTTGAGTTTTCAGGATTCAACTGTTATTAGTTTATTATTATAGCGACTAAGGTATGCATTCAGCTAATCTTCAGGGGGTCATTATTCAGGCAATCAGCAGATACTGCATAAAATCCAAGGCAAAAAGTTTTCGAAGTTTGAACTTCTGAAATTTTTTGCAGACTGTAAACTTTAATTCCACAACAATTTTAATTTGTAAATCTTGGTTTGTACAATCATGTAAACCTTGTGTTCCATTCTCAGACAGCTTGACTTTTAAACAGTAATGTCTTTTCATGTCTAACATACATGAAAGAAAAATAAAGAGACAGAAAAGCACACAAAATTTTTTACAGTATCCTTAAAATATCTACTAAACCTTTATAACTGTATGTAATGTGACTGTGGTTTGTGTGATACTAAAGTCTGTTTCTGAAAAGAAAAATCAATGGGATAGTTTAAAGACAGTATTATTGAACCCATAACATGTCCATGTACTAGCATATTTTTGTGATATTTGATATTATCTTTCAATAGCTTGCTGAGTTAGAAAAGCTTGAAAAGGACAGCAGAGATAAAAACAGGAAGCTTGAGAGAAAGAATGCTGATTTGTTGCAAACCAACAAGAGGCTTGAAAGCCGGAACAAAATGCTGCTGGATGAAGTTAACCATTTGGTAAGAATTAAAAGATTTAAGTATCTATTTAAGTCCTGTGTCTGCATGCACAAATACAAATTTCTTCAGATTACTTTGTTTCACCCAATTATCCATTTGTTAACTTTGAAAGGACATAATTATGTACCAGAGTCAGTTTTTTATCAACAAAAAAAAAACTTTTATAATTTTTTATTTATTATCACTTACACAGAAAAAGACTTTAACAGGAAGAAAGGAGAACTCTGTGAGACCAAGGGGGAAGGCAAACAAAGAGGTAAATGTTAAGTTGGTATATGACTGATCGGGCAATAAGTAGCGAAACTAAAATTAGTATTTGCTAGGTACTTGACAGGTTTACACCTTTTTAGGTAGAAGCTTGGAAGAGATATTTTGTGGTGTCAATGTTTACTCTATCAAAATTTTGAAAAATGTAAAAGAAAAGAACTTAAAGTTTTGTTGTACAGTCTGTGATGGAATGTTACTTATTAGTTCTGTGGTGTTAGTTGGTGACCCTTTAAGTTACAAAGAAGTATTGTAACTACAGTGTACATTGTAGAATATTGCCTTTAGTTTGTACAGGTCCCATCTGATGGGATGTTGATCAACAAGCCAGCTATGTGTACAATGTATATTTTTGCTATTTATTAAGCATGGCCAAGGAGTCCTTCAAGACTACCATGTTACTTCTAACAGGAGGATGGGGGGGGACACAGACACACCCACTTTATAACATTGTGTACAGTCAACTCTCGCCTTGCGGACACCCCGCTATTGCGGACGCTCGCTATTACGGACAAAATTCAGATCTCCGGCGAATAAGGTTTGACTGGAAATGACTCCCGTTATTACGGACTCTCGCTATTACGGACACTAAACGATGCCCCGAGCGTGTCCGCTTTAACGAGAGTTGACTGTAGTTGTTTAACAAAAAGGTAATCTGTATAATTCATGATCACTGTATATTTGTTTAAAAGAAAAAAAGAACAGACAGAACAATCTCAAGGAATTTTTTTTTTTTCTATAGCAGGATGAGCTTGGTAACTTGAGGGCCCAGATGAGAGAACAAACAAGAACTATTGCAGATCTGAAACAAAGCTTGATGGTGAGTAAAGTGATGACAGAATAAATAATTCCTAAAACTCAAGAGACATGTCTGTATCATAGAATCCAATAGATATTCAAAAAGGACTGCAGGGAAAAAAATCTGTGAATTGATTTAAAGGGGCTATGTAACGCAAATTTAGGCAATTTTGGCACTGACCAACCGGTCATAGAATTAACTGAAATACCACAATTTATAACGGTTTAAAACTATAGATGAACTCAAAAGAAACATGTAAAGGCCAAAAGGGGCATGGATGGGCAAAATTTATGAAAGTGTCATTTCCAGTGCTCGAAAAAAAAAATCATCTTTGTTTGTTATGTGGCCGTGATTTTGCCAGTAAAAGACTTTAATTTGCTCTGCCAATTTAAAGTTTAGAGCTCTTAATTAACAAAAATAAATAGAATTGTAAACTTAAAATTGTGTGACATAACTCCTTTAATTTCAATTGTTTATTTCATTCAGGAAAAAGACAGGAGGATTGAGCTTTTGAGAGGGAGGAAGAAAAAGAGCAAACGACAACCAGTAAGCCACATAAAACTGTAACATTATTTATAGGAATTGCCATAGAACCAGGCTTAATGGCAAATGTTTTATTTTCAGGCCAGTGTCACTTCATTATCAGCCGATTTCCTTCCTGTGACTGATGATGATGCCTTGTCAGTTCATTCTGACTTTAGTGAAGCTTCAGAAATGGTTAGTGTATACTTTAATAAAATGCTCCAGAAAATGTCCATACTCCCCTCCCTCCCTCCCTCCCCCCTTCCATTTAATAGTGCATTCCAATAAATATTATACATTGTTTAGAAAACTTAATTGGGAAAACAACTTGTAGCTTTACCTGTGTTATCAACTAGAGCAGGATCCATTTTCAATCATAACGTTTTGTATTTTATGATTTATTGGCCAGATTTTCATTTGGTTACGATGAAGATATTAAACAATTAAAGACAGTGTAGCAGAAATTGATACAAATTAAAGTAACTGCCTATTTAATTAAAAATTTAAAAAGGAAATTAAAAATTAACGAGGCATCCTTTTCAAACTAAATATAACTTAAGATTTGAGGGATAATATCTTTAAAGAAACAAACATTCAAATACAAGAAAACAAGCTACCAATAGCCAATTTAAAATCTGTTTGTACAAAAGATAAAAAAAAAACAACACAAAAACGTGTCATCATATTTATTGTCGAATATGTTTAAAAGTTATTAATAAAAGTCATCTAAAATTTGCATCCAGAAGCTTGTCATTTTGAACACTCTAATATTTTTGCCTCAATTGACTTAAAGAAATCCTTAAGTATAATTTCATGCCATTATATATGAATGTATATCCAGCTGTGCAGGTGTTAATTAGTTATGAATGATTTGGCTTGAATGATGGCAGCTCCTAATAATTATGCTATTGAAAAAATAGAAAAATGTAAACATTGGCATTCCAAGTGAGCAATAAACTGAAACATGACAACAGAAAATTGGTTCATTTGCATAAAAATTGCTTGGTTGACTTGAAATGTTGTGATGACTTGTTGAGGTAATCCATGCTTTCATTTACATTGTGTTTTGTACAAGTTAATTCCTTTTAGTACCTACACATTGTTCATGTAGGTATAGAGTTGAGCTGCGTTAAACAGGAAATTTGTGGCATCAAGTAAACAGATCATTCCTTTGTCACTAAAATGTGCCTAAAAGCTAACAATTGCTTAAACCAAGCTTAATTATGAGTCTTGTAACCAATGATAACATTTTGCGAAGTTCTCTATGTGAGAAAGACATTGGTTTGGTCAAATGAACATGACTTTTAATCATCTTTAAAAAGTTAAGATTGTTTAATAACTTAGATTTAGGTTATCATGGCTGCTTTAAATGGAAGCATGTACTGTTCAGTCGTCAGGCTGTATTCATGCTGTTGTTGTTGTCATTTAAGCTGAATGATTGCACACCATGTGTACTATTTTTCTCAGTAGGATTCTGGTTACAATTTATTCCTTCTAGTGTTACTAAACTGTAAAGTTAGTTTTAGCGTGTCATTAGTCAGTCAAAATCATTGTGCTGGCCTTCTAGAAAAATGATTTGAAAGTAGCTGAGGTTATGACACTTGCTTAGCTTTCTGCAATGATAACTCTCAGTAATTTCTGCCAATATGTAACAAGGTATAGCAATAATAAATCAAAGTTTCTTGTTCCATTCACAACAGTGCACAGTATTTCAATGTAAGACTGCATTTCTCAACCCTAATAAATACTCTTATAGTGAGAAACAGAAATCTTATATCTCCTTACATCAATACCTTGCTAAGCAGACAGACATCAACAAGGCCAGGATTAAATTATTAAGTTAATTATGTTTCTACATTGTGAGAATTGACCAATATGTTTATTGTAAACAATATGTGGGAATCACCGTAGGAAACCTGATTAAATTTTTATATCTTGAGAGTAAGATCGAGCTGACCAAAAATAGATGCAAAACTGGATTATGTTTGTATAAGGTACATGTATAGACTGGTTAACTGCAAGGTTAAAACTTGTTTGATAGTTTACTTATGTCAGTTTGTGGTTGTTGGTATTAGTGATCTCTTCAATTATAACCTGTTAATTATTTGTCATAAATGTTAAATGGCTACTGACATTAATATTGTTATCTTTGTTATCTTAAGTCTTCAAGTGATGATGTTGACAGCAAAAGAATAAAGAAGCTTGCCAAAGAGTTGTTAGCTTTAGAACGGGCCTATGCACTTCTACAAGCTCATGTCGGCAGTGCAGTGGATGCTGAGAGGGATGAGATGGTAATTATTTGTCATGTATGAAGCTCAATATTAAACAGTTTAACTTCTTACATTATTTATTTTGCAGTACTTATCAATGTTGAGTTTCTGGCAGTATTGTTAACTGAGCCAGTATTTTATAGCTATCCTTAACAAAATCAACTCATTAGAAACATTTGCAATATAATCAATATATTGTTGCTCTCACTGATAAATCTGATGGTTCTTTATGAGCAAGATTTAGATGAAAAGTTGGATATAATTGCTTCTTTCTTAATCATACAACAATATTTTGACCTAAGTTTCACAATATTCACAGGGTTCGTACGCGTCTTGAAAACCCTTAAATTTCAGGAGTTCGATTTCGAGGCCTTGAAAGTCCTTGAAATTGGTTTTCAGTCCTTGAAAGTCCTTGATTTTTTTATTAAACGTCAAAAGCCTTCAAGGCAATGAGAAGACCGCCAAAATAAGTGATTTTTTAGTTCTTTAGCAAGCACATCAACAGCATAACAGAATGGAAATCTTTGATTTGGGGTAAATTTCTCAAACGTGAAAAAAGTCCTTAAAATTTCCAAGAAGGGTCTTGGGAAGTCCTTGCAAAGTCCTTGAATTTTGGCCTGAAAACGTGTACGAACACTGTATTCAGAGGTTCTCTTTAGAGCAGTTTTGTCTGTATAACTAATGAAGAATTCAATTTGTTTTCTACAGGAGAAACAGCAGCTTCAGTCAGATTTACTTGAGAGTCAAGCAAGAATTCACGAGCTTGAGAGGATGATGAATGATAGTGGACAGGTACCTTCAGTTTCAATGACTTTTTCGTCTTTAAGAATTACACAGTCATATTATTATTTTTATACTGTGGATAAATATGACAGATGATACATTTGCAGGGAACTGGGTCAGAGGAAATGACTCAAATTCAAGAAGATAACAAGGCTTTATACCAAAAGGTACAATATGTATTTAATTTTAACTGTTAAATAGAGGTATGTACGTGTCAATTAAATGGACTCTCTTTGACACAAGCATTTTTTTGTGTCTGTTTACTAAACTGTAAACAGGAGTTGATGGAGGAGTCAGAACTTAAATTAGTATACTTGTTATGACATCATTTCAAGGGATAAGTATATTAAGTATTATGATTTGAACTAACCCTTTGAATTTGACAACTCCATTAATATGACCAAGTTATTTATGGCCTGTTAACTGCACTTGTTTCTATATTGCACAAATGTTTTTATTGGAAGGATTTCTCTATAATAATTTTCATGCTGTTTTTTCACAGCTTGTGGCAGCAGAGAAAGCCCGAGATGACGCACAAGGAGAACTGGCTAAATATACTGAGGTAATGATCATTAGCTGAGCTTCTGAGAAAATATTTAATGTGCTGTAACAAATGGCATGAGAATAATTATTTTTAAGGCTTGTCTTGACTTTTGTTGTTGTTTAGGACATGCGAGAGCTACAGGGTCAAAGAGATCTCCTGGAGTTTGAACTGGAAGAAATGTCACAGTTATCTGTAAGTTAATTTCTACTCAGGTACAACTGAATTAGAAGCAAAATCATTTAAAGAGAAACACTTGATCAAGGATAACTCCAAATTTCAGATTTCTCCGCTATTGAGTATAATGCACATGTATGTAGTGCAAGTAATTTTAAAATTCAGGGCTCACATGTCAATGTAGCTAATATTATTGTGTGATACACTTTTTCAGACTGCTGGATCAGAAGACTGGGATTCCAGAAGATCCAGAAGCAACAATGGTTTTGAAGCATCTCCGTCACCTAGGATGATGGTCAGTCACTTAAATGTTACGTGTAGTGACAGGGGTGAAAGACTGGAAAATTCGCTGCCAGATATACATGCTCCTGTTGTACCTTCATATTCAAAAGCTTTAACAGAATCACGTTCCCCAGAATGTTCGCTTGCTAAAATGTATGCTATTTACAAGGCTAAAAGGTTAAAAATTGTGAAATTAAAATGTTGAAACCAAACGTTTTCAGCTGTTTGCCATACCGTACGCACACATGCATATACTCCCCCCCCCCCCCCCCCTATCTTATGTAATTTCCGTTCGGAAAAGAAATAACTTGTTTGTTTAAGCTGGGGCGGAATCATTGGATCGTTAGCCCCTCAACGATCCTACGCTTGTGGAATGTCTGTGTTGAGGAGAGAATCACATTGCTAACACAATTACATATAATCTTTATCAATTTTATTATAACAGCCTCTGGTAGTAACTAACTTTTTTTTTCATTATTATTCAGAACAATGATTTTGCCGATCTTTCGTTGGAGGAAATCAAAGCTTGTCTGGAAGAATTAGAAACAGAGAAGGTAGGGAATACAGAATATAAAGTGTAAAAAATGCCAGTGTAAATGAAGGGTTAGTAACAGTCATAGGAGAACATGCAATGAAGTCGAAGAAGTCAGGGAAGAGAAAGGCGGCATCTTTGTGCGTGCACCTCCAGTGTGAACCCTATATAAGTCCTGTGCATGCTACACACGCTGTGTAACCTTCAAAATACCAAGGAATGTCCAGAAACTGTTATAACAAGTCGCAACGTACTGTGTCTAAAGAATGCTTTTCTGGTGAAACCTAATTTAGCACTCAGTTGCGGCAGTGAGATTAAGAAATAACGAAGCAGATACTGTTAAGCAAAAATGAATTATGATTTTCAGTTCATTTTATAGAACACATACTTTATATAGTGCTTTTTCATTTGTACATCACTACTGATGTTCTCCTTTTTTTAGGAAAATGTGTTGTCCCCGATACAACAAAGTGCCCTTAAACAAGCTAGGGTGATGTTGGATTCAATGGCTGAGGTAGGGAAAAAAATGGTAGTCAAACACAGTTGAATCTGTAGATAACTCGAACCTTCGAGGGGCGAATCGAAAAAGGTTGGAATTGTCGGAAGTTTGGAGTTATCGACGGTAAAATTAGTAACAAGATGGCCTGCGGGGGAATCGAAAAGGGTTCGATTTTGCGGGAGGTTTGAGTTATCGGGATTTAACTGTAGTATTATGTACTCTGATAGTTTGTCATACGGTACATTTATGTGTCACCCCAGTCTACTAAACTATTTAGTTTTTAGTATTTTACTAATGTTTGCCCTCTCGTCGTATAGAAAATCAACCACATGGAAATTACAGAGTCTGCATTGAGGGGCAAAGTCCGCGACCTAGACTTGGGTGTAAGTTGATAAAACGTTCTTTTGTTCTATTAATATTAGTAGGTGCTTCGGTATCCCTGTCAACCTAACATAGTCCAGCATCATACTTCTCCAAATGATATTAATACAAAGTGACGAGAATGAATGAGCTGATTATTAACGACCAGTACTAAACGCTATATGGACTTATAGAGAATGGTTATTCATTGGCACAATGGCCCAAGATTTGTTATAGGAGGTTAACGCCAATACCAATTTTCACTAGATCAATACGTTTACGCTAGCCTCCTTCGCAGCTATAGTTGCTGTCATCATAGTGCTTCTCCCATAAGATGTTGAAGCGTTTCAACCCAAGTTAGAGCTGTGAATAAGGAACATTTTTATTCCTTTCCCGAGACAGTTGTTGTAAAAAATCATCTTTGTCAATGTTATATCATTTAGATCGAAATAAAGTCGTTTTCATTTATCAAGTGAAATATTTTTTTTCTTTTTTATTCAGTACAACAGCGAATCTTTGAAGTCCGAGTTTGACGAGTCAAGGAGCTTATCAGTGATCACATGTGACCGAGAGACGCTCACAGACCTTCAGTGGAGCGAGCTTGATGATATAGAAAGCTACAGAGACCAGCGACTGGAAGAGATGGATCACCTCAAGCATGCAGATCTACGAGTCCCTACCGCAGACACGTGCTGTATGACGGATCTGGTCTGGGAAGACTTGGTCAGTATGGAAAGCGTGTATAAAAAATACCTGAATGGCTTTCCAGAGGGACTTGGGGCAGATAGCGGCCAGTTCGACCTGGAAAAGGACGATAAAGAATGCATGACTGATTTTGTTTGGCAAGATCTGGTAGAGTTGGAGGAATCATACAGAAACCTTCTTGAAGATTTGTCAGCGACTGATGGAAAAGGTAAAGGTGAGGTAGAAAAAGTAGATAATGAAACAATGACAGACCTTGACCGAGATGAGCTCGAGGAATTAGAACGTAGCTATCAAAGGTATCTTGAAGAAACGCCGCCAATAAAATCCAAGGATGATAGAGAAACAATGACAGAGGTTATTTGGGAAGAACTTGTTGAGAAGGCAAACAATGACATATATTTGTCTTTAAGCAATGAGATTAATGAGAAGACGAAGGAAAAGGAAGCTGATAAGAACGAAATAGGTGTTACGACCGACCTCGTTTTGTCAGAACTTGCTGAGATGGAAAGTAAATACTTAGAATGTATTGACAACGCTCGTGAAGTTGAATCGCAGTTAGATGCAGAGAAAGAAGAGGTTGTGCACTCTTCAGTCGATCTTGTGGAGACTTTACCTGAAGTTGTGCTGGACACATTCCCAGAAGATGTAACTTGTACAAAAGATCAGTGCGAGATGACAGAGTTGAAATGGAATGACATCGTCAACTTGCAAGACAAGTGCTCTAGTTATGAACGTGATATGGAACAACTGGAAAAGAAGCTTGCCGTCTTGGCAGTTGAGAAGTACGAAAAGAGCAGTTGTACTGAAATGTCTTTCACAGAGATGTCTTGGAATGACATCATCAACTTACAACACAAGTGCGCTGGTTACGAACGCGATATCGAAGACCTGGAAAAGAAGCTTGCCCTCTTTGCAGTTGAGAAGGATGAAAAGAGCAGTTGTACTGAAATGTCTTTTACAGAGTTATCTTGGAATGACATGATCAACTTACAACACAAGTGCGCTGGTTTTGAACGCGATATCGAAGACCTAGAAAAGAAGCTTGCCCTCTTTGCAGTTGAGAAGGATGAAAAGAGCGTGTCTACTGAAATGTCTTTGCAGGATCTCGTTAATGCTAGGTTCAATGTTGAGATGAAGGAAGCTGAAACAATGACAGATGTACCAGAGATTTTAGACAATGAGGCGTTACCACAGATCGTGCTGGAGACCTTTCCAGGAACGACGGAGACCAAAGATGAGTGCGACATGACAGAAGGTGTGTGGGAAGAAGTTGAGGACCTCAAGAACACCTACAGAGATTACAGGCAGAACTTGGAGGAGATGAAACACAAACTCGCTCAATTTGAAGTGGAGAAAGACGATAAGGAGAGCATTACAGACATAGCCATGCAGGATCTCGTAGACTTGGAAACCTTGTACAAAGATCGTCTGCATGAGGTGGATTCTGATTCAAACTCTCTACTTAGTCATGCTGAAAAAGAGTCCACAGAATGCATGACAGAGCTTACTTTGATCGAGATTTCAGAGATGGAGGATTTCTACATAGAGAACGCAGCCAGTCAGTTGGAAACAACACTCACAGTGGAAAAATGGGAGCAAGAGAGCATGACTGATGTCACTTTAGATGACATGCAATACCTGGAGGAAGTACAAGAGCTTTATAGGCAGAAGGCTGACAGTGCTGTGGAAAAAGACGAGAAATGCACAGAAACGGATCTGACAATTCTTGATGTAGACCATTTACAAGAAGTGGAATGTGCCCATCTTAAGTCCATTATCACTGAAGAAGAGACAGAGAGAGCTGACAAAGGTACCACAACAGACTTAACCATGCCTGACCTCGAGCTTCTAGAAGAAACTGGAGAACTTCATCAAAGTTGTCCCGTCCAAAAATTGGATGCCCATGACAAAGAAGACAGATGTGTGTCTACAGAGTTGACGGTTGAAGATCTGAAGTACTGGGAGGAAGTGGAAGCAGCCCACGAGGAGTGTTTGTTTGACAGGGAAGAAGAGAAAAAGAGAGCCGGAATAGAGAGCGGGGAAAAGCAAGATGTGGAAATCATGACAGAATTCACGATGTTGGATTTGCAATATTTGGAGGAAGTTGACGCAGCACACGGAGAATGTTTACAAGACAAGGAAGAGGAACTAGCAAGTGGAAAGAATGATGTTGAAAAGCTTAGTGTGGAGATCATGACAGATTTGACCGTCTCTGATCTAAACTACTTAGAAGATGTTGAAGCGGCTCATGAAGAGTGCCTTATCGATAAACAATTCGAATTTGAAACGGGAGCAACTAGTGCTGAGAAGCAAAATGCTGAAATGATGACGGATTTGACTGTGTCAGATCTTCAGAACTTGGAAGACAAACAAGAGAGATTAGAAGCGTTAAGTGTTGAGAAGCAAAATGCTGAAATGATGACCGACTTGACTGTGTCAGACCTACAATACTTGGAAGCTGTTGAATCTGCCCTTGCTGATAAACAGGAAGAGTTAGATGCGAGAAGTGTGGAGAAAGAAAGTGTAGAAATTATGACAGACTTGACTGTGTCAGATCTAAGCTACTTGGAAGATGTTGAAGCGGCTTATGAGGAATGCCTTGTCGATAAACAAGAGGAGCTGGTAGCGAAAGAGTTTGAAGTGGAAAAGGAAAGTGTTGAGGTTATGACAGATTTAACTGTGTCTGATCTTCAATACCTGGAAGATGTGGAGGCGGCTCATGAGGAATGCCTCGTCGATAAACAATTCGAATTTGAAACGGGAGCAACTAGTGTTGAGAAGCTAAATGCCGAAATCATGACGGATTTAACTGTGTCAGATCTTAAGTACTTGGAAGGTGTTGAGGCCGCTCACGAGGAATGCCTTGTTGATAAACAAGAAGAGTTAGAAAGCAGCACAACTAATGTCGTGAAGCAAAATGCTGAAATGATGACAGATTTAACTGTTTTCGATCTTCAGCACCTGGAAGAAGAGTTAAAAGCCAGAGCTAGTGGAGTGGAAATTGAAGTTATGACAGATTTAACTGTGTCAGACCTAAAATACCTGGAAGACGTAGAAGCAGCTCATGAAGAGTGTCTTGTTGACAAGCAAGAGGAATCAGAAGCGAGAGATTCTGCAGTGGAGAGGGAAAGTGTAGAAATTATGACAGATTTAACTGTTTCAGATCTTCAGTACTTGGAGGATGTCGAGGCAGCCCATGAGGAATGCCTTGTCGATAAACAATTCGAATTTGAAACGAGAGCACATAGTGTTGAGAAGCAAAATGCTGAAATGATGACTGACTTGACTGTTTCCGATCTTCAGGACTTGGAAGAGAAACAAGAACTATTAGAAGCGTTAAGTGTTGAGAAGCAAAATGCTGAAATGATCACGGACTTGACTGTGTCAGACTTACAATACTTGGAAGCTGTTGAATCCGCCCTTGCTGATAAACAGCAAGAGTTAGATGCGAGAAATGTGGAGAAAGAAAGTGTAGAAATTATGACAGACTTGACCGTGTCAGATCTTCAATACTTGGAAGATGTTGAAGCGGCTCATGAAGAATGCCTTGTTGATAAACAAGACGAATTAGATGCTAGAGCTGTAGAGAAACAAAACGCAGAAGTTATGACGGATTTGACCGTGTCAGGTCTAAGCTACTTGGAAGATGTTGAAGCTGCTCATGAGGAATGCCTTGTCGATAAACAAGAACAGTCAGAAGCCAAAACTGTAGAGAAAGAAGATGCAGAAATTATGACAGATTTGACTGTGTCGGATCTGCAATACCTGGAGGATGTTGAAGTTGCACATGAAGAATGTTTGCTCGACAAGGAAGAACAATCAGAAGCTAAAGTAGACCAAAAAGAAAGGTTGAGTGTTGAAACAATGACGGACATGAATGCTAATGATTTAAGGAGTCTTGAATCTGCTGCCTCTGACCACGAAAAACGTAAAACACCGAAATGGAGAAGATGGTCAAGGTCGTCGTCATTTGATCATAGTGATCATAGCGATCATAGCGATCATGAACACGAGAAAAGCAAAACTCCGAAGTGGAGACGATGGTCAAGGTCGTCTTCGTTAAGCGATCATAGAGATCATGTACAGAGCAAGAATACTATGACTGATATGACAGGCAACATCTTGGAGTATTACGAAGATATGGAAGTTCTCTACAAGGAAACGATGGTGGAATTTGACGAGTTTAAAAGAGCTCATTCTGCGGAGAAGGAGGAGAAACATGTAATGACAGATGTGACCATTGAAGATTTGAAATATTTGGAGGAAGCAGAGACTCGCCATGTGGAAAAGGAAATAGAAGATAAGGAAATTATGACTGAACTTGCCCACGACGATTTGGAGTACTTGATGGAAGTGGAAAGTTTGTACAAAGACAGCGAGCTTGATAAAGAGTCTAGGGACATGGATGGCAAGAGTGATGTGGAGACCATGACAGAGCTGACAGTATCCTACATAGAGTATGTGGAGGAAGAGTTTGAAAGGCTGAAGCATGAACAATCACAGGAGACAGACTCATCTTGGGTTGTCATTGAACCTGGAAAGGAAGACAAGGACGTAATGACCGAGCTGACCGAATCTGAGCTGCAGCACATGGAACAGTTCGAAGTTCTGTACAAAGAAAGCGTTGCTAGCGCTGCAGAGCCAGTTAGTAAGGAGAATGCAGAGGCCATGACGGATCTCACAACTGCTGACCTGGAATACTTCGAGGAAGCTGAGAATCTCTTGAAAAAGATTAACAGTGACGGTGGTGACCTATCAGGGATGCTGGCACCTAAAGATGACAAAGAAGTAATAACAGACTTGACAAGCTCCGATATTGACTACCTTCAGGTGCTGGGAGATATCTACGGTGATGAAAACAAGGAACTTCCAGGTAATGGTGAAGTCGAAAAAGATGACAAGGAAACAGAGACGGAGTTGACAATTGTAGATATTAGAGATCTTGAAGATCAACTGGAAAGTGCAACAGAAATGAGAGCTACACCTTCGTTTAAGGAATTTGTGCATGAAGATTTCCAAGCTGAAACACTTGTTGATTTGCAGTCTGAGATGGATTATCTTCCAGTTTTGGACGAGCCTGAGTTCATCTTGGACGAGGACGAAGAAGAGGACTTCCAAAGACAAGATATTGGAGTCATGACAGAATTAACATTGCCTGACTTGGAATACCTTGAAGCAAACCTCAGTGATGGCGTCGTGGAGGTTACTCCAGAGCTAGTCGAGACTGGTGTTCAGTGTGAACTGGAGGATCTTGGATCACTGTTGGAAGAGCTGAGCAAGGAAGCTGAAGAACAAGGCGAAGATGTCCCGTCGTGGTTTGTGACTGCCTTAAAAATGAGACAACCAGACGGAGGTTTGTGCTCAGTTTTGTACCTCATGCATGTGCATGTGCCCGATCAGTTCACTTTGCACTGGAGAAGCATGCTTGTCCTAAAGAGAAGAAAACAGTAGACCTAAATATAAATACTATATAGAATGCATGTGTAATCTGTTAGTAAATTCTCATCAAATAAAATGTTAAATAAATTCCTGATAAAATCCCTCTGCATGTTGTCAGTTTTTAAATCTCCAATTGAAATTAAATAGTTACACTACGTTTGTAAATACTTTGTAAACCACACAATTGACAAAGAACACTCAAGTAACTTAGATTTAAAAAAAAAATGGGTAAAACAAGATCAAGATTAGTGTTAGTAAATCATAAGTGATTAATGTAACAAGTGTGGAAACTGAATAAAATAATTTTAAGGATAACATATTAAAAATTGCGTACTGTAATTGATGTGAGCTATTGTGAAAACCGAAAATAAGTTTTCATCACTGAATGAGAGCTTTAATAATAATAATGATAACATAATGATAACTAAAAAAAATAACCTAACGTAAACAATAACCATAACGATAATCTAACGTGCTTGTTAAACGCCGTGCCTTTTATGGTAGATATAACTAGTACGCCAAAGCAAATAAAACTAACCGTGTACAACTAATAACAAACTATAAACAAAACGACTTAAAACAGGAATATAATGCATACTAACTAAAATTCTAATCATGTCCAGCTTTATTTCAATAAATCGACAAATGCTTTAAGTTACAACCAGTAAGTTCCACCAATCTTTAAATGTAGCGAGTCTGTAATAGTAAAGTTCGTTGTATAACCGCTGTAAACGCTGTTGCCTGTGCATCTTCCTGATATCTCAGACTGGGATGCAACGTTGTTCTTAAGTTGCTACTAATCCCTGATATCTCAGGAGTTGTACCATGCTTAACGATGTTTTATTAGAGAAGTTATGGCTTGTAGCGGAAAAACTGAAATAAATTTTATGTTTGCTTTTTTCACGAGCCCTTATACACGTTTACCCCTAAAATTCTCATTACGACTTGTACTCAATTCCTCTAGGGATGATTGTATGTCATTGTGGATCCCAAAAGTAATTGAAAACAAGGCTTTTCATAAAATGTGTAAACAGGTGCAATATGGGAATTTTATAACAGTCGATTAAGGCTCCTTTTAAAATGTCTAAAGCGATGAAGGTTGTCTTTAAAGCTTTAGTGCAAATTTAACAGCATTCCTTGAACTGCATAACCAACAAATTTTGATTTGAATTAAAACCTTGCTGATTCAGTTCTATCAAGTTTTTAACATCATGGAAAAATGTTTTGCCTCCTTCGTGGGTGTTCTATCTGGAATGCACTTGCCAAATGCTTAACGTAAATCTTTTTTTCCTTGGTCTATTTTATTCATCATTGATTGTATATGTATTTGTTTCCCGACAGGTTTTAATCCTATTCATCTTGTTGTGAGAGAAACTGATGGAGTGTACGCCTTACCCACAGACGAGCATCTAGACGTAGAATCCTCCCCTAAACATGTTCTTGAGGAGACGCAACTTGCTCGCGCTCCCGATGATTTGATGCACCTCTCTGGTGAGTCCCCTGTGAGCCCGGGTGCCCTGTCTAATGAGGATACAGATGCCGATTCTTTGCCCTTCGAGGAAGGTGACGCTTTCTCCAAGGACATTGGGATTCAGTGTGATATTGTGGACGTCCTCGCCATGTTGGCAGAGTATCAGAGAAATGTTACTGATGAAGACATGCCACTGTTTGTGTCAGCTATGAACATGTCACGAGAAGACACAGGTACGTGTACGGTGTCAATCAAAACTATGACAGCGTTTTCGCATTTGATTGGACAGTGTCACTTACGCACACTGTAACAGAATAATTGTTCTTGGAAGGGTTTCTTTCCTCATCGATTTCGAAATAACCTCGAATGTTACTCTTTTTATTTCTACCAAAAAGTTTTGATTTTTTTTTTGGCCGATCGTTAGTTTTACTCAATTAATGTTATAGTTTTCCGTAATTTTGTTACATTTATCAGTTCGTGTCATTCGACTTTGCCGGTAATAGACGTATTAGCACTCGTGATTACCCTGATCCTAGAAGTTTTCTTCCTTCTGTCTTGTCCTATTTTGTAAATCACTCCTTTCATTACAAACCGAATTACCACTATTATTAAGGCCTGGGAAAACTTGCGTTTCCGTTTGACCAGGACTTGTGTGCACTTGCGCTGACTTACGATGACTTGCGTTCACTTTGGTCGAGATCAAATTTGCACGCAAGTCAACGCAAGTTTTTCACCGTTTGGCCAGGGGACGAAAATCCCTTCATTTTCACTGCCAGGGGTGTGTTTCATACCAAAGCCGCACAGACCCAACGCAAGTCTCGCTGAAATTTACTTCGAATACTAAATTGCAGCGCCCTTTTTTGACAACTTGCGATTCCGTTTGGCCACCCAACGCAAGTCTGAACGCAAGTTCCACTTGCGATTACTTGCATCCACTTGCGTTTATGTTTGGCCAGGGCTTTACCCAAATTGCTAACTATAAAAAATAGATGCACCCGCATAAAGTTTTCCAGAATAATTAGATGTCCATTAAAATCTATGACGCGTGTTTTTTATTGTCATTCATGTTGAAAAACGTTGCCAGTTTGTCGGGACGTAAATCCCTGATATTCTGCATGGAAATATTTCAGGTTTTGATCCAGTTCAAGTACATTTGAGGAATCGCGGAGACTCCAGTCCTGTGCAAGATGATGTGGGTAATAAACACAGTAACAGCCTGATGGTAGAATTATCACGACCGCCACCTAGAGATGCCACTTTAACTGTCGGTTGCCTGCCAACCGGACAAGCAGCAGAAGAAGAGCAGTCCGAGTTTCCCGAAGGTATATAAAGCATATAACACATCAAGCGTTTCATCTTTCTTTCTTAAATTTTATTTATTCGTAGTAATTGATATACTCGCAGTTAAAAGTATATCTATAGCTTTTTTAAAAATTACACGTTACAAAACTTACCGCGCGTTTTTCTCGCTTGATAGATAAAGCATCAAGTTCTGGACAAGAGTCAAATAAATTCTTAAAAATAACTATGAAAATTTACGATCACAACAAACGCGAATTATTCACTTTCACTTCGAAACGGCAAACAACAACACTAGATTTTTCCTGTCACCCTCGTTCACAGGGCCTCTCTTCCTTTCGCCTATAATGAAGAGCGAGAGAGAGGCGGGAAGAAGAGAGACGTTTGTTTTCCGTTCGCGAAAGGAACAAATGTACATGATGCCTGATCTGTACAGATTACCAGGCGTTACTGAATGACGTCAAACTGCCCCAAAACAAACAAGTGGGAATGCCCTTTTCACAGTGTTCGCGTATGAAAAGCGAAATATCCATTGCCCTAGTTTCATACTCTCTGTTGTAGTTTCATCTCTTATCTATATTGCCATTACAATACTGTTTCGCTACTATCACAACTTTTGTATCAAATCCGTTCATTTGTTTTCAGCTGATACTCCATTGCTAGCCTCTCTTGATGAAAGTGACAGCGTGTTCAACAAAACAGACGAATCAATGAACCTTCCTAACGACACCGAGGAAAGAGACGTGTTAACAGACATGCCACGTGATAGTAGTGCTGTAAACCGGTTTGACCGGTTTTTGAAAGAGAGAAAGGACTCTGAGCTGCTGAATCTGATGGCCTTGAGGCAGGGAATTGACGATGGCGGCGCTGAAGGGGCGGAGGAGATAAAGGTTGGATATTAGCAAATTAAATATAGTTCTTTTAAGGTCGTTTATTGAATACCGAATACGTATTGCACTGTACTATTAATAACTACATATTATTGGCCAAAAAGATGACTGCTCCTTTTAAGACCTAATCTGAATCAACTCGTTCTTACGTGCACATGCAATATTGTTAAAATTGAGTGATTTTATGGTGCGATAATTTTATAAAATGAAAAATCATTCAAGAACTCGAAAAAAAAACCTTGTAGCTAGACGAAGCAAATACCGACAGCGACTTGATGATTTTTTTACGTGTATTTTTTGTTTACGTCTTTTTCTCAGAGTTTAAAAGAACTGGAAGAAGAAAACGAACTTCTCAGAAAACAGCTGCAAATTCTTGAAAGCGCGAAAGTAAGTCCATCACTCAATATTTAGGTTAATAGCACACTTTATTTCAATAAGAAACAACACAAAATTAGGAAACGAATGCTATAGACTAAGCCATCTAAGAGGACACCTATCTGACTAATTATCCATTGAAAGCCATACTTTAAATGGTGCTTTTTACGCCTGGTTTGATAGAATTGAAATACGATAGCTCGCTTGCTGATAATTGCACTTACTTCGCGCGTTTTTTTGCGCTCCACCGAGAAGAGGTGGACCACAAACAATGATACTACTGGAGTACAAAATAATTAAACCGTTTGAGAAATATCTATATATTTACCATATGTGTAGCTGGCATTCCTCTTTATTTTGAAATAAACGCATTCCTCGAAAACTTTATCCCTATAGGGTGCGGAAGACCTCGAGAAAGAGAACACCCATCTCAAGGAAAAACTCAAGCAGTTAGAAGAATCAGATGTAAGCTTAATTTTTTAATGTTCTTTACTTCCCTCATCCGTTTCTTTAAGTGAAGTAAAAATGTTATTTTTGCTTTGAGATTTTGCTGCTCTCTGTGCAGCTTACGTTGTAATAGTGTTAAAAACGAATATATATAAGATTTTGTGTCTTGTGGTGTATTTGCTGGTTTATTCTACACAGCGGAATTGTTGTAGAACTCTGGAGAATGTAAGAGTTACCTTATCTTTAATCTTGTCTAATTGAATCTCCTCACAAACAACGGCTTTCTGCCGGACGACTTTCCTAAAAAGTTCTATTTAAGCCGTAGTTTGTTTTAACTTGTTCTTTTCAACGACACATGCGTTGCAGAATACAGAAGAACTCGAAAAAGAGAATGCTTTACTCAAAGAAAGAGTCGAGGTAATGATATGATCAATGAAACAATGTGCATTTATTTGACAAGTCTTTTTTCATTTACTTGCTCAACTTATTAGGGCACTATAAGAAAACATGATTTTCATACTTACTTTGTGTTATGGGTATGTAAAACGATTACATCGAGGTGAAAGGGAGCTTATTTTTTTCGTTTAACTTTGTTTTTAGTCTCTGAACGATATTGAGGAAGAAAACAATTTGCTCAAAGAGGAAGTTGAAATCTTGAGACAATCAACGATATGCAAATTTGTAAATATTATGTTTTTCCTCTTCAAAGCGAATTTTTCGTTTATCTCGATATATCTGCAAAACCGTTAAGCCTTGCATAATTATTTCTTGTCTTCAAATTTTTCATAGGCATTGGAAGATATAGAGGAGGAAAACGCACTGCTTAAAGACAAAATTAAAATGCTTGAAGAATTAGCGGTAAGTGCACATGGTCCTTGTTCGTTTGGTTGTGTTTATCGCAACTTGATGACAGGATCGTTCTGTTTTACAGGTTTCTGAACAGGATATAAAGAAAATAGAAGAAGAGAATGATGAGCTCAGAGAAAAAGTCAAAACTCTCGAAGAAACTGCGGGGGTAAGAAAGTGTTGTTGTAAAGTTTACTCCCATAAGCACAAGATACGACGATATATATTGACGAATAACATTTTTTGGTCGAAGTCTTACTTTCTAATCAAACAACGCTACGAACCGACACTCTTGTTTAGTTTATAAATGTTCTTGTTCTTTTAGGTTTCTGAGCTGGATATGAAGAAAACCGAAAAGGAGAACGAAGAGCTTAAGGAAAAAATCGAAACCCTCGTGGAATCTATGGTAATTATAAACTAATAGAATTTTGGGTCTTGCTACAAACTCCATTGAAAGGTCCCAAGCACATTGCCTCTTATGAACTGTGTAACTTATTTCAGCTTAACTATAATCGTATGATTTTGAAGTCGTTCATATTGTTTCCAATTCTTTTTAGAATACTGAAGAACTGGAAACGGAAAATGATTACCTAAAACAACAGATAGCGATGCTGGCAGCTGAACCCGAGGTATAAAGCTATTTCCTGACCTTGTGTTCATGTAATAACTTACACGAAGCCTGCAAAGATAAACACTATTTGTCTCTTAAACTTGTATGTTGCCTAACATCAGTTATCTTTCTACATCCAGTAAATAAGCTTAAGCGTCACGTTGTTATTTCAGAGAGTTAAAGAACTGGAGGAGGAGAATGAAATTCTTCAAGAAAAGATTCAGGCTTTAGAGGCATCCGCTGTGAGTGACATCAAATAATTCTTAATTTCAACTTTTTCAGTTCCGAGCTTACAGTATTAATATAAGTTGACAATGTATTGGGATTGTAAGGCGAAATAGAGCGGTTTTCACTTCTGTGTCGAAAGTGAATTGCATTTGCTTTGGTTTTGCATTGCTACGCTTAAAAATCTTGCGCCACTTTTTCAGCCAATCAGGAGTAAAACCAAAACCAATCGTGACTCGCTTGCGCACGTTTTCCCGCGCTTCGTGTCGGCTACATGTATTTGCTTCGAGTTTTGATTGGTTCGCTGGATTGCCTGTGTCCTTTATGATTGGCCAGAGTAATTACTTTGGTTTTGGTTTTACGATACTCAATTGAAAACTGCTCTAACATGCCGATCACGCTTTTAGTAGTCAAGAATTTGTAACAGTCGTGCTTGATTATCGATCTTACTGTTCCTGTTACACTCTTTATCTGGACTAGCTTCCTGATAAGGTGATGGAGTTAGTTCAGTCAAGGTAGATTTCAAGACCAAGAATGTGAATTCCGCACTGTTGTTTAACAAGTAGCAAACAGACCCTTAGCAACTCCTCACCTGGGCTTTTATTTAAGTCGATTCCATTTGCTGAGTTATTATCTTTTCCCTTTCTCGTAGAATGTGGTTATCAATGAAAACGCATTGCTGAAAGAGCAAATTGAAGTTCTGGAGGAAAACGAGGTATGTGATTAGAAATTTTAAGTTGTAGTGGAGAATAACACTGTTTTTATCATGCCGATATGCTTTTGTATTTGAAAGCAAGAATATTCGCCGAAAAATGAGCAATGTTTTCAACCTTTTTCCCTTGTTGTGTGTACGATGTTATAGAGAGTACAAGAACTGAAGGATGAAAACGATAAGCTCAAGGAAAAAGTGCAGATTCTGGAAGAATCTTCGACGGTTAGTGTCGATAAATTCCAAACTGTTTTTGTTTGACTGACAAAATACTCTTTAATTCCCAATTTGTATTTTCTAAAGAACGTTCTCTTTAACATTCATTATACCTGACATCTACAACACACCATGTTGCACGCGTAACTAAACCCTTAATTGCCAATCTGTTAGCTTATAACTTTACCAAAAATACATGCTGACAACATAGATAAACTTGTCTTTTGTTTAGTTTAACACTCTAAATTTACAATTTTTCACATCTGGTGCCCTTCTTGATTGTAGTTGTTGAGTTTGTTGTCTTCTTTACAGAATGTGGAAGACCTTGTCAATGAAAACGCATTGCTGAAGGAACAAGTAGAAATTATGGAGGAAACTGGGGTATGTTGCTCTATTTTTTTTTATGTTTACAGTGACGCTGTGCGCTATGCGTATCTCATTGAGGTTGCTTTCGTTGTTGCATGTTATAAACAAGATTTGTATTTTACCAGACAAATCGCGTTATTAAACTGACATTTTGTTGTTGATGTTATAGAGAGTAAAAGAACTTGAAGATGAGAACGAAATGCTCAAGGAAAAAGTGCAGATTCTAGAAGAATCAACTGTGAGTATTGACGACTTATATCTTTCTTGGTAGATCAAAGAGTAGTTTACCATATTGTGAATTCCACCACACGGGCACTCTTCAAATTTCATTTTCTCGATGCTGCTTGTTGAGATGTTGTCTTTATTCTTATTTCAGAATGTTGAAGATCTTGTCAATGAAAACGCATTGCTGAAGGAACAAATCGAAATTATGGAGGAAACTGGGGTAGGTGATTCCCTCCCTTATTAGATGTTAAGCGTGGATCTGCGCCTCGTGCTCGCTTTTATAGGTTGCTTTTGTTGTTACACGTATAAACATGATATGTATTTCACCATTGAAATAACGTTTCTTTTTGGTTGATATTGTAGAGAGTAAAAGAACTGGAAGATGAGAACGAAATGCTGAAGGAAAAAGTGCAGATTCTGGAAGAATCTTCGGTAATGTTTTTAACACCCAAGTCGATATAATTATAAGGGCGTAAAAGTTTTTATGGATTGTGATTAAGGGTTTAGGACTATTTCAGCCCACAGTCTCTGGAATTGCTCTGACAAAAGGCTAACAACGGAGGATAATTTACCTTTCGGACTACTCTGACCTTTTTTTTTAAATGGAACAAATAAAATGTAACAGATCATAACGTCTTGTCTCGTTGCTTCTTAGGCTGCAGAACGACTGGAACACGAGCAGCTTATGGAAAAGATCCAAGATCTGGAACAGTCCACAGGACGGGTAGGTGTTGGTGTGCCTGTGGTGTAGGTAGCGTTGTTCGATTGTTACTGGTTCTTTAGCCTTTTACTCTATAATCTTATCAATTTGTCGTTGTTCAAGATGTCTGTATGCTGTAGTACTTCGTAAGAAGTTGTCCTGTATTGCACTGATAACCCAAGATTAAGGAGAAAGGGAAATTTGTGAATTGTGACATAAAACACGAAAATTTCTGTATTTTTGCTCTTATACCAACTAAACACTTTGACTTTTAGTTTGAAATTCAATCTCCGAAAACTGTTTATTCCCACGTTGTTGTCAGAGACTTATAAAACATTTCCAGAAAACAATAAAAAAAAATTCGAGATCGTGCAAGGATAAGGAGATGTGGCATGTTAAACGTAAAAACTTTGAAGAGTATCGAGTGCAGTATTTTTTTAATTTCGCAGGTTGTTGAAAAACTTGAGGAAGAAAATGTCATGTTGAAAGAAAACATACAAATCCTGGAGGATTCAACATCAGTAAGTTACATGAATTGTGTGTCTGGTCTTTGTTATAAATTAATCGGTTGTTTAGAAGAAAAACAAATTTAAAAACCAAATCCCCTCTTGTACAAAACGTATTATTTTACTGGTGGTAAAATGTTCTAATAGTCTCTAACGTTATTTTGACAATTCGATCTGTGTTGTTTTCTCTTTAGAATATGAAAGATCTTGAAAATGAGAATGCATTGCTGAGAGGGAAGATTGAAAGTTTATACAGCTCAAGTGTGAGTTTATTTGGTTTTGGTTTATTTTTAAAATCTTTCAGTTGTCTTCTTCTTCTTCTTCTTAATTTTTTTATTCGAGTATTTAAGTCCTAGTATGGGCATTAAGCTTGACATACGCCTCGAGATCGCCATTTGGATGAAATAAGTATACGAAAATTAGATTAGATTTTCCCTGACTTCTGTGGTTACGTTGTTTTATTTGTTTGTCATTTCTTATAGAACATTCAAGAACTAAAAGAAGAGAATGCTTCACTTAAAGAAAAAATCAGAAGTCTGGAGGAATCGGCAGTAAGTCTTAACATTGTCCTATTAAATATAATAGGAAATATGACTGAAATTAATAGCTTGGTGAATTTCAGAATAAGGTTTATACCCTGGATATTTCCATTTGAAGTATTTTCCTCGTTCTGACTCTTTTGTGGTAAGAATTTAGACTGTACACCGAGAATTGATTCAACGCACGGTTTTCCTTTCCTGGTTACTAAGATCTTAAAGAGATGCGATGTACCCTAACGTAACCCTATTGCGACAAAGTCGCATCTTCAAAGAGTTCCCGGACTGTTTCTGTGTCTGGGAAACAATTTCGTCATGGTTATGTAGTGCAACGTTTTCTAAATCTATAGCCCCGTTGACATTACCATTTGGAAATTCTTCGGGTTCCCCGACCCGTCGTAAGCTTGTTTCTTAGGTTGACGCAGCACGTGATTTTTGTCAGAGGCGTTGCTTAGTAACATGACGTGTCCTTCGGCGCAATACTCGGAAGTGCTCGTGCTAAGTTCTGATTGGATAATAAGAATCGGGAACTCTTCTTCGAAAATTTGCCGAAAACGACACTTGTGAAATGTGGTCGGGAATCTTTGGCTTTATAGCCTCGCCATAACAGGTGTCATGGTTAACCACATTTGTTTATTCCCTGATTATGGCAAGGACGCTAAGTCCTGGGTTATTGATTTCTTTCATTTGCATGCTTTCCTTTGAAAAAAAAAAAAACAATATTGGAAATGAAAGTCAGAAATCTCACCAACATGAGTCGATCCAATTTCAATGTCAAGAGATTATATTTTCCTTTAATCACTTTAACAGGTAACCGAAATAAGTTTTGCTTTATAATAATTTGCATTTTACTCTGTGCGCTAAGGGCATCATACTTACTTATCTACAATCCCAGTCTTGGACAACTTTCTCAAACGTATATATGAAGTTACTTTTATTGTACCCCGAGAGGTAAAAATATGGCGGACGATTTTAAAGCTTTTATTCTCTAGTTAACCATAGCGCTTGTGTTGTGTCGTGAGTTATTATTTTGCCCTAAAAGAATTAAATTCGTTAACTATAATACTAAATCATTGACAATTCTTTTAATTAACCAGGGCAAAGATTCATCTAAGGAGGATTTTGAGCTACTGCAGCAGAAGATAGAACAGTTGAAAGAGGCAGAGAAGGTAAAAAGACTTCTCTGATCTTTTTATTATTTTTTCACCTTATAACTAAGCTAGTCCCAAGGTCGGAACAGGAATTCTCTCTACCGATTGCCATGTATTTCTTGTAATGTTAGTTTTGAGAATTCGTAGTAACATCAAGACAGGACCGATTTGATTATTATTTTTATTCCTGTTATCTGTTCGCTAAGTAATGCATTTTATTGCAACGAGAAGTTATTTGAAATTGTAAATTGAAGCCGTTTGTAGGAATGAAAAATTACAGCTGATTCCATGAAACTGTGCCACGGTTCATATGAGTAGGGACTGGTTAGAGAAAGTAAAAGAAAGCGACTGCCGAGTCTTCTTTGTTTCTTTCACTGCGCCCGCGATTTTCACGGCTCGCGATCATTTCATCATTTCATTTGTCCTTCACTTCGCATTACTTGCGCGCCATTGGGAAAAGATAGACATCTAGACTGGACGCCATCTGTGTCGTTTAGCACAAGTGTTGTTTTCTGACCTGATGAATCAATGATTTGTTTTCTCAGAAAATTGCTGCGCTGAACGAGTCTAATGTGGCTTTGAGGGAAAGAATAGATCTTCTTCAAAAGGAGAAGGTACGTTGTGTAATCTGCATGGAAATATTTGATATGGAAGTCAAGGGACAAGTCATGCATGACAGATGTTCCTTTTAGATCCCTCTCTACCGGGCTCAAATGTGACGTTACATTAGTCAGTTAGAAGAGTATTGTATAATGTGCGAGAAAAGTAGTTGTAAGAAGACTATGATTGATTGCTGGTAAAAACGGGAACCAAAATTGAATATTACTTCGCGATGGTCTGTGACTGCATTCGCTTTCAAGAGAATGATGCAAAAAATCTCGGAAAACAAACGCTATAAACGAACATTGCTAAAAAAATTGCTGTTGTCACCTGCCGACCAGTTGGTAGACCATTGGATGTCTTTTCGTGATTGCTTCCCAGCACTTATTGCAAGTAATGGATTATAAAGATCTGTTAATTTGTTACACTGATCCATCTTTGCCCTGCAGGAAAACATGAGAGACAACTCATCTGAGATGGATACCTCTGAACAACTTGGAAAGGTGCGTTTGATTTATCATATATTGAAGATATATCCAAAAAAATTACAGGAAAAAAGAACACTTCTGCGAGGTCGTGCATCTCTTAAATTTAACCCAGCCTTCCGCACGCATATAAATGAATAAACAAATAAATAGATAAATCGAATAATTAATTTAGAAACTCTTTAAAATAATCTTTCCTTTTGAAATAATGCTAATAACATAAACACAATGCGTACAGGTACCTTTTTAAAGAAAAAACTGTTGCTAAATAAAGTTAAAATTGTTCCCTTTCTCTCGTCCGTGATTTGAGGATACTTAACCCAATATTGAATCCCTTTATAAATAAAATAAAATAAAAATAACTAATAACTCAGTAAGAACTAACCTGTGTGTATGCTTAAGACAAAATGAACAATAAACAATATGTTAAAAATAAATAAATAATTGCATGTGTTCAGGTTCGCTTGCTGTTAGTGCAGGACTTTGGTCTTACAACTTCAGAGGTTGAAAGTGTTCTGGGGTCATGTGACCTTGACAGTCTCGTGTCGTCATCTGGAATGGCTACCCCGCGAGCAGAATTTAACAATCTGGGCCGTTATTTTGAACAGGTAGTGAATAAATGAAAACTTGAAAAGAATTGTATTTACCTTGACTAACGAGAGTAATGTATTAATGAATAATTTTTTTAAAATCCAATAGCCATTCCTAAGAATTAAATTACAGAGAACTGGAAATATTGATAACTGTCATCTTAGTTGAAACAACATTGAAATTTATAGCCAAATTGCTGACATTAGTTTTTCGTCTACCCAATGATAATCCTTTAATACATGTTAATAAAGAGCGTTGTTTAGTCGCTAGATTCTCTTACTAAAGAAATAAAAATAATAAAACTAAGAACAGCCAGTGCTATGCAGCACTATAAACCTGTAATCTATCGATAATTTAGCCTAATTCCTTGTTTTAAAAGGCTGACATGGGAGTGCAGGCAGAGACTGGTGGTGTCCCCCCGTCTATGGGCGAACCGATACAACGTTTGCAAGGCATTTCCGGGGGAGTCAATCAAGAGATTCAGACCACTTTAGATTCAGTCACTCTATTGAAGCTGGCTCGGGATGGAACTATACCAGAGTACATTGCTAAAGTAAATCAGTATTTTCACTTGTCTAAAAAGAATTCTGTGCGCATTCCAATCTCTTTTAATCTCGAAATCTAAACGTTGTAAAACTAAACCATAGCATTTCAACTTAACCGTAAACTTAAACTTAAAACTGACTTATAACGTGTGGCAAACAAGGGAAAAGTGACCGTCTACGAGGTAACGATTGATTTTGTGAAAACCCTGTTCTATTTTTTGTCACGATTTTAATCGTTATTATTTTTATTTTGTTGAACATTATCATAGATGTAAATTTAATTTCCAGGCTTTTTGTCGTTTTTAGGAACTGGAAAAGCTTAAACAAGAAAACAAGGAACTTTATGAAGAACTTATGGAATTAAGACGAAAAGTTCAGGTAGGAATCTTTCTCAAAAGGAAGTTTTTTTCTTTAATTCTCTTGGAAGAAAATTGTTAGCTTTTTCACAATTTACTGCAGAAGTCATTTTATGCTGTGTACAAAATTTTGTTAAGTTGCTTTAATATCGAAGGAAACCATATGGAGTATTTGTTTTTGCTTCCAGGCAAATGCATCTTTGCGTCAGGTCTTTTTTTAGTCCTAATAATCGGTTCCCAAAAAAGTTGACACAATGTCTAGTTTTTCCGAAAGGATAATTTCCATCCGTCACTCTATTACGTGTAAATGTAAATGTGTACTTCAATTGAGCTTTCTTCGTCTAGCGTTCTTATCCCAAAAAATTTTATTCAGGGAAATTAACACATTTCCCTCCGTTATTCGTCTAGATTCAGCTGTTTCCTCGTTTATTTTCTTCGTAGATCAATAAAACGATAATCATTACGTTATTCCTTTTGTGCCGTGAAGTATTTTCTTTTAATTAAACGTATAGTTTCGTATTTGTTTTTATGCGTTGTTGACAGAAGTCGTTTCATATGTTGTGTTTTGAATGTCAGCGAACTTACATCGGCGCGAAAAATCGTCTTCTTCGTTTGTTATTTGAAGACCTGTACAATAGCTCCCAGTGCGATTGAAATGTCCTTTGTTTACTAATACTCAGAAAACACTGAATAATTTTTGACCACGCATAAATTTGCTCTTGATTGATTATGCTAATGAAATCGAGTTACTAGCAGCGATGCCGACCAAACATTTCCACATTTTTGCTCTCAAAATTCACGTCGGAAGCGAAAACCAAGGTTCGTAATTATTTTTATTGTGGTTTTATTTATTTCTTTACCGCAAAACTATGAGATTCATTTCTTAGGGTTCAAAAAATCGAAAAGTCAGCGATTAATGCTCATTCAGCTTGCTAAATCGTAATCTTTCAACCTGTTTACCTTCGAATGTAACTTTAAGCGTACCACTGTCCTGATATGTAAAGTTATTTCATGGCAGGCAGGTCTATACACTCGTATTTTATTGAAGTACCAGTAATATGATTCTTAAACATTTAGTAGATTCGATACAGCGACGTTAGGTTAAGCTTATCGATCCTAAGTGCTATTCAAAGCTGTATTTGAACACGAGAGAGAAACAGAATTTGTTTTGATTTTGCTTGTCTATAGGAATATGTTGTTTTCCAGCAAGGGAGCGGCATTGATAACTTTGCATTTATTCAGAACTTTGCTGTCTTCGAGTTTAAGACTTAAAATATTGGTTTGCCTATGATATTGGACGCACTGAATATTCTTATATTACACATTTAATGACCAATATTTTGGCAACCACGATAAGTCATATGCCTTGCTAAAACTTAAATCGAGTTCGAGTAATTTTTGTTATGTTATCTGTAATTTCGCCCAAAACTTTGATGTTTGTTTTCATCTATTAAGTAAGCGATATCTCATTTATTTTATATTCGCGGCTTCCTGAGCGAATATGTTAAAATATGGAAGTTAAAAAACGCGAGGATATTCTGCAATCAAACCAAGGTATAATTATTGCGATTACTTTAAACTCGACGTCAGGAAAATTGTACACCCCGTGGCGTGTACACTGTACAAGTAATGTTGTTTTTTCTTTCTTTTACAAATTGAAAAGTGTATTGAATTCACGTTGTACATTTTAATAAAATGCCTCATGTCGATTTCACGGTACAAAAGTTTTGTTAATCGTAGGCGCATTCAGGCATTGTGAAACAAAATGTTTCTTACGTAAAGCGTCTGACCTATTCACCGAGAGGTGAGCTCAGAAACAGTTAAGATAAACATACCGCCTTATTCCTGATTTGAATTTTTCTCTGGTTTTGACAGACGTCGCTAACGTCAAGACAATAGATTTCGTAGAAAAAAATAGAAAGATATCCGATGTTTGTAATGCTTGGCAGAGGTTTCAATGAAGATCATGTTTCGAAAAAAGAAGCTGACAGTCAGGCAGTTTTTTGTTTTCAGACGAGTCTATATAAAATTTGACGCGAGTGAAATTTAGTCTTTGTTTCACTGTCTCGTTTTAAATTTGTTTTGGATGTTTTTCAGTTTGTCATCTAGTTTTTCATATGGAAAAAAAGGTTTCCCTGCACGGATTCGTTTCGTAGTGTTTTCAACTTTCGTTGCGAGGAAAGTTTGCTCGTCTGAAACTCTCCCTGAAAGTTCTCGTGTAGATACCGTATTTACTCGAATAAGCGCCGCCCCCGAATAAGCGCCGCCCTCGAATAAGCGCCGCATTCAGGACAAAAAAGTATAGCGCCGCCCCCGAATAAGCGCCGCAGTCCTGATGCGGCGCTTATTCGAGGAATAGCCTGTGTCGCCGTCCCAGGATTCCGTATATAAAACAAAAATAGCACTACAAAAAACTCTAAAACATCCTTGGAAAATCCTTTTCATTAAAAGCGATATTTCGCACTTCAAATTATTCCTTTACCGCTCGCCTTATATTTTTTCTATCCAAAATTCTAACAATACGCAGTTCTGTTAACTTTGTGAAGGCCGTTAACTTTGTCGGGACAGAAAGCGCAACTACTCTCTCCGTAAGGGACGAATACTGACAATCAAATTACCCTTCTTTTAGTTACTGTAGAAGTTTTGTATGATCAGTAGATTCTTTACGGCGTCCAAATTTTAAATAAGCGCCGCCCTCAAATAAGCGCCGCCCTCGAATAAGCGCCGCACTTGAGGGACGAAAAATTTAATAAGCGCCGCGGCGCTTATTCGAGTAAATACGTTAAGCCATAAGACTAAGAGCAAGATCAACTGCATAAGCAAAGTCTTTATATAACACCGAATTCTCCTTGTAAAACTAAAATAATTGTATAAAGTTGTAAGAAGAATTTCATTCCTGGTCTTGAAGGTGAATTGGTTACAACATTTGATTCTCTCGATTTGCAGGAAAGAGAGATCGCTGAGCGATTAAACGAAGCAACACAGACTGAGCATGGTGCAGACCTAGGATTCCGCTCTCGTGACGTCATCAGCCCGGTACCAAGCTCCGTGGAGGAGACTATCACTCCACGTGTCCGCTCGACAGTTGCTTCTGAGGTCCGTTATCTTGGAGACAGCCGCTTGGAGTTAGAGCTATCTCCTCGAGTTTCTTACATTCCGGTTAAAAGTTCGGATTTCGAGGGTAAAGATGACTTCATGGACTATCCAGGGATAGTGGGTGAATCTGTAGGGATGCCTTCTTATCATGAGAATGCGCGTGACTCGGATGAACTTATTTCTGAACCACAACTGATGTCCTCGCGAAGGGACCTGGACTCCTATATGGATGACATCGACCAGCGTATTCAAGATCTTCGTTACATCGACCGTGAAGGACAGTTGTTTACGGAGGACAGAGATGGAGACAGACCTCGAACTGAAACGAGCGATCTCGTAGGTTTTGATTCGGACGATGACGGAGATCTTCCCCCTCTCCCTGAATCATCACCCCCACCCCTCCCATTTGAACCACCACCGGATCTCCCAGACTCTTCACCGCCTGTCTTCGACGACGCGCTGGAGGTTTTGTTGAGGAGTGAATCTTCCCCACCCAGAGACGCAGCCACGCTTCGGGCGTCCTCTCGCCAGCGCTTTCGCTCGGACAGCAAACCCTCATCAGAGCTGTCAGTTCCTTCATCCCGTGTGGAATCGCCTGTCCCTGTGGAGGAAACCACATTGATGTTGGAATCGGAGCCTAGCGAGTTGGGTGGGATGTATCCTGAGCAGGAACCTTTATCTTCGTCTGTCAGAAGGCCGACTGGTTTGGGGTCCACCAAGCCTCTTGACTCAACAACTAAGGCCCCTCCTCAGGTACTTCCCAAACCCAAAAGAATACTTTTGCAAAAGCGTCAACCAGGACCATTGAACCAACCGATGGTCTCGTATGTAGATTCAAATGCGTCCCCGCCGTTGACGTCACAGTGGTCACGTGATGAAGAGGACGGTGTTATTCCACCTCGAGGAATTGTTCAAAACCGAGCCGCTTCGATTAATCGTGGCGAAATAGACGCACTGAACGAGAAGATTGGGTTCCTAGAAAGACAGCTTCAGGTAAGAACGCACCACACATCTAAACAATCACAATAGCCTAGATACCGCTATAAATGAACCCGTAAAAATGATTCCAACCGCTTGTAAGCGCGGGAAAAGTATTGCATCTGATTGGCTGAGAGATCAGCGTGCCCGTCCTGATTGGCTCGACCAGACTGCAGGAGCATTTTTGTGCCAGTGACGAAACCGTTTAAAACCGAAACCGAACAAAACTAAAGCATGCGCATATTTAAACTCAAAACGTCTCTAATAGAAAACTCCTTAGACACCCGAGGGATTTTTTCACGCGATTTTTGTGTGAAGACAAGACAGAAAATCTGAGCAGGTCCTTAAAACACCTTAGAACAATAGACCAAGGATTGCGCCAAATTTTATTTTGAGTTTCGGAGCTTATTCGCCGCACAACTTTTTCCATTTTGACTGTTTTAGTTTAATGTAAGAGTGTTGTTGTTTTTGTAATGGCTAGCTCGCCAAAAAGCAATGAATATATACTATGTTCGAAATTTAAAATCACTCTAAAGCAAGATAGATGTATTTTTGGTTAAATTTTGATCAATAATGTAACAGTATGTACAGTCGATAAGTCACATGACCAAACGGAATAATGCCAAGAACGAATGAAAAGAAGCTTAATGAACATCAAGTAAAACTGCCAACCAAAGTGCTAAGCTACGCATATTCAACTGATGTTAATATAACTGTCGCCTTCAGTTCCAAGCTACAGATTGAGCATTTCAGTTTCGTAAAAAAATTGCCTGAAAACGAAGGAGTTTTCATTTTTGTATTGTTTGGAATGCGTACATGAGAGCAGTATTCACAGTTAACATTTCTTCGGATGGGAAGCATTAGTTGAAGGAAGAAAGCTTGAAATGGATCGGCAGCAATCGTTGAGCGGTAGCAGAGCTCATTCGCCAGTTAACTTCGATTACAGTCTAAAACTACCAATTCTACCTGGTTTCAAATCCAGCCGTTTTGCTATCGAGGCTTCGGATTTTGATGGTAAAAAGGCAGTGACATCCGAGCAAAACAACTTGAAAGAATCAGATATTTTCAGCAAACTTGCATTAGAAATTGAAGCTGGCGCTACTTCGCATATAAAGAATGAATTTGTTGAAGCTAACATAAACACGCCTCTGGCTATGAACTCTCTTTCGTGTCTACATATCCATCAGTCAAAAGAAGATAAAGATGAATTTGTTGTTTCTTATGAAGATGAAGGTGATTCTGTAGAAGATAACAATAACTGTAGCTTGGATCAAGTTAGATATATAGACGTATTGCCCGGTTGTTCGCAAGAAAAGCGCGAAGTTAATTGGCCAGTTTGCAGGAAATATCAAGAGTGTCCCATTTGTACAATAGACATCGAACAACAGTGACGAGCCAAGAGTAAGAAGTGGAAAATAAATCGCCTTTTCTCAGAATTCAACTAGAAATTACTCTCTGGAATTAAATGCATTTTACAAGAGATGCGATTTTTCACTTAATTTTAACTTATATTTTAATAAACGCGCGTCGAATATGGTTATTTCACAGGTTCTCAGTATTTCTTTTCATTATTCCCCATTCTTTATTTCTGCACATTCCACGACTCCGTAATTGTACAACTCCACACTTTAACAAGTTTAATTTAAAAAAAGCATTTCAACGAAACCTAGCTCACAGATTATTTTTTTGGTCATGACTGTGTTTAGTTTTTCCTCTTAATGTAGTTTGCCTTATTATTGTTTTGCAGAACAAAGAGAATCTCATCCGCTCTATGAAGGTATGGTTTGATGTTCTAAAACTCTCGGTTAGAAAATTTCATCGATAACGTCTTACCAGTGAATATTAACACGAAAAATTATACATTCATGTATTTGTGACACTTATGGTTACTTTACTGGAGCGTTATCTGTGCTGCATTAACTTTGCTGTTTGAAATATACTTCTTGCTGAACACAGTGGAGTTTGAGTATTCTAGCGTACACTTACCTTTTTCTTGTTTTCTTGTCTGATTATATCTCCTAAATCGCGTTAATTTTTCTTTTCAGACTGAAGCTACTGAGCTGGAGACACAATCGTTGGTAAATACAGTACAGTATTTGTCCTTCTTATTGTAGCTTTGCCTTGTTTTAGAAACCTCGACTGGACGATAAAACATTTTTCATCTTTCTATAGTTTTCTTATCATCGTGTTAACATGACCGCGCCAAACATCTGTTGTACACAAGTCATTTATTTCTTCCTTTTCTCTGCTTTTCTTCTACAGCTTGAAAGAAAAGATCGTGAGATGAAAATTCTGGTAAGCACTGACGTTTCCTTTTTTTTCCAGACAATTCTTTTTATCATGTCTCAAGTTGTACGTATGGAGTATATTCCACTAACGAGTGTACTTTGTTAAATACTTTCACGCCTAATTCTCTTCTACGGAATATTGGTTTTGGGATTGCAGTGCTGACATGGTATACCCTCTAGCTGGTTTTTTTTTTTTTTCGCTGTACCTTTTTTCTTCAGCTTCATCTGTATTGTAACGAAAAATTCAATTTAGGTCATTCCTGTAAAGGATGTAGAAGTATGTCATCTTTCTATCTTCTCTTCCATTTAGGACGAAGACGTTGCGTTCTTAAAGCAAGAGGTAATGTAGGAATAGAGGTTTTTTGTCAGCTGGTTGTTAAATGTGAATGTTCTTGTACTTGCATCTGTTACGTTATAAATAAATTTTTTGGTCCTTAAACAGTTTTGGTTCCACAATATTATAAATTATTAATCATTTCCAACAGAATCAAAAGAAAGAGAGAGAGCTTCTTACGAAGGTATGCTATTGTTTTTATTTTTAAAGCGTTTTTTTTTTTTTCCTTTGTTGGTTTTGTTTTACTAGTACTTTTCTGACGTTTAACAGGGACTGACTAGGCTGAATTTTGTTTGTTTGTTTGTTTGGTTTGCTTTTGCAAATTGTTTTGAGGTCTTGACGCTGTTTGGTTTTCTTTGCTATGGGTTTTGTAGATTGGGGAAATGAATAAAAAGAATTATGAGGTAAGTATAAATCTTTCTTGGCGTAATAAATTGATTATTTGTCAATTCAGCTGCGAGTCTTTGCGTCTGTTTTCCTTGAACTTAGATATATAACATTTAGATAATATTAATTTGCTCCTCTTTTCTTGGCGAGGGGGGGGGGGGGGGTTCGGAGAGGATATTTAAGAGGTCTGTGAACGTTACTTGGTATATTTGGGTTCTCCTTCCTTATTTTGTTTTTCTCTTTGTTTAGATTGAACAGTGGAAAGCTGAAGCTAACAACTCGGAAAGACAAAGACAAAGAATGGAAGCGGCTTATATGAATTTACAGGTATATAGAACAATTATGAAATGTTTAACTTACCTACTCAAGAAAACAGCTATAAAAACAAGTTCTCTGGAACCTTCGAAAGTCGTAATTCAACCCCAGTCCCTCCATGTTGAAAGAAAATAATGGACGCATTGTACCATTGCAAGAATTAACTGTAGGCCTTCTCAAGATCTACAGCGGCCTGACAAGATTATTAAAAGTATATATATAAATATTTAAAAAAAAAAAAATAAAAATTTAAAAAAAAAAAAATATTAATTTTTTTTTTTTTTTTTTTTTTAATTAATTTTAATTTTTTTTTAAATATTATCTTTATTTTAATTTAATAATGTAGTTTTCGTTCTTATAGGGCCTCTATTGATAGAAGTAATTTTGTAATTTATAATTACTAAAAGAGAAACCCTGTTTAAATAAAGGCACTCTTCTTCTTCTTATTTCAATCTATGATTCCTTCTTGCTAATTAAACTACTCTGGTTTGTTTTCTCTACATTTCAAGAACCAACTAAAAAGCCTGCAAGGCGCCGAGCTCAAACTGGCTGAACTACAAACAAAGTACAGTGGAATGGAGAAACAGAATTTTGAGTTGAGTGAAAAGGTAAACAGCTACTGACACCTATTCCCTCTGATGCTTCTGTCTGTTTGTTCGTTCGTTTTTTGTTTGTTTGTTTGTTTGTTTGTCGGTTTAAGATTTTGTTCGTTGGTAACTAACTGCCTTGAAATAATGAAAATCATTTTTGTTGTAGGTCAAGAAGTTAGAAAGAACGGAGAGGGAATTCAAAAAGCTGGAGCAAAATATCCAACTCTTACAGGTATTTAACAATAATAGGAGGTACCAAAAGTAGTCACCACATCCCATGAGGGGTGATTTGTTTCCGGATCGCATTTATCTCCCCACGAATGCATTCTTTTCAAGAGCTAACGTAAAATTCCGGTTATAAGCTCCCCCGCTTATAAGCCCCATTGGCTATAGGCCAGGAAAACAAAACAAAATACATCTGGTTATAAGTCCCCCTCTGCCTCTGCTGGATGACAGTACTAAACAGCGCTAAATGTTGCTTTATTGTGACTTTTTAACTTAAAAATGTGTTTCGATCAACACTGCCGTGGCTTGTTTCAAAACGATTTTTTATTCCGCTTATAAGCCCCCCCCCCCCTCCCCCGAAATATAAGCCCCTCCATTTATAAGCCCACCCAAAACCCCTTACTAAGTTGTATAAGTCCAGGGGTTATAACCGGAAATTTTACGGTATGCAAATGTTTCAGCAGAAATTCCAAGTAAACGTTATATTTGTCGCCTGGTTTTTCAGGCGCAAGTACAAGAAATGGACATCGTAGAGCAAGATCGAAACCACTTGGTCGAAAAAATGAAGACCGTAGAAAACCAACGAGATGATCTGTTGAGAAAAGGCCGAGTGGTGGAATCCGAGAGAAACGACTTCCTACGAAACAACAAACTGATGGAGATGCAAAAAGATGACTTAGAAAACAGATGCGCTATCTTGCAAAAGACGAATACCACCTTGAATTCTAGAGTAAGGAGACTTGATATCTTTGGTGTACTCGGCTTGTGTCAGTGAAAGCAACCCTGAGCTTATTTCTGTTTAAAAAGGCTTTTTCGATGGGATCATTTTCGGGGGCGGTTGTGGTCTTATTTCCAGAGGAATTTTGCTCCCTCGAGCTCCCAAAATAAATTTTAACCGTATTCTTTAGAGTTCAGTTATCTTAATTTTATTCCTGTTGTACCAGCTACCGCTAAACTGGTTTGCCACAGATCAGGAAATGGTCAGGGAAAATAAAATACTTGAAGGTCAAGAAAAAGTCAGGGGATTTTCCTTTATGTCAGGAAAATTTACATTTTGAAAAAAGTCAGGGAAAATTAAATGATAACGCCTCTGATTTAATACCACAGATGGTTGGAAGAAACATTATCAAGTCAATGTGATTTTAGCTATGTAATTCTTTTGGAAGCGGAGTCTGGAGGCCGCTACTATATCTGACATGTTGTATTTACTTGGTCAGGGAAATATCATTTTTATCAGGGAATAGTCAGGGAAAATTGAAACTTGATGTCTGTAGCAACCATGTGTAAAATGCAAACACCAGTGGGAATATGTGTGCATAAACTACAATATAAAACTTTAAAAATACGACATAACGTAGCGATCTATAACTGACTTGATTTGATTTCTTGTTGTACTCATAGTTGGCTGAACTAGAACAGGACTTGAAGGTTGCCCAAACAAAGATGCACGACAGCCAACATGAACGAAACTTCCTGCAAGTACAGCTGGATAAAATGGATAAAGAAAGAAATGAGATGCAGACACGGCTCGCCATAACAACACAAGAACGAAACTCGCTTGAGAACCAAGTAGCGGAATTACAGGACCTAAACAGGTATGGGGCTTGCGTTGAATTATAAGATTAGTTCCTACTTGGTGTAAAACAAGTGAGGTATTTTTCACTTGTGACACCAATGCCTCTTCTTGATCTTACTTCAACTTTGATTACTGTCACTGGTTAGGAAAAAAATCAGACTTATGAATGTTGGGTCAGCTCAAGAAACTTCAAATATTCTAATCAAGCCATCCCAGTTCAACAAAATTTGAGTTTTGTCCCAAGTTTGGCAAGAAGTGTGAGCACTCCACAAGTACAATACGCTGTAATAATATCTAATTAATATCTTCTTTTTCAAAAAGATATGAGGATTTTGCATGTCAGATCTGAGCGTAGCATATTAAAAGAAAAACAACAAAAGCAACTCGCTAAATATAGTGTTTAATTCCTACATAGGGATCATGTTAAATTAGAAGATGGATTCCATTCTTTACGAATTAAGGTAGGTACAGTATGTTAAAGTCATGGGATCCTAGCCTGAAATGTCAGAAGCCTCGCGCCCTCAGCTTTACCCCAGGAGTTAGCCTGAGTTCGAGGCTATTGACATTTCAGCGCCAACGGAATCTAATTTACTTGGTTTGTTATTATTCCAGTAGAGTGTTAAACCCTATTGCAGTTAAGTTTCAAAAATCGGCGTTTAGTTAAAAAAAAAAATTAAAGAAGACGAACCAACCCAAATTAGCCAGGATGAACCTTCAAATCTTTATGCGAAGTAATTTATCGCTGATTGTAACTAACGACCTGAGGTGGAAAGCAAATTAAATGGAACACTACTTATCGTCGAGCTGAGAAAAAACTTGTAATATAGACAGTACTTTCTTCTAAATTGAGGTGTTTATTCTTTAATTCGCAGCTAGCAGAGTCCAATAGACAAAAAGATGATGCTGAGATGCAGATACCTACTCTAAAGGTAAACTAGTCTGTCTGACGTCTGTCTGTCTGTCTGTGTCTTTTACTGACTGCCGAACGACCGACTGACTGACTGACTAGTGACTATCTGTCCATCTGTGTTTGTCTGTGTTTTTCTGCCATCAGTCTACCTGTCTGTCTGTCAGTCTTTCTGTCTGTCTGTCTGCTTCTTTATCTATTTCTTACTATAAAAAAAAAAAAAAAAAACACAAAGAATTATTCGAATTTTTTCTCCTTTTCTTTCTTTGCTACTTCCAGGCCAAGATTTCGTTACTCAAAAGAGCGTGCAAAGAAAAAGACGAACTTGTGGACAAACTGAGCGAAGAAATCCGAGAGCTACGTCATTCCATCGCAACGTCAGCTCTCGACGACATGTCGAAGATCCGAAGCTACGGTTACTCGCCGAAGAACTTCGTAAAACTCTCGGCTCAGAGGGAGCAAGAGCGAAAGATAGCTAAACGACACCCTGAGGTTTGTGAAAGATTAGAACTAGTCCGTTTAGTGCTTTTTAGCTAGTTAACAAGCAACGAACGTGACTACTTTCAACCTGTTCTCTCGAAAGTCGCTCCATGTTGTTTTTCGTACTTAACTGTACACTGTTTTGTGTGTTAACTATTTTGTCCCTGGTTTGTTATGTTTTAGGATTTAGTTGAAGAAAGGTTGCAAAGCAGGCTTGAAAAGCAGTCTCCGCGACGCTCACCCAAAGTAAGTTGTAATCATAGTTACTAACTATGTTGTAGTGGAACACTTTTTGTGTCATACATGTTATGCAAGCCGCAGTTATTTTCCTAAACAGTTTGTTTCTCTCTTTGTTTTAGTCGTTCGAACCTTCACCCCCTGGAACCAAAAAAGCCAAGCGCTTTGTGGCGTTGTTTGATTACGATCCTTACAAGTCGCCTGCCTGTGAGCACCCTGAATTGGAGCTCAAACTCAAGGAAGGGGACTTCCTGACGGTGTTCGGTGACATGGACATCAATGGGTACTTCGAGGCGGACGTGAATGGCGTACGAGGCCTGGTTCCTAGTCTGTATGTGGAGGAGGTTGAGGACGATAATGACGCGGATCTTGCGCTCGAGGAGTATTTATCGAGGTCACGCAGAGACCCACTGAAAGATGTTCCTTCGCACAAAGCCAGTGAACTTCAGGTGAGATAATTATGCAGAACGCGATAAAGCATTTGGTTTTTCCTATTCCCTATCGTAGCAATAATAGACAATAAATCGATCACACAACTTGTTGCTGTTAAATAGGGGAACTGGCTGTTGTACTAAGTGCTCCCAGTGTTAGGCAAACAACAGACCCCTTTATTGATGCGAACGTGAAGTTTCAGAACTTTTACAATCGAAACGGTTTAGATTAAAACTGCGTGCCAGTTGCCCGTCAGGGAAAACCTCCCTCTTGGAGGAACTGGCCTGAACCCTCCCGAATGCAGAGAAAAGATGGTTTTCAAGGACACAATCTAACAGAGTTCGACCATTTTAGATTGACATCGCTGTCATGCCATTCGTTTCTTTGTGGCTTTTTTCAGTTTTTCTTATTTATTTAGTAGTGGGATGTAGGAGTTGAAGCTTTGTGACTACGTAACAATATATTTATTTTACAATTTCGTTATTTTACAATTTCGGTTTTGCAACCTCTCTCCCTCGAGAGTCTTGTTAAGTGCCTGGCTCTAAACATTTTTTCTTTAGTTTTGTTTACCCTGGTCTCCCCCTCCCCCCCCCCCCCCCCCCTCTCCCATGTTCTAGTGCAGTCTACTGCTACAATGTTTGTTTGTTTGTTTGTTTGTTTGCTTGTTAGTTCGTGTTAAACAGGATCGTATCTTAGTTCGTTTGCCACGTCCCAACTAAGTTTTTTTTCTTGCACGCCTTCCTCTGGCTCTGCACGGAAAATACCTCTTAATTTTGATTCTCGTTTCTCTCTTAAATACGCAAGATACAAGTTTTCAAATCTCGTCATTCTTTCACATTTCACTTTCGTTTCTCCTGATAGGTTCTGCTTTAAATTTAATACCTTTACGTACTTCTTGGGGTAAACTAGTATACCATTCTCACTCATTAATTATGCCGCTCATTGTCCGGCGTGGATAAGGTATGGGAAAAGATTGTGGCCGAGGCAATGAGTGACAGGGTGAGAAAGCACTATAGTTGTCTATTACGTCGCCGAAGGGGAGGTGGGAGGGTCGAAAATTCGCCCGGACTTCCCGGCTTGCGTATCTCTTTCGAAATGCCCCGAAACTAAGCAAAGGGATCTTTAAATACGGCGATTGTGCACGTGGTGATTAAGCATTACCTAACACAACTATCTATAAACAAATGGGGTTATGTAATCCACGCACTTCTGAATTCCGCGTCATAATTATGAATGAGAATAGTATACCATTCTCACTCATTAATTATGCCGCTCATTGTCCGGCGTGGATAAGGTATGGGAAAAGATTGTGGCCTTCGGCTGCTCACGCACCTTGCTGCTTCAGTACAAACTCAAAAGATCTTCACATTTATAGGAAAGAGTACCCCAAAAATACACCTTCTCCCCAAAACTCAAAAATCCCCTCAAACCCCAACCGGTATGCGAGAGGCCCGGCCAGGCTAGTGGGGTTACTTCCCTACACCATAGCATGTATTTCGATCGTGGCTTATAATGAGAGTAGGAGATTCAAGAAAAAACTCCTTCAAGAAATCGCCAATACCTAAGGCGGGCAGATTAAAACCATTGTTGTTACAGAAAGGAAAACGTAAGACAACAAACGAAAAATGAACAAAAGGGAAAAAACCCCACTAGCCAAGCCGGACCAGGAATCCGTCGTAAACGGATTATAGGGCGTAACTGAGATTACCCTTCTGATCGCGACAAGGCCAGTGGAGGGGGTGGACTGTTTAAAATTATTTTTTTTATAATATTTTGAATTTTAATTAAAAAACTTCTAGCTTGGGGAAAAATAAAGGATAAACATCACTTCCATATATCCCACGTTGTTCGTGTCTAAACGTGGATAAAACATTAAACTCCGTGGATGAAAACGGCCAACCGGCGAGCTTTGAAAATTTAAACACTGAACCTACAGAGATACACAGATCCATAAAACAAACATGCGTGATACCTGTCCAATAAAGTTCCGCACTGGGATGGGTTACGTAACAAACCTTACGTAACCAACTCGTAAACACTTTAAACCTAAGCTCATTAACACTCTTACTGACACCAGTAAGCTCTGAAACAAATGTCCATCAATCGGCAACTACTTGATTTTCTTGACATGCAAGCAAAACAATTCCAGCCAGATATACCGTAACGAAACACTTAGCACACTAACAGTTAAAATACAGGGTGCCCCCCCCCCCCCCCCCCCCCGGAATGGTCGATACATGATTGTTGCCAAATACCCACAATACACAGTTCAAACTTTAAACAAAACCGACACAAGGCTCCTGCCAACTAAGCTCGACCCACGAGCCAACCTTTAGACTAAAACCGACACGGCGTGTAACAAATTGTGCTAAACGCAAGAGCAAACATTGAGCAACGTAAAGCCGACACACGGCATCTGACAATTTCTGCTCGACACACGAGCGAACGTTTTAGCTACAGCCGACAAACGCATCTGACAGTTTCTGCTCGACACACGACACACGGCATCTGCAAATTTCAGCTCGACACACGAGCGAACGTTTTAGCTGCAGCCGACATACGGCCTCTGCCAGTCTCTGCTCGACACACGAGCAAACGGTTAAGCTATTACCAGCCGACACCCGGCGTCTGCCAGTGCCTGCTCGAAACACGAGCGAACGTTTTAGCTACTACAGCCGACACACGGCGTCTACCAATCTCTGCTCGACACACGAGCGAACGTTTTATAGCTACTACAGCCGACCGGGCAGCCGACACACGGCGCCGGGGTCTACCAATCTCTGCTCGACACACGAGCGAACGTTTTAGCTACTACAGCCGACACACGGCGTTTGCCAATCTTTGCTCGACACACGAGCGAACGTAAGCTACTACAGCCGTAACACATATGGTAATAAATTGCTATAAACAGAACTACGTAGATATAAAACACACTACGGGATAAACAAACGGATAAGCAAGCGAAAAAGAAAAACACATAAAAATGTTTTAAAATACCGAGTAAACTATTGCTGTACGCGTTGTCCCGCTACTCCGGCATGATGTGGAACTTGCGAAGCGGCAGAGAATGGACATGCAGTGTAAATCTTTAGGTTAAACAGCAGAGGCAGGGTAGGTACAGCCATGAACTTGAGAAAATAAACGACGAAACAAACTAAAGCACGTGGTTGGGCTTCGGCGACGTAGCGCGAGAGTATAAGAAAATTCGCCCGGACTTCCCGGCTTGCGTATCTCTTTCGAAATGCCCCGAAACTAAGCAAAGGGATCTTTAAATACGGCGATTGTGCACGTGGTGATTAAGCATTACCTAACACAACTATCTATAAACAAATGGGGTTATGTAATCCACGCACTTCTGAATTCCGCGTCATAATTATGAATGAGAATAGTTGATCACTTGTTTCGTTGGTAAAACACAAATGTTTTATTTCCTCTTTCTTGCGACGAAAAGTTGCAAGATCGTCATAAAAACCTTTCCCTTCCATTTTTATTTTGCGCCATAATGTCTGGTTAAAGTGATGGTAAAGTAACGTGTCGGCTTTGTTCCATCTTTTGATGTTCTCTTTGACGTCGTCGCTCAAGCCAACAGCCCTTTCTTTGTCAATTCTTTTGTTGGTTTTAATGTGAAGGATATCATCGAATTCCCAACAAAGTAAGCGCTTCATTAACACCACAGACTCATCCAAATAATCGGAGATCAAAACCAAATCAAATTCCTTCTCCAGAAACGAAATATACTCTTTGATAGCAGTAATGTTCTGGTAAAACCTGTAGCCCAAACCCAAGTCGAACGACATGGGATTTCTGGCCAAACAAGTTGCTGGGGTTTTGAACATATCTTTAAATTCTATTCCTTTCTTAAGAAACGCTTTCAACGATTCGGTTGGGTCTTGACCGAAACCATAAACTTTGCCAAAGCCCACGTAGTTAAAAACTGACTCGAACTGGTCCACAGGGTTTCGGATGATCGTTATGTATCTACTGATTTCTTTTGGGAAAAGAAAATTCATTGGCCTTTTGTTGAACCTGGTGTGAGTGCACAGAAAATTCGGTCGGGTTCCATCAAAAGGGAGAGCGTGTGAGAGCTGAAAGCGTTCAGGCCAACCTATGTATGTGCCTTTACCAAGAACAAATGAAAGGTCCCGGGAGTCGCCATAACGGTAAAAAATATTGGCTAACGTACTGGATGCTGTCTTGTGTGTCTTGAGGTAAAGAACGTGTTGTATCGGAGAGCACTTATGGACCATATCCAGGTTTTCAGTTGGTCCGCGTGTAGCTTTTGACCTGTGAAAACAGAATAAAGTTATGTTCAAAAACTCACTTATAATTCATAATCCCATGGACTGTCAAATCAACGATAATGCATCACGTGTATTCACTTTGTACTGATAAAAATCCCTTAAATAAAGAATACTAATGAGGCAGATAGAAAGTTGTGTTTCTTCAATCGCCAAGTAAAAGAAGTTTCTCGCTGGATTTATAGGTGTTACATGTCAGTTTTTGATGCGTTTTACACTATTCGTCCATTATTGCTGAGGTTTCTGTAATTTTAAGCTGCCGCCTTAAGTGTGGAAGGTCCCACAACCTTCTGTGAATTTTATTGAATGGCTTTTATGATTATTTTCGTGGGTGAAGGAAGAAACGGCGATGGCGGATAATTGGAATTAAAAATCAGTACAGGAAATTTATTTTTAATTGACGTTATTTGTTTTCGGTACGACTTATGTTTACTTTGTCTTATGTATTACTTACCTTATTTCACTTACATTTGTTTTCTGCTCTAACATACGTTTCTTACGTTTGCCACCAATCTTACTTTCGTATGTTCCTTGCAACATATCACAAATCAAATGTAATCTATCGCGCCGTGTGCAAATATGGCGAAACAAAACGTGATTTCGCAGTGCGAAAAGCAGAGCACGAGAATAAGACCCATAACTCGGAGCCAACCCGCCACCTCGCAAAAAATCCAGATCACCTATACACATGGAACATCGCGTTCACGGAAAAAAAAAAAAAAACTTTTCGACGCAAAATAATGGAAGGCCTGTTGATTGCTTGCGAGAAACCAACTTTGAATAAACAGGTGCACTGTTTTATCGCCAAACTGTTCCCCGCGGGAATTACATAACAACACAAAACCAAGTTGAATGTAAATGTTTATTTATCACTGATGATGACCTAAAGTCGAAAACGTTTTGGTTTTAAGAACTTTAATGACTTTTTATCCTTTTTAGCCTTTTTAAATTATATTACATTACCTTGCATATGTCTCACATATTTACATATGTTTCTTTTAGTACAACATCACAATATATTGCTTAACTTATTACTTATGACATTTGTCGTAAGTAATGTATATACTTGTCACTTAAAGTAATTTTGGGCGGAGTAATTTTCTCGTAACTAATGATAAATTGGCATTCAGTAAATGTACAATCGATTGGGTCGTGCTCGCCACAATAGAGGCAATCATCATCTGTTTTAATATCATGACGACAAAGTCCCTTTTCAATACGGGCAAGATTCAAGGAATATTAAAAATTTGACTGTTTGAGTTTATAATTAGAAGATGGACACGAAATTTTCGCGATTTTCGCGATTTCAAAATAATCGCGAAATTAAGTACTCGCGAAAAAAAACATTGCGCGAAATTTAAACACGCGAAAATTACATGTAATACCATATCTGATATCAAAAAGATAAAAATTTTAAATGTTTGGAACTTCAACTATCTACCTTTAAAAATATCTTTCCTTCTTGTTTTTGACTAGCACCCTTCCTCTGAGTACCTTTTCGAGCTTGTAAATTAGTTTAAAACCTCTTTAGCACAGTCACTAAAGTTTCCGTTTGCAGGCTCCTTGTAGTTACATTGAGCCAGACCTTTGTGTATTTCCAGTGGTTCCTTAGTCTTTGACAACTGATCCATGAGACGCTGACAAAATCGCGAAATTTAATACACTTTTCCTCTAATATTTCTTGTAATCGCGAAAATTAATACTCGCGAAATTCAGCTCTCGAATTTTCGCGAAATTAAGTACGCGCGAAAATTAGTGAGAATAAGGTAGACTATTATCAGCCTGAAGAACTCTCGTTCAATGGGGAAAGGCTTCCTTTTTTGGCGGTCACCAAATATTGCTCAGTTAAGAATGGAAGAACTTATATTACCTCTCATTTACGTAGCCACTGCGATGCGACTTGTTCCAAGAGTCAATGACTTCGAAGTCAAAGCGCACTACGAAAAGAAGACATATGACGCACAAAGCTGATATACATCCCAGCAGTGTGCTTCGGCGTACGAGCGAAATCCAAACCTGAACAACTGCCATAACTACAATGGCAGAGAACTACCGAAAAAATCACAAAGGACTCTTAGAGAAAGATTTCAGTTGGGGCTATCACTTTACCTTAATAGGACACTTATCACACTTTCCTTCTGACGTGTTCCATTGTAATTAGTTCATTCCTAATGTTTTCTATAGTTACAGTGTCGGTTTTTCTTGTCGTATCAATTTCAAAAGGAATTATTCTGACATGTAATTTTTACGGCGGTACGAAAGATGAAATTCTCGTTCATTTTTGACGGGAGGACAGTTTGAAAAAAAAGGAACAAGATTTTTATACCTTAAACGACTGTTAGCGGCTACTTATTTTAGCGAGTTGGGCGAGAATCGTTAAATTTAGTACTCGCTAAAATTTGTCTCGGTCAAATTTAATACTCGTAAATTTAAGTATCCCCCCTCTCACCCCAAAAGAAACCGAAATTGAAGACCATTAAACGTAGAAGACTTAAAAAGGTCTTAAAAAAATTGATGCCGGTAACTTTGTTCTTTCTGGCTATGCAAATGTTTGTTCGATTTCAAAGCAGTTTGTTCTTTTTACTGAACATTGATTTCCGTCTTAGCTATATGTTCATTAAAACTGGTAATAAAACTGTTAAATCGCGGAAGTTCGAAATATATTTCGCTCTTTGAACCTCTTCACTCGTCCTCGAAATATATATGTTAGCGGCTACTAATTCTAGCTATTTTTTCCGCGCAAGATTGAGCGACTATTTAATTTCGCGATTTTCTGGAAATTTAAAAAAAAGGGGGGAATTCGTGTAAAAGCTATTTTGAGTGTATCGAACGTGTCTAAAAGACGTGATGTCTTATTCTTCTCGTCGTGTAACAGCTAACTCGCTTTTATTACTAATGAAGGGTTAAGAAATAGCCGAAACGTCTAAAAACAATAAACAAACTCAGTGACAAACCCTTTTAATGTCAACATGAGTCATGTTTTGAAAAAGCTGTTTGTTGAGTGTAATTTTAATTTGTTGCTCCCGCGAATGGAAAAAGATTTGCAAAAGTTTTCCTATCGCAGAAATCAATTCGAATACTGATAGTTTTATGAACAAACTTTGACCACGTGAACAATCGAGAAACAAGGTTTAGTTTAAAAGTGTTAATCAGAAGCCACGAAACAGGAAAACAATTAATTTCCGTACAAACCTATTTCGTGCATGTAATTTACAATTTTTGTTTTTTACCAACATACAATGTTCACCTGGTAGCAAAAGATAACTTATTAAGTGTTTGTTTTTGGTTTCGCAGTTATACAGAGATAACACGTCTAGTGGCCATTGTACACCCTCATCAGGGGCCTCTTCTGCAGGGTCTGAGCCACGTCAGTGCATGGTGGCCCTACACGATTACGATCCTTTCCATTCTGGGGTCTCTGGACGGCCTTCTCGAGATCAGCTGTCACTCAAGAAAGGTGACATCATGACAGCTTTTGGAGACATGGATGTAAATGGGTTTTATCGCGTTGATCTTAATGGTGAGAACTTGCCATCCTTATCAGCGATCAAGATCGAATTTCTCCGTATAATATTGATATACATGTAAAGTGAATTGGTTATGAAATTATGAAAATATGAAATCATATATTTGAACTGCGGATGAAGAATAAATGAAGAGAAGATCCTCGCAATTATGAACACAACTTAAGCAGTCGCAAAAAAAAAGCCTGAAAAAATCAGGCCTGCCACTGCTTAAGTTGTGTTCATAACTTACATTGTGCTCACTTCTTTGATAGATTCTAGAATTCATTGACCTAAGGGACCGGTCATTATTTATGTAGAGGGGGGGAGGGAAAAAAAGAAGGGGGGGTCAAGGCTATTTCAGAGTGGCAAGAGGGGGGGCTAAAATTTTTTTATAAAGAAGTTTAGGGGGGGATAAGCAGTTTGAGGTGGGTAAAACAGTTAAATAGAACAGTGCAAACACCATATGTGAAACAGTGAGATGCTAAATTGTACAATTTTATGCTATTTCTATTGTTTTCTTTTGTTTAAACTCCACTATTATGTACAACTTTAGTGATTTGTATTTTACAGAAATACTGTTTTCACTCTAAACTCCATTGTTATCTTAAAATTAATTTTAGTTAATAAAGAAACCAGACCTTTATAATCTGCTTTAATATCTGGTTTGACTGAAATTATTTTCTTTTTACAAAATGATTATCACTGCAATAGCCAAGAAGTAATAAAACATGATATTTATGAAACAAGAATTCAAAGTAATCCCTTTACAACTTTAGGAAAATCATTGGAAAGGAATTATATTTTGCATGGTTATTACATTTGTGTTCACCATGAGAGCATAATTTTAAAAACTACCACTTTTCCAAAGTTAAGGAGTTAATAATAGAGGTATGTTTACTATACAATAACTCATCCAAAAATTTGCCGTATTGCTGGACAAGTATCCATAGCAAAGAAGCCTTGGTTGACTAAGTGTTGATCCAGCCTTTTTGAATTAGAACAAGTGTGCAATTAAGATTGTATGTAACATGCATAATTTTAATAATAAATTACTTGAGGCATATAAAGGGAGATATGAGGTGGGGGGGGGGGGGTCATCACGTAAATATTGAATAAAGAAGGGGGGGTCACTTGCTACTTACATGGCCTGGAGGGGGGCCTTACAGAAATTTTGATCTTTCCAACATATTTTTCCCTCCCCCCCCCTCTACATAAATAATGACCGGTCCCTAATTGCTCTCTATATCGATGTTCTAACACATTTTATAGTCGCCCCCTCACCACACAACTCAGGAGATTTTTTGAGAGACATACTGTCTAGTAATTCGAGTTTATTTTACCTGTTATTTCAGGTCAAACAGGATTTGTTCCTGGTCATGTGGTGGAGGAAGTTTCGTCATCATCCTTCCTACAGCCTGTAAGTCCAGTCCATTGTCGGATTTTAGAAATGAATGACAAACTTCTTAAACTCCTAATTTACCAGAAAATTGAAGTAACCATACTTCTAATTTTCAATTGTTGTTATCATTTAACCAGACAAGCAGCCGAGCTCCCGAGCAGATTTTAGGAATGCTGGACAACATTCAAGTTCGAGGACAACCGAAAGGTGAGTTGAAGATGCTATTTTGAGGTACAGTATGCGCGCGTTGAATGAGAATAGGACAAGAGCTCTACTGTGAACAATCAAAACCATTTATGGATGGGACATTTTTGTCACCATTCCCTCGTTTCCATTTGGTAACACCGCCAAGTAATCCTTCCCCTCGCCTTTACAACGTTTAAAGCTGGATTTAGAAAGAAAAATAGTTAGTAGGTATCTTAATACACGACCGTCTTCTTCATCAAAAAGAAAGTACGTTATGTTGTAATGCGGGTGGGTTAAAAACGTATTTATTCTTATGTTCACAGCTTCTTCAACACACATGCTCACTCCCCCTGGTGGTATCACTAACGGCTTCCCGTCACCGACGCAGGCGCTAGGTAATTTTACGCCACCGAGTCACGTGCGCCTTCCCAGCGACCTCAGCACGCCTCCAAGTCACGTGCATCTTCCAGGCAATCTTAGTACGCCACCAAACCACGTTCGCCTTCCCGGCCACCTTAGCACGCCTCCAAGCCACTTGCATCTTCCCGGCAATCTTAGCACGCCACCGAGTCACGTGCATCTTCCCGGCGGCCCAAGCAGCCCTCTACCTAATGTAGGGTTAACAAGATTCAAGCCATCTCCGGAAGTGGCGATGCTGGGTCCTTTAAATAATTCAGCGGTGGTACCCGTAACCTCGACCCAGTCTTCGTCTGTGGCGCCACAGAAACAAGTGAAGGCATCTTTGCCACCCGCGGCCTCAAAACAGATCGTTCCTGTTGTTTCCAACAAGTCACGATCCAAGAAAGGTACATGTCATTTATGTTTTCGGTATCTCATTAAAGGCCCTCTTCAATAATTTAAGACTGACTGAGCTACAACTGTTCAGCCCAAAAAAGAGTAGGAATACTGAGGCTGAGGTATCCGTATTTACGAGGTTAATGTTTTGTTTTAATTTGTCTTTGTTGTTGTTGTTGTTGATTTGTTTAATGCCCGCATTCTCTTTTCTTTCTCTTAGTTCGTCCCAGTCCCCCAAGTAACTTTCGAATTATTCGGCCGGTAAACCACGACGCCATGTTGGTGGGCTGGACACTACCGGAAATGGACGAGTTTGGAAGAAACAACGGTCTCACTGTAAAGGGATATAAGGTAAGTTTCGCGTTAAAGAACCCTGTAAGTGCATCTTAACACATGCAGTGGATTCCGCCTCCCTTTCCTGTTAACATGATGACTGTGTTTAATGGTGTTTTTTTCCTTTGCAGATCTATGCAAGCAGTGACGTCAAACTAGAGGTCCGAAGCCCTTACATGGCCAAGGTATGAAACGACACAGTGAAAAAGATCATTTTAAACTACTTGTTAGGTAGGGGGAGTGAGAACACACGGAAAGGATTGTCGCTTGTAAGTAGTCGCTTCTCTTGGTAGTTGCTAGGTATGGCAGATTAAGTCTGCGTTTGGGCCTAGTGGCCCATCAGGCCGGAGCTGCTCCCTGTTCCGGCAGCATTAAGCCACTAGGAGTATTTCTTCTCCTCCCTAGATGGGATTCTAGTCCATTGCAGGGTTACCCCCAGCATTAATTTGGCAGTACCAATTTATACACCTTGTTTTTTAAAAGCACTGTGAGAGTGAGAGTAAAGTGTGTCGTCCAAAACACAACGCAGTTACCCTTCTCCTCCCACAGGGAGTTACTAGAGGGGAATGAAAATCAAGTGAATAGTTACCCTACCTGGAGACAAAGTCGATAAATATGACCCGATACTGCTATTTTTGTTTTTGTTTTTTACCTGCAAGTTATGTGATTTGCTTTTGTTGTACAAAAGTGTTTTCTTTTTATACTTTAATTGTAACCTCCCTGTTTTCACTTTTCTTATCAGGCTTTGGTCGAAGATCTTGAACTCCATTCCCCCATCAAATTTAGCATCAAAACTGTGGCTGAAAATGGCAGCTCATCTGAAACCGTGTCAGCTACGTTTAGTGACACAATCAAAGCAAGTTTACTGGTAAGAAAACGTTTTGTTCGAGAGAATTGATCAAAATGTGCAATCCATAAGAATACACTATTTTAATACTTAATGTGAAAACTCTCTCCTTTTTTGCAGGATTCATACGGAGAGTCATTTGAGGTAAGTTTTTTTTTAAAACGTGCATTTTTTTGAGTAAAAGTGGAAAAACGTTAGGGGTAAATAACACGTAAAAAGGAACTGATTGTTTATAAGCTTTTCTTTTTTTCCCCAAAGGATTCGGGAGACGAACAGCAATATAGAACGGTAAGTTTGAGTTGCATTTTTTCGCATCTAGCTTGTCTCTTCCTTTGCTATCGCTTATCTCTTAGCATTCAGGGACGCAAATTTGGCCAATCTAGTCCATAAAGTGTTGAAAAAAACTCTTTAGGAATTGCGACAATCTGACAAATATAGAATATTTCATGGAAAGTGCGCGCGTACGGTATTTACGCACGAGTTGGTGAAGTATCAGAAATCGAACGAGTTGAGATTTCTGATACAAACCAACGAGTGCATAAATACCGTACAAAGCACTTTCCATGTGGTATTGTTTCAAGGTAAACGTTGGAATTATGATTGCAAAAAAATAGCTTTTTAGCTACGCCAAGAAATGGCTTGTGTGCGAAACGCCGCCAATTAGCCTTGAATGAACACTTCAACTTGATATGTCTCACACGTCAAAAAACATGATACGCGCCTTCCGATTGAACGTATCATTTTCCTCGCACGTGAAAAAAGCGATACGCGCCATTTGATTGGTTTACATCGGTTTGCGAACGAAAATTTACTTAGCGGCTTTTCAGTGGGAAAATCTCAATACGTATATTATAAACAGCATTACCAGTTGCTTTAAATGTAGACTCTTAATTCACTTGTATTTTCCCAGCACAAAAAGAAATAAAAAAGGTTTCGAGTTTCGTCTAAAACTAGTCTCAAATTTTGTAAATTGGTCGTCCTCATATTGGTTCTAAGGATTTATATCAAGATATCTCTACTTGTTGGCTTTCTTTATTCTTGTCTGTTGTCTGCATGACAATGTATTAATGTTCATATTGTTCTTCTGTTTTCTCTTCTGAACAGTTTGTGGCCCTGTACGACTACGATCCATTCAAAAGTTCACCAAACCCGAATCCTGCTACTGAACTCGGCTTCAAAGAAGGAGACATTCTGAGAGTGTTTGATACTTCTAGAAAGGACGGCTTCTATGTAGGAAAGGTACTGTTACTTTTGCCTTGAAAATCTTTTTACGCCCATTGATACGAAGATCTTATGAATCGATGCATTTCTGGCAGTTCGTTTTCAATGGATTTGTGGATAAGCAAACGTTTTTATTGGTACTTTAACGATAATTTACCAAAAAGAACTCTTACTCTGTTGTTGCCGTCTGCATTCTTGTTAGATAATAAGAACAGCAAACGTCATAGGTACTTCAATAAAGATTTGCCAAAAACAACTTTTGCTCATGTTGTTGTCTTTCCTGCTTGTTAGTTGTTCTTAACTCCTCCTTTCGCCTCAACAGCTTAAGAACAAGAAAGGACTGATCCCATCCAACTTTGTAGAGGAAGTAGCAGTCGCCTCGCCTCGCAGATTAGCAGCCGCCAAGGTAAGTCAACTTTATGATCCTGCTTCAGGCGAGCATTATTAGACCATCCCTTAAAAAATGTTCTCACTGGGCGCACGTTTCTTCGTTAGGTTAGTAATCGCTAGCAATCCTACACAAACTAATTATTAACATTTAACCATGTTAACTTCTTGCTATACTCTATACATTTCCTTTTGCACAAGTTTGCAGGTCTGTTTACTAGTCTTTGAAAACTCAACTTGTTTTGAAAGTCGGGCATGTTAAAAAAATGTTACAACGAAATTAAGCGAAATAAATTGACGGCTTTCTCTAAAATTAATTTTATCTGACTATTTTAAAACCGTCTCCAGAAGCGACAAGCAGCCCTTCCCAGTCCCACGCGGCCGTTCTCGGGCGGCAGCAGTTCCAGTGGCGGTGGTGGTTCACCAGCAGTCCTAACAAAGAATCCTGTGCAGCTGAGAAAAAAGGTTGGTGTGTCGCTTTCAGAATTTCATTATTATGGGTTGAAAATTCCAAGAAAACCGAATTCTGACAAGAAAAAGGGAGAGTATTTTGCGTAAGAACTAAGATGTACATGTCTCCATGTAATGTGCATGTGTCATTAACTTCAAACAAAATGCATCGCAATTCAACTAACTACCTTAGACCTCGCCTCAAATTGTATAAAAAGAACTCGTGCAACCTGTTTCAAGTTTAGTCTCGCATCCACTCGGCTAATACAGCCAATCGTGATTTGGTCCACGTGACAATTCCACTCCTGCCACCGTTTACTACTCCTTCGAATATTCTGCCTTGTCTGGTTCACCATTTAGCACTGAAATTAGAGCTAGTTTTACTGAGTGTCGAAAGTAATTCACGATTGCTTTGGTTTTGCCTTTTGACTTACTCACACACGTTTTCCCCCGCTTCGTGCCGGCTACATGTATTTGCTTCGAGTTTTAATTGGTTCACTGGGTTGTCTGTGTCCTTTGTGATCGGCCAGAGTGATTACTTTGGTTTTAGGTTTAGGACACTCAGTCGAAAATCGCTCTAAAATCGTTTGAATCTCGTTTTTCCTTGATCAGATGATGGTTGCGCTGTATGATTACAATCCAGAGGTACAGTCGCCACAAGATAACCCTGATTCCGAACTTTCATTCAGGAAAGGACAAACCATTACTGTTGTGGGAGAAATGGTATGCTTAAAATCATTTTTAAATGATAGTAGAAACTGTGCTGAACAGTGTAAGATGCTGAGGTGAAAAACCGGAGAACGCTTGTTGATTCTTCTTGATTCTCTTTCCTCCTGCGGCAGTGAGCAACTTCTGTATTATTTCCGTATCTAACTGCACCATGAAAATTTTTTGTGCTAGCTAGTTTTTGCTCTGCATAAGACCGCACCTATGCACAGAATTAAAAAAAGATAGATTGATGACTTGGGAATTTTCTTGTGATGGTGTGGTTGAGTGATAGCGTAGTTCGTAATAGTAGCTTGTTTCTTCACAGCATTGTAAAAACGTGTGTTCACGACTTAAAGGTGGATAATGAGAAGGATTAGAATGGTTTTGATTGCGGTGATGTCTTACAGGGCTCGTACGGGTCCTGGAAAACCTGGAAAGTCCTGAAGTTTTATTGTGGCATTTTCCAGGACTGAAAAGTTCTGGAAAATGGCTACCGTTTCTGGAAACTGCTGGAAATCTGTTAAACTCAAGTAACAACTGAATTCTCAGAACTAACATTTTAAGAAGTGTATGGCAGACATTAAGGAGAAATAATATCGAGATCTTGGGAGTGAAAGGGTTATTGTAATTTTGGAGTCCTGGAAAAATCAATCTGAGTCCTTGAAAAGTCCTGGAAAATTGTTTGTTTGTGAAAAAGGATACGAACCCTGGTCTTAACACGAGTGCCAGACTATCAAGCAGTACAGCTATTTTTTAGGAAACACTGATAATGTTGATTTGAAGAACAAGTGCGTGTTTTTTTTTTTCAGCGTGCTGATGGTTTCTATCACGCTGACGTGAATGGTCAGCTGGGACTCGTGCCAGGAAGCTTTCTTGACGAACGCACCGACGGGGTACGTTAAGCAGTGAAATGTTAGGAAAGAAACTCCAACTCCCGGGGGGGGGGGCACTCAAAAAAGTTTCGTACGGGGAGGCTCCGCCCCAAGCTCTTACCCCTTACCCTTTTATATACCATTTTTACAGAAATTGTACCCCTTTCGTATACCTTTTACTGAAAAAAAGGTACGCCTTTCATATACCGAAAAGAAATGGCATAGACTTAGAACAGGACGTTTTCTTGTCATTTTCATGTTGCGCTTTATAAATTAAAATAATACAGTCATAAAGTGCGTCTGTTCGAAATATTTCAATTCAAGGCCCTTTTAAAACCCTAAAACACGGATTTACATACCCTTTCATATACCTAAACTTGTGAAATCCCTACCCTTTTATATACCTGAAGCCTGAAAAAGGTACCCCTTTCGGGCGGAGCCTCCCCGTAAAGGCCATTATATGGAGTACCCCCCCCCCCCCCCGGGCTCCAACTTAAGCAAAATAGTTCTTTACTTGTTCTAACAATTGTTGAATACTTATGAGTGTAACTGAAACCTTTTTAGAAAAAGAGCTGGTTTTGTCATCTAGTGATATGCATCATGATGGTAGTTTAATACTGTATCAACAACAGTTAATGCAGAATGGAGCGCATTGGAGTATTGTTTAATGTTTTGAGAAGCCACCAAAACATACATAGATCATATAAAACCCAAAGCTAACGGTTTGATTTTGTTAAGTGGTACTCGAGTGAAGGCTGGATACCGATTAGCAAGCGAGAAGTTTGCCTCGGATTCCTTTAAAATTTTGTACAAATTTGGGCCGCAACCCAAACTAATGGTAACAAAATTCAAAAAAGATGTTTGAGTGATTTTTGCGAGCGTTCATTTCTTTTTCAGGAAACTGACAGTGGTCTGGAATCAGGAAGACGCGTAGCATTCGGAAGGTCGCAACGTCTTCTTGAAGGACTGAGTCGAACGTAGACACCGCGCATGTTACAAACATGGTTCCTTTTCGTTGGTGCCAATGATTCTTGGACACAGCTATTTTATGAAGAGAATTTCGTAGATAAGCACGCAAGATATGCGACATTGATTGTATTTATAGTAATGTAGGTTAAAGCGTCAATTTTCATTGATAGCGCGAAAATGGGTCGAGACAATTTTAGGAGGATGAATCTCCCGTTAGTTTTATCGATTTTAGAATTTTAATTTTGCAATAGGGCCATAAATACAGCTTGTATGTTTCAATAGCGAATAGTTTGTACATAGAGAAAGATTTTTAAAACTTGTACAGAGTGAGGTCTTATGTATTTTATCAGACCTCAAAGTTGTAAAGATATATTACTTTAAAGAGTGCTGAGATAGGTATAATATATATTTGACAATTGCTGAAAAGTTAATATTTTGTTGCAAGATAATATTTATGAAACAAAAGACAGAAACCTTACTGTAATGAGGCGAATCTTTTGTAAGAGAGACGCAATTTTTTACTCTTTTAGTCAGGCTGTTTTTAGTTTGTTTTGCATTAGGTAGTAAAGAGATAATAAGTCACTAAATCCTTTGATTTGCTTGTTTGTATTGGTGTACTTTCTTCGTAATACTGGTTTACATGTACGGCACAGAAGTTCGCGTTCAGTAGACACCGGTCGTGTAAATTGGCCGACGCAAGCACACATCTTTCTTTCATGATTGCGTCGTTCTTGTAGACCAGGGGTCAATTCAATAAAACATTTACAAGTGTAATTTACAACTGTAGCTGTTTAAGACGTTGAAAACAAAAGCTACACTTGAAAATGTTTTAGTGAATTGACCCCAGGATAACGCAAGCACAAGCAATAATTAGATTTATCAAGCCACTCGGCGGCAAAACAGGCGTTTTCTTGCAAGCTAAAGCGCGGAGCGCCAAAAGCGTAGAACATCGTAAGGCGAGAGAAATCTTTTAGCGTTTCTCCCTACTCCCACCGTTTGTTTGGCACTCGCTCCAGACCTTTTGTTCGAAGACCGCGCGCGCAGTGAGCGCAGGTTACTCGGTGGCCCTTATAGGTTGGTTTCCACTTAGGACGTAAGCATAAGTCACATACTGATCAAAATTTAAGGGAAATGCAACTGCGTGTCACCTTACGCTTGTGTCATACACACAAAGAAATAAACCAGGTGTAAACGTTTTTCACTCTTGATTCCAGCCCAAAATACCTTAACCCGTGAGTTTTCGCGACAAAACTTTTACGTAACCGCGCCCTCTGAAGTTATGGTCATATCATATCGAAACCCCCTAGCCAGCTCCAGCGTCTTCAGAACGATTTAATTGACGGACCATTAGAAATAGCCGGAGGCGGGGGGGGGGGGGGGGAACTTTTCCCCAAAGAAAATTCTAGCCTACGTGGCCGGCGTTGAAAGGGGCAGGAGGAGGGGAGTTCGAGCGCAAAGCACGAGGTGCGAGGAGAGAATGCGAAGCGCGCTTCGCTCTCTCTCCTCGCACCTAGCGCTTCGCGCACGAACTCCCCTTCTAAGTTTCTCCCCTTCGAAGTTCGCGCACGAACTTTCCCTTTGAACGCCGGCCACGCAGGCTAAGAAAATTCCTGCAAGGGGAACTTGTCTAAAAAAAAAAAACAGTTAGACACTACCTCTCTGGAACCTCTATTTTCATTCGCCCGCTGTAAACACTACCTCTATTGTTATTGTTGTCACCTGTTAGCTATTGTTTTAAGAACCAGTGAATTAACTCGTTTCGAGAGGTAGTGGACGACCCAAAAAAATCCTGCAAGCGGTTATGCCTGAAGAAACATCATGCAATGGAAGAAAAAAAATTCTGCAGACAAGTAGTCCTTAAAAAAAAAAATTCGTGCACGAAAACTTTTTACCCCCCTCCCCCTACCGGTCATTTCTTATGGTCCGTCCCTAATCTAATATGGTGGCCGTTCCAGGTTGCCGCACGTCATCTCGGATTTAACGGCCAAGTGTCATCCGTATGTTCCTGATATAGAAGTGAAATAAACATGTTTATAAAAGTGAAACCTCGACTGTTACGAACCTAGTGATAAGGCGGAATGGACTTAATCGGCATTGTAAAAGGCCCTGAAAGATGGCCCTGATGGGGATGTCGCTGCAAAATGCCCCGCTACATTTTCTGTGAGTGACATGTGACTTTGTCTCTTGCAACTGCATGTCCTGCAACCTGTCGCTTTATTACGAGCATAATCATAGTTACTGCGAGAATAATATTTCGTTTCTGAGGCCGAGGGTGACGACAAAGGACATAATACTCAATTTCTCGAGGGTGTATCAACTTTCTATGTACAGCGTGAAATCGAAGACTTATGTTTGGGGATTTTGATGCAATCTTTGATTGTTATCGTAGTCGAGCCCGCCACAAAGAGCGGCTGCTTTTGCAAATTGGTGAGGCAAAAGGGAGCGCTTTTCAGGCAGGTCAATTCTTTGTCATTGTGCATACATGTATAGGGGTGTCGAATGGTAAATGCGAGACTTTATGAGACGGCTAGTCTGTTTTTTTTTTTTTTTCTTTCTTTCTGCGAACCCGAGACCTTGCAAAAGAAATCGAGACTCCGAGAAGGCGTCAAAGAAAAATTCGAGACGACGAGACCCCTGAAATTTGGCTAAAATTTTGCGTGACCGTTTTTTTAGGGACCATTCACCACCTCTATGTATACGTACTGGAGCCATTGACCCCGACTTAATATGGCTCCTGGCATATATTACAATCCGCATAATTACTTGCCATTACGCAAGTCATGCAACATTACCCTCATCGTAAAGAGGTAAAATTTAGAATTGGTGTGACTGCGAACAGCAGGAATATTACCGAAGAATGAACTGCAGTAACACAGCTCTAGTACTTGGTGCCGCAGTGTGCTCGTCGCTAGCTGTTGGTTACTTTCTCGGTAAACTGCACGGCTCGCGACGATATGCAGACGATTATATTCAAAGGCCTGGTAGAGAATTTAAAAAGACCGAAGGCTTGAAGACATTTTTAGAATACGTCGCCAAGCACTCATCGCCAGAGCACCACGCAGTCACGGAACTGCGAAAGGTAAGTAACAAGTACTTAAATACTTCTTGATTGCCTGGTGGGGCAGGTGGATGTTTTATTATAAGGAAAAAATAAATGATCTGTAATATTGTCTTCTGCAATATTTTTGATCAAGCGCCGTGAATTTATTGTGACTTGTCACGGCAGCTGTCACGGCTGTGTCTGACATTTGCAGATGGCAGATTGCACACTGAAAGCTGCGGGCTGAAAGTATATATAAAATGTCAACTAATGTTACCATTACCACTTCGGCTCACAGCATTATTGGGTATAGGCCGCAGGCCTCAGCTGCCTGCAATATACCCAATTATACTGTGAGCCGAAGTAATTATCTGTTATAATTATTGACCCTCCTTAAACCTTATTTTTCGCTCTCTGCATTGCATCGACGATTTCAATCGTTTCCACACTGATGTTTTGGTTCATGACTGCAATCGTCGATATATTGCAGAGAGAAAACAAAAGACGGTTATAGGATTTTAGGAGGGTCAGTAATTATTAAGAGCCAACCGTAAACAGGCTCCCAGAGCGCTATTCAGGCTTCGCGCAGGCGAGTTACTGGAGTGGAAATCTGCAGGTGTCACGGCAGCGGTTATGGGGATTCTTCGGAGAGTAATTCTTTTGAGTCAAATAGTCAAATAAGTCAATGAGAAGTCATGAGTCAATGTGTAAATCTTCAATTAGAGTTATTAATTTGAAATAGTGTTGCCCTTACATCCTTACAAATAGAAGCTAACTGCAAGCGAACCAGAGTGGAACTAACCACCTTGACTCATAGACTCATTTGACTTATAAAACAGGGGACCTCTATTCTTAGGCATGGTTCAATACTAACTCTACTAACATGTTCGAATCAAAACGACGCAACACAATTGATGCTTTATGACACTAGTGTGAACAACACAACATAACAACATGGCAAGAACACATTGAATGACATAAGCATAACAACATAAGCCTGGTTTAAACGTACGACGGAAAACGCAAATACAAGCGCATGCGATGTTCACACTTGTGAAGCAAGCAAAGAGATAAGGCATGTAGACGGATTTTCTTGCTTTTTCCAAGATGGCAGACAGGTCACGCTCTGCTTGCTTGCTCATGTATTTGCATTAGCAATAAACAACGAGCAATCCCACTTTCTTGGTCCATGGAGCGTGAAAGTAACAAATCAAAGATCTCTTCGAGATATCGACTTTTTTTGCATGAAGTTAGTATGAGTAGAAGGTTTATCCTGGGCATTGTTGTTCGAACATATTTTGGAAGAATTCAAACGTCTTTCAGTTCAAGCATTTTATTTATTTTCGCGGAGGAAATGCTCTATTTGTCAGTCGCGACGGCTGGGTGCTTTGCGACTCATATACTTTGGCTTGGTTAAAAATGGTAAACTTTGACGTTTGCCTTTAATCGAAATAGTTGTTTCCTTTCGAGTTAGGAAGATTTCTACTCGGCTTAATGCAGGGTTCCCGATAAAGGTTACGCACGACAGAGTTACCTTTTGTCTCGTCACGCAATCTTAACCCCACATTAGCTCACATTGAGAAGTAAATTTTCGTTTGGATATTACCAAAAACCGCTTCTACTCGCGTTATTCTTTACCTTACGGCTACACGTGCCATTTCTAACGACTACATTTCCAGTAAAACAGTTGCTGTTTATTTTTCTAATTGCGATGCATTAACTTCTGAACAGAAGCAAAAAGGTTTAGCGTTTACTGTTTCCACCGGAAGTAATTTCACAACAGGCTACAAAAACACTTGTAAATATCACTTAACACATTTAATGATGTTGCAATTCTAAATTGTGCAACTCAGCAGAAATAATCAATTGTCACGAAATGAGTTCCCTTTGGTTAACTATTAGCAACGTTTTAGTGTGTGAAAGACTTGTTCCAGTACAAATTTGCGTTGTTAATCGTTTTAGGTTAAATTAATATTAGCGCCTAAAGACTTGTACCAGTACAAATTGCGTTCTTAATCGTTTTAAACTTCGCTATCTTCGAGCGCTGAACCCCTTACATTCTTAATTGGTTATGTGACGTAAGATTTGGGCTACTCACGTTTTTGATTGTTATAGTATAACGTTTGTAAATTTTGACAAGTCACGTTTTTTCTACAAGAACGGAAGTGCTGAAGCAAACTATAGAGTGACACTTTACAAGTCACGCGCTTTGATCACCCACAGCGGAAAGTATTCCCTTGAGAAATTAAAACAGTCCCTTGAGAGTTAACAAGAATGTGATTCCTTTCGATTCCAGATTTATACCCCACATAACTGCTATTCTCCAGGTGGTGTGCGGCCTACGATCGCGGTGCATTATTGTTACACATTTTCAAGATGGCGGTCTTTCACATCGTGAGGCGACGTTCGAAGACGAAAATTGAAGTCATTTTTTGTCGCTGTTACAAAGCTTATCATGCCACAAAGGAATTCAATGGAAAGCAAAATCCTTCCTACATCTCCAGAAGACGCTAATGATTGTAAACACCGTTTGTGGTATCGTATCATGTTATAAGAGTAATAGCACGTAATTTCGTTTGACCGAACGTCTGCGAAGTACACTCCACTCTGATGGCTCTCTTCAACTATTCCTGGCGCCCACTTTTCCAAAACGATTACCAAGATATTCCTGAAGAGTAGACCGACTAATTGAGTGGATCGCACCCCAGCGCACCCCTCTACTTTTAACACAAACTGCATTAGAAATTGACAATATTTTTGTTTTGAGACGATGTGTACAGCTTTTGTTTATTCGTTAAAAGACGGTGATGTCAGGTCACCGTACCGCAAAAACAAAGCCTGCTTTGATTTAAATGTGTTATAATCAATTTCAGGTCTTGTTAAAGACTGTCCTGTGTTTTCGCCATATAAATTTGTTTATAAATAAATAATCGCTAGGTTTCTTTTTCAGTCTTTTCCTGTTAGTTGATAGACTAGACATTGTTTACTAAATGTTAAAATGTTTCACGGGCTAAATAAAATCATTCTAAGAAACTGCTTTCTTGTCTTACATTTATGTCAGACAGCTTGGTTTTATTCTGGTCAAATGATACCTCTTGAGATATTGAAAAGGTTTTACTAATGTCATCTGCTTGAAAATCAGTGTTTTGATTGTACACCAAAGGTATATTAAATTGTGGTGTTCCATGTTTGTTTTCACTAGGACTTGAATTGTGGTTCATAAAAAGAATGGGAAGTTTAATAGAGGTTTCTGAAAAGGGGGGGGGGGTATAAAATCCCATTTCTCAGCGTATTGTTTTCTTATTTTCCAAATCCCAGTTCTATTGATATTTGTGATTCCCAGTACCAGGGACCCAAATCAGTTTTTCCCAGTGAAAATTTTTAAATCTCACTTTCCATTTTACCCCTTCAGACCCCTCTCAATAAATTGTTCTGAAATTTAATGAGGATCAAAATGGGTTTTATTCATCACTGTTAAAATGGCTTTCCAAAATTATCTAATCAAATTATTCTATCAAGCTTTGAGCAACAGATCTAGGATCTGGTCTGCAAGAATTAAATACATGTAAATGACACAAAGTTGCATGGTTCTTTGCATGTTTTATTTTCAACAACCTCTTACAGTGATTTCATTTATTTGTGGCTGCTTGTCACACAGTGTGCCACTAAAATGTTTTACTGGTCAGTCCACCTTTGCTGGCCATATCCTTGTGCTCAAACTTTGTTATTTAAAAAATGATAAAGAGGAACTACTGCCTCCCAAGTTATCTTCTGCAAGCCTCATCATTTGACATTTTCGTTTTCATATTTCTGAAAATAGAAAAGTGGATAACTTTATTCAGTACAAAATTATAGCAGTTATGAAATCAGTGCAGTAGTGATTATAAAGGAAAGTAAACTATGTAAAGGCCCCTAACACAATGCATCTATTTGCACACAATCTCACATTTTAAGAGCAAAGATACTCTTATGTTTATAAGGTGAGGGCCTTTCACAACAGTTTGCTTGAGCTAACATTAAACAACCAGGGCCCTGTTGTTCAAAGGCGGTGTCTGACGTTTGCAAAATATATTGTGTTACCTTAACTATTATTGAAAGCTAACCAGGGTGTATAGTAGGCTAACCGGAGTGCGTAGTAGGCTAACTGGAGTAAACTTTTCACTCGGGTTAGCCTACTGCACACTCCGGTTAGCCTACTTTTCACTCTGGTTAGCCTAAATATCACTTTGGTAAAGGTAACACAATATAAATTATTTTCTTAGTCTGCATTCTGCATTCTGCAAATATCAGACACCGGTTCAATGGGTGGATAATGCTATCCACAAGATAAATCACTATGCAGCGGATAAAAGTGCTGAGATTATACATCCTTTGAACAACCAGGGCCAGCTGTTCAACAAATAAGGTGAAAGATCTAATCATTAGCTGTAATTAGTCGATGAACAAAGACCTTCAGCCATCTTAGCAGGTAGACAACTACTTGTACTGCTGCTTAAATTTTCCTTATAATTTTCCTTGGTCTAATACAAGACTTTCATTTAGTATAGCACCTAGTCCCCCAATGATAATGATAATAAATTTAATCAAACGAGAAAGACCTTGTCAATAACTGACGACCATATGCATTATCGCCACAGAATCATTTTCCTTGGTCTAGTTTGTACACCAATGCTACATAACATATGATGCATGAATGGAGTGTGCTGATGAATTTTCTGGCTATGAGAGACTGTATGTAGAGCTTCCACTGATATCTCTGCCAAGGAAATAATCTTTCTTTTAGTTTTTTTTTAGTCCACTTAGTTTCTATCTTCATCTTAGTGGCAAAACTCCAAACAAAACTAATTTTTAAGAGCACACACTATTAGATGCACAGACAACTGTGTGCATTAAACCATGACAATATGCAGCACAGCGACCAGTTTTACTTTATCACTGATGATTTTACGGATAAGAAAAATACGTTTGATTCTTTTTGTTTCCAGTGGTCAGGAAAGCTACAGCGTAATAGCGTTGGGTACATTTATAATTTTTGCTTACCTTGGCTTGCAAAATGGTCGATGAGCAGCAGTCGTAGATACCACATTCAGACGTCCAAAACCAATGGTTTTCGAATCCAAACGGTCAGTTCCGATTAAAACGCTAATTCCTTAGATCAGTAACATATCGGAAGCATGTTTCAATCGAAGGACTCGCAGAATCAGCGATATTTTGAACAAATTGTGGTCATTTCAATCTTCGCAAGACATCTTCACGCGATGGCGGTCACGAGTAAATGAGCTCCAAACGACACAAATACCAGCATGCAGTGCGGTCATAGGCCGCACACCACCTGGCTATTCTCCTTCTTTTTGCTTGTAAACAAGCGAAAAAAGTCGAAAAAAGCGAGAGTGGAAAAATGACCGTGGAAAGTCTGGGGCGAGACGCGCGAACAAAGAAAGGAACTATCGAGGCCGACTGATTTTGCGGTGTTAGCCTGTTCCATGAGTTCGCAGCTGCGCGAAAAACGGGATTAGCGCGAAGAAATGACGAGGGGACTAAGGCGTGAAAGCCTTTTTCTCCAAACCCCTCCCCCTTATTTTTCGCTCGCCGTTTTTCGCGCTGCTCTTAAACTTACCGAACGCCTGGAACAGGCTTTTGCGGTGTGAATTGAGTGTATTTTATATCGCTTTTTAATCAATAAATATATCCATTGTCAAGTGCAAAAGGCATCGAGAAAACCGTAATCAGACCAGTCACGTCAAAAAACGGGATGCAAGAGAAATGTGTTCCTTGAACCAAAAAACCTGAGAAAGTGTTTATGAAGATGGAAACGGAAGACCATAAACATCTTTTGACCTCATGCCCGTGAAGGGCATCAAGAATCCGACAAGATCTAGATCTGTAATTCCTGCTTTTGACGACACGTTTTCCTTCCGTTCCGCGCCAAATGTCGCCGGGGCCAACATCGTGGAAAGTATTAAATACAAATTTTCCTCGACGACGCTATTAGTAAAACACTCGCCTTCTGGGTCGAAGAAAGCTTTTGATAAACAGGACTGTTTTCAAACTCAGTTAGAAGAGTCGCAAGAGAGTCAATAGGAGCTAATAGGATACCTTTAGTTCGGACTATGTGTACAAGATTGAGTACGAGTACGACTTTTCAAACCTGGTGCTTATGCTTTTGATTATCACATCTTATACCAACCTCGTAATGATAGTCTCCTTTTCAACTGTTCAGCAACAGGGAGGGATGAGGGCTCTCGGAACGAAATTAAAATCCAAAAGTCGTACTCGTACTCCGATCTGAAGCTCCCTACTGCCTCAAAAAGGACTTCCGACGCTTCGATTTCATCTGTTTTTTTTTTAAGTCTTCTATTAGAGGAAAGCGAGAAACCCTGTGGCGCGGAAATTTTTGGAGAGTTTAATTTTGCGGTTTTGCCTTTTTTGAGTTTGAGGTAGCGAGTTCCTACTATAGTTTTTCGTTATTTTCTTCCCAAGAAGTGTTTTCAAAGTCATGCCTACTTTTCTCCCAGATATTGCTCCTACAGTAATGCACTCATGAGCATAGAATGAATTGTATGTTGGTTTCAGGTTATTTGTGAGAAACTGAAGGATTTTTCACCAAAGGCAACAGAGGCAGACCAAACAAGTTTTATCACTCAACTTGCAAAAGCAATTGGAGCAAAAAAGGTGCTTGAAGTGGGTAAGGTGCAACTGTCTATAATTGTTAGGAGGAGTTTTTGCCACAAAATTCTCTTTTCTTTAAATTCATTTATAATAATCTTGTACAGGCTTCTTGCCATTGGGTTCGTAGGTACTGTGATCTAACTTTCATTCTGGCTTTTCTTTAATTTAAAATTTGTTATCTCCTCTTTGTTATCTTGCATTCAAATTATTACTATTATTACTTATTATTAATTAGTATGTACCACACAAGTAAATAGTGCTTTTCGCACGCGTTCATTGTTGATTAACTCGGAGGCGATTAGCAAAGTACTATATTCACCTCCGAGCAACTAAAGAGAAACAAACTGCCTTCGTGCGTCGCTTTGTTTGCCGAAAGTGATGTTTTAGTCCGCTAGTTACTCAACTTGTGTGGTATATACTAAAACAACTATTCACCTCAGTGTCAGTGAATGTGGTGAATATTTACCTAGCCGCTTGGCGGCTCGGTAAATTATCTTTGCAGAAGGCTGCAAAAGCCGTCAATAACTGCCCTTATTTTACTTGATGAAATTGAAATATGAAATAATTTTTTTAACTTGTCCACACTTATGTCCTTTCATGCAATCAAATTCTGCATGTCATCCCTCATTGCACAATCTTATACAGTTTCTCACATGTAAAACACAAATTCTACCAGTATTTCCATGCATAAGGTAGATTCTGATTTGCCCAAAACGTGCGACTGAGCTAATTCCTTTAGTTAACTGTTTTGTAAGTGAATGATATCCTAAACCATTTTACCAGGAACATTTGCTGGTACCACAGCGCTTAGCATTGCACTAGTTTTGCCTGACGATGGAAAAATGGTGACAATAGATTTCAAAGAAGACTGGGTTGCCACAGGCCGCCCAATCTGGGAAAAGGTAAGATCTGTCTTCGACTGGATAGCCTGTTAAAAACAACTGTAAATAAATCTAAGTTGTATACACCCCTTGAAGATAAACTGCAGGTGATCACATGGTCTGAAACAGAGGCAGAATGGCATTCAAACAATACGTTCAGTGTTCCTGAATTTTTTCATGCTCTGCCCCTGACTTGTCCCACGCCTTCTGCTGCGGGAAAATACAATTCTTTTTTCCATAAAACGAACAGGATGAGTCAGGGGTCTTACCTTTGAGAAGTGTAATATGTACTATTTACTGAACCGTGTGTCTCGGATAATACGCGTGCTATGATTGGTCAATTTCTCAGCTCGGATTGTACAGTATTGCTCGCTTTCCATGTTCTTAACTTATTTATTTAGTGCCTCTTACCCAAGTGCAAAGCGCACAGGCCATAAATCCAACAGGACTTCACATAAACTTAATTAATAAGAGGTTAATTAGTGGAAACCATTCACAACTTCAGATCTATACCTTTTTGCACCTGATAAAACTGATAGAAGCGTGAGGGTCGGTCGCCAGCTCTAGGTACGCCACCCTCACCCATTTGCACGCCCTCTTTGCATGTACGCTGTAAGTAGCTTAATCCACTGATTTAATTATCCATCAAATAAACCATTCATTTGTGTTATTTCTCTAGGCTGGTGTTAGCCACAAAATTAAGTCTATTGTGAAGGACGCCGCCCAGGCACTTGGTAAGCTATAAAGTGACACTGGATTAGTATCGAGTGATGTAGCAAAGTTAGTCTCTGCCAGTCTCATGCCCAAGCTTTTAAAGGGATGGTTTCAGATCGGCTTATGTGCAAGCTATAACGTAAGCGCATTCGATTCCATTGTTTATAAAACAATCTAAAGAGAGCAGATGACTGGGGAAATTTGCTTTTGATAATTTCCCAGTCAGTCAGGCAAACATGCCGATGGCGATGTTATTTCTCATTAAAATCTTACTTATCAACCACATGTATTTCAGAAATCGCAAATTATAATCGGTGCAAGCTGGTAGATAACAACGCATTCGCATTTTTACCATACGAAGTTGAAAAAATAACCGTCTTTTGTGCACGCTGACAGAAATAAGAAGGGGTCTTTTCTTCCATTCCTTAACCAACTGTGTAATCGCTATTTCTTTCCGTAAGGCAGGCGATAAATTGAACACCGTGAAGATCGCTACTGGCTGGTATACTCCAGTCGTTTCCTAGACAAATCTTTAGCTCTATAATAAATTTATATTATCGAGAGTGTATTAGAAGCACTGAGGTTACCTTATTATAGGAAATTAACGATACATGTTATTAACGCGAATTTCAAAAATTCGCGTTAATTTTATGTATGTTAACTTTTTTACTATAAGCATTTGACCAGAACTTTTCCTAAATTCGCGTTAATTTTATTACACGTAAATTTTGTTCGCGTTGTTAAAATGCCTCGTTATATTCCTATAATAAGGTAGACTTAGGCAGGAATATAAAGCATACCGTGTTTTCCCGATTAAACACCGGGCCCCGTATTAACGCCGGGTTTCCAAGCTGTATTTGAAAAAAAAACATCTTAAAAATTATTAAAGGTTTAATATGCTTTAAAAATAATGTCTACATATATAGCTGTCAAAAACAATGAATAAAAATCATTTCTTAGAAATATAGGGCTTAAACAAACTCCTGGAATCAAATAAGCGCAGGCTCTATCGGGCCAAGTTTGAAATAAACGCCGGGGGCGTTTAATCGAGAAAATACGGTAGCCTGCGTGGTTAGCACTGAAAAGGTAAGACAAGAGCCTGACAAGTGCTTCAAGCCCTTTCGCTTTTCTTTTTTTTCTCCCCCCTTTCCGCAACTGCATCACAGAGACCCCACACCCTAGGCCTCCCACAGACTTTTCAATGGGCCATTTCCGAGTTACCCTTTCCATCTGTTTCAAAACGAGTCTACGTGCGAACCCATTCATATGAAAATGAGTTTTACCTACAGGTCCATTTTCATGCAAAACAAACTCATTTTCATTTAAATGGTTTCGCACGTAGACTCGTTTTGAAACAGAGGCAAAGGGTAACTCGGAAATGGCCTATTAGCGTCGAGAGACTGATTTTGTTTCATTGTTTTCTTTTTCAGACGAACTGATTGCTAATGGCGAAACAGGAACTTTTGACCTGGTTTACATTGACGCAGACAAGTGGAACTATCCGATGTATTACGACAAATGCATGGAGCTTGTGCGCAATGGAGGACTCATCTTGCTCGATGACGTAAGAATATTATTATTCATTCTCGTCCCCATAGCCCTTTCGTTTCTCTTAGCCGGCTGAGCCTTAGCACGAGGAAACGAAGGGCTCTGGGGACACAGGATTTCCAATGCTAGATTCTAGGACTTCCGGTGTTCATGTATGCATACATGACGTTTCAAAAGAATGTATGAGAGAGTCGTTACGTTTTCGACTTCCGTTTAGGAATTCTTTGTTCCAAACAGCCAATCAAAAAAATACGAATTAATTTAAAAAATTATATGACCCCAGAGCCCTTCCTTTTTTCGTGCTAAGCCGGCTAAGAGAAACGAAAGGGCTATGGGGACGAGAATGATTATTATAAGTGTGTGTGTGTGTGTGTGTGTGGGATCCAGTCTCCTAATTAGCCGTCACGGTCGTCACGGCAGTGCTTGACTGGGGTGAAGCGTTGTGCGACGATCCAATGGCGCAAAAAAAAAACCAAGACGAAGAAGAAGAAGACGGGTTAAGTATATTTAAGTATATTAAAAGTGCTAAAAAGTTCATAAGAAAGCAAACGTTTCGGGCTTTATAGCCCTTCATCAGTGGCAAATTGGTCGTTAATAAAAGGACCGTTAAAAATACGCCACGAGAGTATTTGTTTAAAGTCATGTCACGCATACGCGCGAGAACCTAAATAGAAACGGAAATCAAGTTGAGGCCGCGTGGTTGGCAGGTGCCAAGTTGGAAAATTAAACGCATCTCCTGCCGCTTTCTTTGCTTATTACCGCTATCTTTTTTTATTCTTTCTTTTTTTCTTTCTTTTCTTTTTTTTCTTTTCTTTTGTTTTCTTTCTTTTCTTTGTTGTTTCTTTGCTTGTTATCACGTCCCATGCCGTCGTCTGTGTAATGTTATCATATAATCGCCCAGGTCGCAAGAAAAAGTGACAGAGGCTACAGAAACGATTGGGGAGATTATATGAGAACCAGCCTTAAGAAGACAACGTATTTGCAAACATTCGCTAGTTTTGATTCAAAACCTTTTCTTTTATCCCCAGACATTGTGGGAAGGCTATGTGTGTGACCCGAAGATTAACAAAGACGGCAGAACATGGGAAGTAGAATCACTGGACTATCAGAGAGATTCCATTGAATTGTACAAGCACCATCTTCAGTCAATCTACAAAAGAATTGCTGTTCATATGCATGCGTTGAATAAGAAGATCGCCAAGGATCCACGGGTCCTTGTAAATGTCTTGCCGATTGGGTCAGGCCTTACAATAGCCACGAAATTGTGACTGAATTCTTGTGGATCTGTCTTGGTGCCTGCGCGTTTTTCCCGAAACGCATTAGCTATTTTTGATGTCTTCCTCTAATCTCCCAGCCAGAACTAAATCGTAGCAATTTAGGGTGGAGGGTAACACTGATTTTCCCAAATTGTTGATAGTTCAGCTCTTTTGCAAACTAAAGAGACTCAAACAGGCTAAAACATAAAATTAAAACATACGCTGCTAACCAAAAACCCACAACATTGTCCTGGTTCTTTGGCATTCATTTTTGCCTAATATGTTCGGTTTTGGTTTTAAAAGGAATTAGGAGTCCGAAGCTATCTAACGATGTACTTGTAAACTGAAGAAAGTATTACATTGTAATACTTTTGTGGGGACGGGGGGTAGATCGTTCTCGTCGGCTGACACCTCAGTGGTCATTCATATGTCAAAGGGTTTTAGATTAATACAGAATTGGTATAACTTCTTGTGTGAACTTATAACTTGATTTGATACTCCGACCAGCCAACGTCGAAACGTCATCAAGTTCTGTAGATTTAAAGCGGCCTTTTATCACAGATTTTTATAGTCAAGTTTCTAAAGTAGATATAAAGGGTGAAATAATAAACGCTGTTGCATTATGTTTCTTTGTATCTTTATTATTGATATCTAAGCAGTCCAAATGTTCCCTCATTGGAGTCTATATTTTTAGAGTTTCTACTAAAACAATTAGAATACTCGCACTCGTTTTTTTTGAGCGACAGTCAACTTAGCCTGCGTTGCAGACGAACAACACCCCGGTTATATAACCGGGGTTTTGTTCGTCTGCAACGCCCCCCTCTTTGACTATTTGGCGCATAATATTTCAAAATAGAGTGTGCCAAGTGTAAGATAAATTCAAGACCACCAGAACAGTGAACAGGGACAATGATTTCTTTTGTTTTGTGCGTTCTGCATTTAACTTTTCGTATTTAATATTATAGTATATCTCAGACGAAGAATACTCGGCGTATTTTCGCTGTAGTAAAAAAAAAAAGAAAACTAAAGCCTGGTTTTCCCTAGCGACGCAAGCACAAGCGCAAGCACAAGCGCGATCGCGCAAAAAGGACAAATTTTGTTCCTGGTGATTGTGCTTGCCAAAAGCATCAAAATGCAATGCGCTTGTGCTTTTGCTTGAGTCGAAGCCGTTTTCACGGAGAAATAAGAGCTGTTATCATTGAGTTTGTGCTTGCGTCGCTAGTGAAAACCAGGCTTAATGCTACCGAAGCAATACGGACATTGTTCATCAACAAAGAAATAGACAAGAAAAGCTAATTAATTATTGGAATAAAACCACTGAGCAACACAACTGGCAAAAACGCAAGTTCCTGGAGGCTTTGTTTTTCGCTTTAAGAAAGCCAGAGCTAAACAAAAAACTGCTGGCTCATCCAATCAATCTGTTCCTCATGGGAGTGACTTAACATTTAAATACGAAACTACGCGGCAAAAACATTAACTCTGATGACGACTTTTAAGTCGAAAACGTTCGGTTTTTATTTTTACATATTATAGCCTTTTAACCTTTTTTAAAAATGTTATCATCTTAGCGAACATTATGTTGAACAGTTCATTAATTGTCTTACCAGATAAGTACGGCCTTTGTTATTTTGCAATTAAAATTCAAGGATACTTTTTTTCTAATTAGCATTTCTAGTTAATTGGCAAATAGTTGCTCTCAGTTCAAGCAAGTGTCTTGAACAGTTTGCTTTGGCTTGGCTAGAAGATCTGATTTCCTGAAAGGTACGTTCTGTTAGTCGTTAGTTAACTAGTTTCCTGCCCATATTTTCATTCGGGGTAAAGGCTAGTTAGCACACTAGTCGTGAAAATGCAGCTGTACTAAACGCAATATGCACTGGCCACCCTTGCGTCGGTAACTGTGGCAAGACACGCGAACGGGATACATGCCGTTGGTTAGGACTAAAATATATCACATATCATCAGGTCTTAAATTGATTTGCACCAAATTTCTTCACATATTATATCCGATAGTGCACTCAACAAAATCTACGCAATAGCGAGTGCAAATCAATTTTCCATTTCATGTATCTTCGGCTTCGCCGTCGCGGTTTTTGACTTGTTATAATTGGGTAGCCTCAGAGGTTCTCCTCAGATTCTAGATCAAGAACACGTTTTACGCTCTGAGCAGGGCATAGGCAGTAATTTGACCAATTTCGGTAAAAGTTGCATAAATTTTACCGGCTGGTGGTACAGATCATAGTAAAAAGGCGAATTTATGATATTCAGGCCATACTTCATAGTTCGAAGACTGTTCTATCAAGGACCAGAAGTTCTGATGAAAGCGTAGATGCAATTTTTTTTATTTACATTCCAAAGGTGGTACCCGATTCTTAGTGTTGAAGTTGTATATTCTCTGTGTAAAAATCATGCGATAGAAGCGAGTCGAAAACTTAAACCCATAAAAATAAACAAACTAAAACTAGTAATAATCAGAGATTAGGGGAGTGCGTTCGTTCCAAGATAGGTACATAAGGCTAGCAAACGTAAACTTTTATATCGTCATACAAATTTGAAACGACCGCGCGCGCAACATAAAGCGTGCGTCCAACATCACTTTAGGAAACTATCAGCGAAACAATCTCAATCCAACAGTGCACAGGCAGCATAGCAAATTTTTTTGCTGCTGTTGAAGGGAGCACAGCCGAAACGTTTATTTTCCAGCACAACTCACAGGTCAAACTCGAAAAAGCAAACCGAAGAAGATCGTTAGATCGAATCAACCTCGTTCCCAGGGTATCTTGAGACGAAACTGTGACGTCATTAATTAGCCAATCTGCCGCATACAAAGATACACAGAACGACACATAGAACGGCTCTCACAGGACAGCCACGAGACCACCACGCCACCAAAAGATAAGGATGCGTTCTCCTACCGTCGAACGCAAAAATTGTTTACAGCCTAGCGGTATCGACTTAATTGAATTGTTTTTGCGCGCGCTGTCTTCGCGGCTTAATGTCATTGTGACGTTGATGTGACGCAATTAATTGCTTTCTAATGTCTTCTCACATGAGATTGAGGCCACCTGCATGAGGTCGAGGTCACTTGTAGCAGTCCAAAAAATCTCAAACGGTTATGGCATCAGGCGATTGATATCCGCGGGACTGAACCATAGATCCCGCGGGACTGACGTCGGGCAAACGACGCGATTAGTATGCGTTCTCCTTCGTCGAACGCAACTAAACGAAGCGAAACTATTTAACCTTATTTTGCCACAAATACACAGCCATAAATGCAAATTTTGGAAAGCATAACTATTAACAATAGCAATAAGCGAGGCGAAAATTTTAAAATTCCATTCGCAAGCTGTGGATATACAATAACGCCGAAGATTGTAGGCCTCTTGTTTCTTCAGACTCTTGTAATTTTAAGTAGTAGTAATCAAAAAATCTGCAGTAAGTATCAGGCAAAAAAAATAAAAGTAATCAATAGCCATTTTTAAGAATAAAACAGTTGGACTGATGTGGCTAGGTGGGCAAAATTGTAAACGAAAAGATAAATTGCCGCTAGAGGCAGGGTGACAAGCAAGCTTGCTGTCGGCTAGATGTTGCTCGTGTAAACGACTTTTTGTAATAGAATATGGTCCTTCTAGTGTTATGACTATATATGGTAGTGTTAAGACTATCACAATGCAGATTTAAGGTCGAAAGGAGGTCAAAGGGAGAATGAGCTCTTCGATAATACATTGCAATTGAAAGTATAAGGTCAAAGGTCATGACTAAAATATGAAAAACAGCGGTAATAAACATTATGAAAAAAAGGCATTTTACTAGAATTAATGTTTCGTATGCCAGGCATCATACATTTTCAAAAGCAACCCTTACAAATTTTTGAAAACTATTTATATTATAATAACAGGGGCTACAGAATTATTCACCTATATAAAAATTATCAAAAAGAAAATCGAACAAAGTGTATGCACATTTTAAAGTGCTTAAAGGTACCAGGAATTTATCATTCTCTTAATTCCTTAATGTGTTTTTTTTTTTCTGTCACAGTGCACGTGGACGAGCTCTGGATCAAAACGTTTGACGGTGAGAATATAAGGTATGTAGTCCTATGTAGCTTCATGTGCTAAGCAGAATGCGGCCCCTAATTTGTAAAAATATTATATCATTGTTGTGGCATCATTCTCATTGTTTGCAATATCGCATTTAAAGACCAGTCGGTCAGAATTGTTTTTTTTTTTAACGGATAACGACTACTAAGTAAGTTGTTTTAATCCGTAGATTTGATATGCATATGAACATCATGTCTCTCTTTATGAGGGCCTCCTTATGTCACAGGGATCACATGACCTACCGTATTTATTCGATTAAGCCCCCAGCCTCGAATAAGCGCCCACTCCCACCCCCTAAAAAATTGACATGCACGAGAGGAGTAAACTGGGAAGTGTAAAATTGACTAAGTACTACGAAGAGACTACTCCGAAGACCAAGCTTTCTCAATAATTTACAAAAACTTTCAAGGATCAGCAAAAATTCAGCTTTGGTACATCTTCACGTTCTGTTATTATTTCCTTTTTTGTTGCAAAATAAGCGTACTACTTGTTAAAAATGGTGAGAATTTAGTAAGTGCCCAACCTCGAATTAGCGCCCACCTCGAATGAGCGCCCACTCTCAAGGTCCAAAAATTAATAAGCGCCTAGGGGGCCGTTTCTCGAAGGTCCCGAAAAGTTTCCGCACCCGAAAAGCCGTAGCAAAATCTCATACTTATAATTACAGAGCTGTATAATTCTATGATATGTTTCATATGCACAGAGGTTTCCTTTATACAAAGTTTCAGGGCTATACGCTTATCTGTTTTTAAAATACAGATAATTTAAAATGGCTTTACGGGCCCGTAAAGTTTTCGGGGCTTTCGAGAAACGGGCCCCAGGGCGCTTAAACGATAATACGGTACTTTTATCTATTGATGTTGTAAATCATGCATTATACAAATGTGTGTGACAGTTATTTCGTCTGAAATCATGAGTTTCATAAAATGGCGATCTGGCCTTCACCCTAAACAATACTGTGGAAAAGAGATTATTCACTTTCTGATTTTATAGCGACAGAAATAGTTCTTATGCATGTTTACTTCGATTTGGCTTGTTTCACACCAAACCTCGCTTTTGAATTGCAAACTTCGAAAGCGTGAAGCGACGTGGCCTAGGGCGCTGGCCTTAGCCCGGAAACAGAGTAAGGCCTTCATAGTCTTATTATTATTAATCCTGATGCTTCCCACCAGTTAGGATTTATGACAGGTTTCTGATTTTTTACATAGAGAATAATACATGGCGGTGCGGAGATATATCTTCGAGTGTTCAACTCGATATCGATTTGAACATGATGTTCCAAGGAACCATGTATTATTTTGTTTATTGTATAAACCTACTAATAACGAGGTTTTTGACGATTTTCCGAAGATTTCTGACCATTTCCCGAAGATTCCCGAAGATTCTCTAAAATGTTGTCCTAAGGTCATACGAATGTTTCCAAACATTTTCCGATCTTTTCCGAAAATTTCCGAAGATTACCGAAGATGTCCGAGGAAGATCGGAAGATGTTTGGACTTAATATCGATAAACTTTGGGTCATTCACCATTGAAACATGGCAAACTTGTCAGCACGTGATTGGTGATATCAAACACACGTAAAAAACTATCGTAATTTTACACAAGTCGTGATACTGTTTTTCTCGGTGGTCAAAATCCCAATAAACAACCGCAGTTTATGTAATAAAATGGTTTTTATTTGTTTATAACTACTGCGACACCAGTAATTGTAACCCACCAAAGTCAATTTTTTAAAACTTGCTAATTAACTTCACCAAGCAGCAAGTTTAAGGGTCGTTAAGGGAGCAAAGGTTTGATAGTAATTTGCCCCAACGATGCTAGCTGTTGAATTTTGAGCTTATAACGTTGACATGCATGCATAAGGCCTATTACTTTCTGGAGAGATGATTCTACTTACGTAAGGTCTTCTAAAAATCTTTGAAGTTAAAACAGTTTTCAGGAGATTTCTAATTTCAACGCACAACATTCCCATGATTTTCTGAAGTTGCTCTGAAGACTTATGAACATTCCAGAAGTTGACCCAGAGTCTACCGAAGATTGCAAAAATTAGACCATAGCTGACCCATAGATTCCTAAAGTGAAGTCTTTTATTCTGAATGGTCATATATTGTGACAAGACCTGAAAATGACTGAGAACGAATTTTTATTATATAAACTAAAGGTTTGTTTCAATTCTCATCCCACTCTGATGGATTGTAAATTTTGCTCAAATGGTTGAGATGATCATGATGAGTCACACAAATAGAATGTCACATACAATCTATACTCTTCTTTTATAAGTTTTTTTTTAGGGAGAGAATTGAGGGCGGGGACAGGTGGGAAGTAGATTTGTTGAAAGGGGAACGAATATGGAAAACGTGTAGCAACATGGGAACATAGGACAATTTTGGAAGGGAACAAGGAGAACAAGGACCAGCCCTCCCCCCTCCCCCCTCGGAAACCCTAATTATTGTGTTTAACAGACTTCTTGGACAGTTCGTAACCGTTGTAACTGCACTGTTAGCATTTCAATTGCACAGGCTTGTAAAATATCACCTCTACTCAAATGAATTGATTTTTATTTATTATTGTGGATGATACCCCATCAAGCTCAGCTTTATTTAACATTGCATTGTTTTGGAAATTTTAAAAAATCGCAACACCAGGCCAGGTACAGTCAAAGCCCGTGAGTAAGAACCTATTTTCCAGGTTAGCCTAAACAGGTTCGTACATAATTGGTAGTTAAGACAAATTTAAGCTATTCAGGTTCTTAAGAGGCTCTTATTTTCTAAAGAAAAAACATTGATGCTAATAGAGCTTTCAGCGGTATTTAGCCTATTCCTTGCATAAAATTTGCATACCACATAAGTGCTAATGTAAAAATGAAGCACTAATGATTTAGAATATGACATGATATACATGCACAGTTATGCTTTGTCCAAACCTATTTACCTTAAGGAAAGATTTGAAAATAAGAACCTGTTTCCAAATTTGAGGCTAAAAAGGTTCTTAACAGGTTCTTAAATGTTAGCTTCTTACTCGCGGGTTTTTACTGTATTAGACACTTGTGGCCATTGTTTTAATAACAAAGCAATGGTTTGGTAAAGTTCAAGCTTGGGGTAATAAGTGAGCCCAGGGGCGCAGCTAAAGCCCTTTCGAGCCTCCTCAGGTCAGTGACTATTACAAAACACCCAGATCAAAGAGTGGATGTGTTGTAGCAAGCTGATAAATGGTTTGGAAAAAAGTTTACTCGAACTTTGTTTGTTTCAAGGTATAGATAGATGAAGACATGTCGAAACTAAAGATAGATGAGCGACTACACACAAAGAATGAGTCTTCTCAATGCAAGCAGTGTGGCAAGTGTTTTAACTCCGCAGGGAATCTGAGGTCACATGAAGTGATCCACACAGATGAAAAGCCTCATGAATGCAAACAATGTGGCAAGTGTTTTAAACGTAAAACAGAATTGCGGAAACACGAAAGAGTCCACACTGGCGAAAAGCCTTATAATTGCAAACAGTGTGGGAAGTTTTTCAGCCAAGCTTCAAATTTAAGGACTCACGAAAAAGTTCATACCGCTGAGAAGCCTTGTGAATGCAAACAGTGTGGCAAGTGTTTTAGAAAAGCAGGAGATTTGAAGTCTCACGAAATAGTTCACACAGGTGAAAAGCCTTATGAATGCAAACAGTGTGGCAAGTGTTTTTAACGTGAATCAGAATTGCGGACTCATGAAAGAATCCATACAGGGGAAAAGCCTTATGAATGCAAACAGTGTGGAAATTTTTTTAGAACTTTATCACATTTGCAAATTCATGAAAGAGTCCACACAGGTGAAAAGCCTTATGAATGCAAGCATTGTGGCAAGTGCTTTAGCCAAATACCACATTTGAGGAGACATGAAAGTGTGCATACTAGTGAGAGACCTTATGCATGCAAGCAGTGTGGAAAGTGTTTTAAAAGTGAAACAAATTTGCGAAGTCATGAAATAATCCACACAGATGAAAAGCCTTATAAATGCAAGCAGTGTGGCGAGTGTTTTAAACGTGAATCAGAATTGCGGAGTCATGCAAAAGTCCACACCGATGAAAAGCCTTATGCATGCAAACAGTGTGGCAAGTGTTTTAAACGTAAATCAGAATTGCAGATTCATGAAAAAATCCACACAGGTGAAAAGCCTTATGAATGCAAACAGTGTGGCAAGTGTTTTAGAACTGCATCAGAACTGCGAATTCATGAAAGAGTCCACACAGGGGAAAAGCCTTATGAATGCAAGCTGTGTGGCAAGTGTTTTAGAGATGCATCATATTTGCGAATTCATAAAAGAGTCCACACAGGTGAAAAACCTTATGAATGCAAGCAGTGTGGCAAGTGTTTTAGCCAATCATCACATTTCAGGACTCATGAAAGAGTTCATACTGATGAAAAACCTTATGAATGCAAACAGTGTGGAAAGTGTTTTAAAAATGGAAGAACTTTGCGAGATCATGAAAGACTCCACACAGGTGAAAAGCCTTATGAATACAAACATTGTGGCAAGTGTTTAAGCACAACAGGTAGCTTGTGTAGACACAAAAGAGTCCCAACGAGGAAGAAGTCTTCAAACTGCAAAAGGGGCGAGGAGAAAATCATTAATGTAGACTACTTCAATATGCCTAAAGATGCAAAATCTAACACTCTTTCTGTCAATAAGGGTACTACTTGTGATACAAATGAGATTTCATCCGAGCAAAGCCACACTGAATGTTGGATTTGTTTGGAGGAATTAGGAAGTCGAGCTCTACTTCTCGAACACTACAATCATCACATGAAATAGAGAATATTTTTTAAGCCTGGTTTTCACTAGCGACGCAAGCACAAACGCAAGCACAAGCGCGATCACAAAGAAAGGTCCAATTTTGAACATGTGCTTGTGCATGCCACAAGCACAAGCATTAAAATGCAATGCGCTTGTGCTTTTGCTTGAGTCGAAGCTGTTTTCGTGGAGAAATAAGGGCTGTTATATTTGCGCTTGTGCTTGCATCGCTAGTGAAAACCAAAAGCGTAAAAAACTATGCCAGGTAACTCCCATGTTAGGTACTTTTTGCCATGTAGGAAATTACCTTCAAATTAGTGGTACCAAGCTACAAAAAGCGCAAAAGTTGCATTATTTAGGACATAAGTTAACTAAAATGGTTACGATTTTTGAAACTGAACCGGTGACAAAGCTGTTTTATGGCTGTTGAGTTGACACCCAAAGGCGACAAAGCTTTTTTAACCAGTGTCAAAGTTAAAATAACAAATGGAAATTCACATAGTTTGTTTTCCGTTCCGACTAATTCCAGATCGAATTCAAATTTAAATGTGTTGGTCAGTGAACAGGAAAATAGCTAGTGTTTGGATATATTTTTCTGAACATGAAGATAACTCGGAGTTATGATATTGAAAGAAACAAAGGTGCCAAACCAAACCCAAAGTAATTGCTCTGGCCAATCACAAAGGACACAGGCAATCCAGTGAACCAATCAAAACTCGAAGCAAATACATGTAGCTGGCACGAAGCTCGGGAAAACGTGCGCGAGCGAGTCACGATTGGTTTTGGTTTTAGTTCTGATTGGCTGAGAAAGTGGCGCGAGATTTTTAAGCCAATCACTAAGCGTATTAATGCAAAACCAAAGCAAACGCAATTTACTTTCGACACTCAACTGCTCTATAACTTTTGTTGCTACAAGTCCGTTCCTCAAGTTTGCTGGTAGGTGAGAAGACATTCTTGCCGTACCAAAACAGAACGTTTGTTCTGTGGTAATAGGTCTTGTTTTCCTGTTTAGTTTAGAAGTGCCGGTATAAGCGCTAGCACTGCAGGCCGATGGTGAAAAATGGAAGTGAAGTGAAGGCCGTCGCCGACACGTTATAATATTCACCAAGTACATCGAAACATAAATCACTTAAAAGTAGAGAAATCAGTAATTGAACTAAAGCAAGGCATGTTTGCAAAGCGTTCCTCATTTGTAAGAGTGTGCACGTGATTGTAACCCGACTAGATGTATGCTATTGATATCGAGTTGCGTGCGACGATAAGCGTGATACGCAAATCGGGCTGTCTAACTGACTTCGATTGCTCAGATGCGAGCAGCTTCATGACACAGGATGGTTGGCATCATGTCCTTTGTAAGTTCTGTCATTGGAGTAATCAAAAAATAAAAATGGGAATTTGAAGTGAGATTTCCTACTGTTCTTTGATCGAAGTATCAAACAGTAAACGCCACAGTGTGTGCCACTGAGTCATGGATGCACGGTAGAGGTTGAAGCAGTCATCACGGCTGGGACTACCAGTTGCGTTGACGCGACTGATCCTGGCGGTGTTTCAGCGTTTTAAGCAGAAATTTCGCCTGTTTTGATAATAACTCAACTCCGGTATGGTTCTATCTAATCGTTTAAAGGCGTCTGAGTCTGATCCAAATGTCTTTTGCGCGTATTTTTTACTCGTGTTTTATTATCTAAGTTGAAGGCGAGTCAATTTTGGCAATAGTATTTGGTGTTACTTTCGTCGTTTAGAAACGAATTTCTTCTCAGTAATTTTTCGTTTGATTTGTAATTCATTATAATTTTTTCTTGTTACTGAAAAAAGCGAGGGGCTAAAGCCCCCCAAGCCCCTCCCTCTACGCGGTCCCTGCGCTCTGCGACAGGTTCAAAGCTACAAAAACACCAAGGATGCATTAGTCAGGGCATAAGTAAGCTAGAAAATGTTTAAAAAATGTTAAGATTGGTGGCAATTGAGACGTTTTATATACAAACAACGAATTTGAAATTAAATCGATGACGATGCTGTTTTATGCCTATTTTGACACCCATAGGACAAATTATCATTATGATTATTATGATTATTGTTTCAAAGCAGGTATTTGCCTCTGTTAGGTTACAGTACATAGTAGTAGTAGTAAGTAAAGTCTGCTTCGAGCCTAGTGGCCCATACATGCCGGAGCTTATCCCGGTTTCCGTAGCATTAAGCGACTAGGAGTATTGCTACTCCCCCCTGGATGGGATGCTAGTCTATCGCAGGGTTACCCCCAGCAGTAAATTCGCCGGTACCCATTTATACACCTGGGTGGAGAGAGGCACTGTGAGAATAAAATGTCTTGCCCAAGAACACAACGCAGCGCCCCGGCCAGGCCTCGAACCCGGGCAGTTCGACTTGGAGGCGAGCGCGCTAACCATTAGGCCACCGCGCCTCCCACGGTTACAGTACGTGTTACACGTTTAAAGTTTTGTTCTGTTACAAACAAACTACACGTAGAAATGGACGGGCAAAAAGCTGGTGTTTGCTTATATTTTTTCGGAATGTTCCTTTTTAAGACTGCTCAACATAAAGATAACTCGCAGTTGTTGTATATTGGAAGAAACACAGGTGCCATCAAGAGAGCAAGTGTTTAACAATAGATTGTCTAAGGCTATGTTTTAATAAGGTTAAACTATATACCAAGAAATGGCAAGTGAAGATAAATATAAAGAAAACTAAAGTTATTATTTTTAACAAGAGTGGTAAAATATTCAGAAATGAAAATAAGCTTGGAAAACAGCCAATTCAAGTAGTTGATAGATATGTTTTTTTAGGAATAGTCTTTACACCGAGTGGGTCTTAGGACATTATATAATAAATCCTTGAGGTCTATGTATGGTTTTCTAAAGGAGGTAAACGTATACAAGCCCATTCTTCTGTACAATTGTTAAGTCTGGGTCTGTTTTTTAAACTCATTTGGCAGTAACTATGATCATTTTTCGTGAAGAATTTTTGATGAACGAATAATACCTGAAACTATGCACAACAAATTATGCAAAATTGCTTTAGAAGTACACTCCAAATCAAGCAGCAGCCTTGCTGTGAAGGGGGAACTTGGATGATTCTACCTCCACATCAATATTTATAATACAATCATAAAATATTTTTTGAGACTCATTAATTTGTCGAATAACAAAATAATAGGTAGTGCTTTAGAAACAAACATACAACTAGATTCCTCAGGTAAACATTCTTGGTTTACCACATTTAGCATTTGTTTCTATTCACTAATTTAAACTAGTAATAACCAAAGGATAGAAAGTGCGGGCGAGGACGGCACGTGGTGTTTTTGGGTAAAAAAGAGTTATATTGTCGAAGGTATAGTCAGTGAGGGATGCTCAGTAGTTATTAGAGTGTGAAACCTACACCTGCACCTCTCTTCCTCTCCCAGACTCCCTATATATTCACTGTTAATTACATCAATTTTCTCCAGTATTTGGAACTACTCAAGGTTGAAAATAGTATGTGTCGTAACCAAACAAACGTTAAAAAGAGACAAACTAACTCCCCAGTTAGGATTTCGAGTTGGATTTTCGAGTTAGGATTTTCGAGTTGGATTTTCGAGTTGGATTTTCAAGTTAGGATTTCGAGTTAGGATTTTCGAGTCAGGATTTTTTTGGCGAAGCAAAATCCATAACAATGATTAAAAGCTAACAGTAAACAGGCTAACGTGAGTGCATAGTAGGCTAATGGAAGTAAATAGTAGGCTAACCGGAGTGTATAGTACGGTAAGTGGCGGAGATCTTGAAGTTTTGCTTGTTTCGGTGATTTCCTTTCATCCTGACAAGAAAATCTTAACTCGAAAATCCAACTCGAAATCCTAACTCGCTATTTCTTTGCCTGTTTATAGGCACCTCTCTTGCTATTTTTGCCGCTTTTCTTCGCTATTTTGCTGCCAGTTTTGACGGGCGCTTCACTAAACTTTTTCGTCTGTTTTTTGTCCGTGTTCTCTTGATCTCTCGCGAACTCTTTCCCATCGCAGATCCCTTCAACCCTGTTTCCTCGAAGTTAGGTTTACCCTGCTCTCGTTTGTAGTCATCGGCATAACAAGGAGCCAAAATAAATATGTTTGTCTCAAGTTCTTACCTTTAGACTGGCTGAATAGGATTTGAAAAACGTAGTCATTTTGAAAATTTCTTTGCCAAGAGACATCACACTGCAAAATTATAGTTGACACAGTAATATATCCCCAGTTTTTTTCCGTGCGTACGGTCGGTCTGTCGGTCGGACGGACGGCCACGTAACATCCAAAATTTTTCACATCGAAGGGTTACCAAATTCTGTCCCTTGAACCCGCGTGTTATCAATGGAGCTACGCTCGCGGGCGCGAGAGCTCCGCTATCAAATGGCCAACTGCAAAGTGCAAGCGAGTGGAGGGGGACAGGGGACGGGAAGCGGAAGAAGAGAGGGCGGGAAGTATGATTCTTAAGGTGGAGGGAACCAGGAGAAAACGAGTGAAATTTTGTAACATTTCATTATATTTCGCAATAGACATGGAGCAAGCTACGAAAAGGGGCGGGAGGCAGGAGTAGAAGGTACGGGAAGCTGGAGTAAAAGGTACGGGAGGCGGGAAGTTCAGACCCCCCTATCCCCCCCCACAAGCGACCGGGTCGTGAGCCTCTAGAAAGTCGTACCCATTTCATAGTTGAAGTCCCAAATAAGATTCTTTCATTTTGTAAAGCTAAATGAGATATTATGCATCACATTGTTCCAAATTTATTCTTCTTTCTCAGATTTAGCTGTAATTACAGTCAAGTACAAATACGTTTTAGAGTTGCAAGGTCGGGATTTTAAAAGCGAACTTTTAAATAAACTTTCATAATCGGTAACAAAGATAACAAACCGTACAAAATGCAAAAAAGGAAATGCGTGTCGTGTGAGAAGCAAGCTATGTCAAACTGATCAAACTTTTTTAAATTGTCATTCGCATTCCTAAAAGTAGTGCAAACCTTTCCGACATAAATTGTCCTTTACAAATCACATCTAGTTCATGAGGAAGGCGAAATAGGCAAGGCACCCAAGACAGCATGTGAGTAAGTCGCGATACCACAGATTCAGCTACCCATCTCTAGAATCTGTTGGCTTATTAGAGGGACCTGAAGGGGAAAGGGGAATTGGGGTTTCGGCAAATGTTCATTGGGAAAATGGGAGTTGGGGCACCGGGACAGGGAAGGGGAAGGGGTTAGAGCTCGGGGCGGAACAATTGACCTGGGAATGGGATTTGGGTAAATTTAAGCAGGGGAAATGGGATTTGGGCAAAATAAGGGTAGGGAAATGGGAATTTAATTTGCCTACCCCCCTCCCCCTCTTCAGGACACTCTTATTGCCAACAGACTCTAGGGATGGGTGGGGGAGGAGTACCACCCCCTTCGTCACTTTCCTCGTCGTCTTCATCTTCAGTCTCCTCTTCGTCACTAGATGCAGTACCAGTCTCTTCGTGGATGTCCAGTGAAGCTCGCCGTGCCTCTGCAGCAGCACGCATACGTCGGAATCCAAGCTCGCGAGTTCGTGCTGCTCTGTCTAAAGCGCGATCCACATTGGCTATCAGCTTGTTGATTTCCATGTTATTAACGGCCATATCAAGACGTATCCTGAGAAATTTAAGAAGTTGCAAGTGGCTGCTCCGCTCGGGCTCCTCAGATACGCGGGGCGGTGCAAGTGCGGAACTTGATTCTTTGTCAAGACTGAACTCCTCAAGTTCGTTGTTGCATTTGGGTTCTTCAAGTATAGAGGGTGATGACAAGGACACGTTTGATTCGCTACCGGTGATAGGTCTTTTTATACTTTCTCCGAGAAAAGTTTCCTTTGAAGAATTCTCGCTCGTCGCGGATGGCTGCACAACGATAATCCTCGCATTTGACGCGCCGGGCTCGATCCCAGGACTTTCTGGTTTTTCTACATTGGGAAGGGCCCGGCCAATGACTGTTAAATCCTCAATTGATTGACGTCCTTCACTCAGGCACTCGCTCTTTGTATCAACATTACCGGCTTCATTGGATGACTCTACGGAAGTGATGGAGAGATCATCTCTCGGTGTTGACGATGGAGAGTTTTTTCGAGAAGCCTTGGCGTTCTTTTTTCTTGTAAGTTTGAATCTTCGCTTTCCTTTGGCATTCTTCTCTCGTCCTGACGAGAATGCGCTATCGTCGCTTTCCGTACAACCTGAGAAACAGTGTCCCATCTTTGAGCTACTTTACAGCTGTCAACAACTTTGTAAAGAAATAAGACGAATGAGTTTATTACATCACAAATGTAATCAACTTGACATCGTCATTAGAATGCGCAGTGTGAATGCGCGCGCTTTAATTTTCGAACGACGATCTCAGACGATTATCATTTATGAAATTCGAAAACCTATTCTTCAAAACAGCTTACACAGCATTCCGTTTTCTTCCAAATAGACAGTGGCTTTTATTATTTTTAGAAATCGTGAATTTATTCAACCCCGATTCTCTTCGGTAACATTTGGCAAACACTCTCTTCGATACCTAGGGCCCAAACTTTGGAATGCTCTCACAACTATACTAAGAAATTTACCATCTTTAAAACAATTCAAATGCGTTATACGTGGTCGGGACCTCACTGCGTTGGCTGCTAATATCAGTGACTGTCGGGGATGCAAACTATGTCAGGAATGACTGACAGCCATGACATAATTTTTACTTTTAACATAATTTTAATTTTTATATTTTAAGATAGTTAAAGAAACAGAATTTTAATATATTTGTACTTAGGTTTTTTTTAAATGTAAATAAATATTTTCTATTTTATATATATTAATTACGTTTTTTAGTTAGGCAGGTTAGGTGTCCACAATTAGTAGAGGGGACTTTTCCCCTCAGCTACTACATATTTGACACGTTAATAAAGTTGTTATTATTATTATTATTATTATTATTATTATTATTATTATTATTATTATTATTATTGCGGCGTTACGAACAAAAGGCTCCGGTGGTCCCTCAGGCGTCGATGCAAACGGTTTCAAGCGAATTCTTGCTTGCAAATCATTCAAGAAATCGAGTGCAAACCTATGCGATGCCTTAGCAAAAATGGCAAGGAGGCTCAACACAGACTTTGTCGACCCTCGAACCATTGAGCCATTTCTAGCCAACAGGCTCATCCCTCTAGACAAAAGCGAAGGCGCGGTCCGCCCCATCGGTGTTGGTGAAGTCATCAGGAGAGTGATTGGGAAATGTGTCATGAAGGTGACCAAACAAGATGTGATCGAGGCTAGTGGTTCGCTACAAGTCTGCGCAGGCCTCAAGACCCGCCTCAAGAGTGGAAGCGAAGCCGCAGTCCACGCCATACACTCTATATTCGAAGCTGATGAGACGGATGCTGTACTCCTGATTGACGCCTCAAATGCATTCAATGCACTAAACAGAGCTGCTGCCCTCCACAATATTAGAGTACTCTGCCCACCTATTGCAACGTACGCTATCAATACGTATCGAGAACCAGCAAGATTATTCATAATCGGAGGGAAGGAGATCAAGTCTGCAGAGGGTACAACGCAAGGAGATCCTCTAGCGATGGGAATTTACGCCATCAGTCTACAACCTCTGATTACTCGTTTGGGGATTTCGAACGATTTGAAGCAGTGCTGGTTTGCCGATGACGCGAGTGGTGCAGGTTCATTGGAAGATATCAAGCGATGGTGGGATGTGCTGACTGAGGCAGGACCTGATTTGGGGTACTACCCTAACGCCAAAAAGTGCTGGCTTATTACGAAACCCGACAAGAAGGACCATGCTAAAGCTATCTTCGAGGGGACTGCGATAAACATCTCTACGCAGGGACAAAAACATCTAGGCGCCGCTCTGGGCTCTCGAGCTTATCTCGAAGAGTATGTCGATGGAAAGGTTGAAGAGTGGGTGAGCCAGGTGGTAAAGCTAGCCGAGTATGCCACATCAAACCCACAGGCGTGCTATGCGGCATTTACCTTCGGACTACGCCACCGCTGGACATATTTTCTCAGAACACTTCCTGATATAGAAGATCTATTAGAGCCCCTGGAGCGTGCTATCGCAGATGTACTAATACCATCAATCACTGATCACCACTGCACAAAAGAAGAGAGGGACCTAGTTGCACTTCCAGTGCGGCTAGGGGGGCTTGGATGCAGCGTCCCAATTCAAGGTGTCAACCAAGATCACAGCGCCCCTAGTCGAGAAAATAATCGCACAGGATCATGAAACACCGGCTGATACTGCTGTCAAGACACTACAGCAGTGCGTGCGAAGAGAAACCAACGAAGCGCTTCAGACTAGGCTTGGCAATGTCAGGGAGTCTCTACCTCAGAAGACACAACGAGCCATTGATCTCGCAACCAAGAAAGGTGCTTCTAACTGGCTCACGGTCCTCCCATTAAAGGACATGGGCTACAACCTGAATAAAGGCGAGTTCCGAGATGCTGTAAAGCTCAGGTACGACTGGAAAATTGACGACAAGCCGACAGTGTGCGTGTGCGGTGACGCCTTTACAATCGATCATGCAATGATTTGTAGGAGAGGCGGATTCATAATTCAGCGCCATAATGAACTCCGTGACCTCGAGGCTGACTTGCTTAAGATGGTCTGTAATGATGTCGAAATAGAGCCCGTCCTTCAAGAACTGACTGGAGAGAGGCTACCAAGCGGCGCTAACACAACGCCAGATGCTCGCCTAGATATACATGCCCGGGGGTTTTGGGAGAAGCAGAGATCCGCGTTCTTTGATGTGAGGGTGTGTCACCCCAACGCGGATTCCTACAAGGACCAAACCCCCAAGCAGATATACCGTAACCATGAGAATGAGAAGAAGAGGGCTTACGCAGACAGGGTTCTTCAAGTAGAACAGGGAACTTTCACTCCATTGGTGTTTACATCCACCGGAGGAATGGGCGAGGAGTGCAAGAGGTATCACAGTAGGCTTGCAGAATTAATCGCCGCAAAGAAAGGGGAGGATTACGCAACAACGGTGTCTTGGATCAGATCAAAAGTCTCATTTGCGATCCTCCGATCCGCCTTAATCTGCCTAAGGGGATCAAGAACTGTAAAGAGAAACAGGAACATTGACATTTATGATATGGACTTTCAAGTAGAGAATTCTCGTACTGCAATTTAGATCGAATATTTTTTTTTTTTTTAATATATAGTTCTTCTTTTATTATTGCTCTCGAAGTCGCTTTTACTATTTTTCTACATTTTTAAAGACACTGTTTTTATTATTATGTAAATAATATGTTTATATATAAAGTTCTTATTCGAATAGTCAAATCATTGTAATTCTTTTAGAAATTGGTTAATAAAGTGTTTAATTTATTTTTTAAAAAAATTATTATTATTATTATTATTATTATTATTATTATTATTATTATTAACGTTGAGTAGTAATAAATTCTGCGTCGAGCCTTTTAGCCCATACGTATACAGGCCAGAGCTTATCCCGGTTTCTGTAACATGAAGCGTTTAAGGATGGGATACTAGTCCATCGCAGGGTTACCCCCAGCATAAGTTTGCTGCTACCAATTTATACACCTGGGTGAAGAGAGCATAAGCGGCGGAGCAGGGGGGACAGGCGGGTTGTAGACAAAATAATAATAATAATAATAATAATAATAATAATAATAATAATAATAATAATAATAATAATAATAATAATAATAATAATAATGGTTTATTAAGAGTATATCCATAATACATGGCTCGTCACCTGTTAATGCTATCTAAATTTTAAAAATTATATTACAAGTACATTTTCGGCGCAGGAATTTTTTTTGAAAGCGTACTTGTCCGCAGCAATTTTTTTTTGGGCACAAGCTTTGCACGAATTATTTTTCGCTGAAAGATACAGGTCTTTCTCTGTAACACATCTATGATTTGTGCAACAATTGTCATTATTAAATAGCATTATTGTTTCATTTTTCAGATTATTTCTCTGAATTAAGCGACATTTAGGGACCGTTCATTTTTTACGGGGTAGGGTGGCCTAAGGGATTTGATAAATAGTGCCTGTTAAATATAATCCCCCTCCTTATTAGAAATTTGTACCCTGGTCCCTCAAAAAAAAGATGACAGTTAAAACTTATCAAGCTAAACTTTAGAATATCAGACAAAATTGCAGTTTAAAGTGATAATAATAATACTGTTTGTGCTTTTGATTGACTCTTAACTGATGGGACGCGATTGTTAGTGTGGATCAGGTGTGTTTGCAACCAAATAGTTGATAGGATTGAGCTGATGCTGTTCCCTCGCTACATGACAAATTAGAGGGGTCCGGGGGCATCATTCTCCGGGAAAATTTTCAGAACCTCAGGAACGCTATTTTAGCCATTCTGATGTACGTTTATAGATGCCATCATACAACACTTACAGGTAATTCCGTTGCACGAATTTTTTTCAAGCACAACCGCTTGCAGGATTTTTTTTTTCGACAAGTTTCCCTTGGAGGAATTTTTTTTTGGGTAAAAGCACGACTGCGTGGGAGACTACCCCCCCCGGTTATTTCTAATGGTCTGTCCCTTAGGGGTGGACCATTTGATTTTTGATGGGGGGGGGTTTGCAGGATTTTTAGGCTGCTAGATATTGTTTTATTCTTCCAACCCTGCAGGATTTTTTTTAATTTTGCTCGATATTTTTTTCCTTCTTAACAATTCTGCACGATACTTTATTTTAAACTACAGTCAACTCTCGCCTTGCGGACACCCCGCTATTGCGGACACTCGCTATTACGGACAAAATCCAGATCTCCGGCGAATAAGGTTTGACTGGAAATGACTCCCGTTATTACGGACTCTCGCTATTACGGACACTAAACGACGCCCCGAGCGTGCCCGCTTTAACGAGAGTTGACTGTACTCGCATTACTAATCCTCAAGGATGGCCTCATCTGCACGTCCCTTTCGGCCTTTCGCGGAAGAAATTTAAAGACCTTTCAACGGCTGAATTTGTTTACGGTTATCTCGACATTTTAACTCCAAATCGCCAGAAAATCAGATGCGCTTAGCATCCAAGTACGATTGGGGCGCAGTTTTATCTTTCACGCCGTCGGTCATGTGTCTTTTGTGTGTCTATTTTGTATGTCTATTTTTTGTCGCAGCTTCGCCACTCGTCGCGCGCGAGAAAAATCCTCTGGTACCCAGGAGTGTATATGCGCATAACTTACTAACCTACACATTTTACTTGACAGTAACATCCCGATGATGTCAAAACGTCGTAGCTTGATACAAAAAATAGAACTCTTCTGCTCTTATCGTTGGCAGCATTAGGCTGGAGCAAGTACGAGATCCGACAGTTAAAATCTCTGAGTCCAGTCCAAATATTGCGTCAATATTTCATTTGCGAGTAAACTGGGGCGAGCGTTATTCAATCGAGCGGAAAGAGCGTCGAGTCCAAGTTGAACGCGTGTTGTTGATGTTTTGCCGCAGGAGATTTTTGATCAAGTTAACTGTAACACTACAAGACAAGAGGATTCTTCTTGTTAAGGTAAGATAACGTTATAATCCCCTTTGATGCATAACGTATTTCATTCTTGTTAGGATTCCTTACCCAAAATCGATAAAAACAGGAGTCTGCTTTGACGTTCGCACCCGATCGATAAAATCTAGTTGCTGTGCGACCCCCGGTGATCTGAGACTTCATTGGTATTAGTGAAACTTGGTTAAAAGAACCAAATGATTTGATCCAATTAGAAAACTATAATTTTATTTGTGAAGAGAAAGAGAAAACAGGACTGGAGGTGGAGTGGGGCTTTTCATCAAGAAAAAATCCAACTTCAAAATAAGAAAAGATTTAGGATTTTATGATCACGATGTAATGGATCACTGTTAAGTCCCTTAAAAGTAAGGAAAGCCGTGGAAAAAATTAATGACAACAATGTGAACACAATAATTGGTGTTATTTATAAGGCACCTAACTCAGACATTAACTGCTTTCTTGCAAAATTAACAGAATTGAGAAATATTTGAGAAAATTAATTCTGATGGGAAAAAATGTTACCTACTTGGAGATTATAACAAACTTAATAAACTCAAATGAATCTGACATCGCATGTAAGTTTGCAGATATTATTTATTCCTCATTTCTTAAACCACTTATAACCAAACCAACTAGAGTTACGTCAAATACAGCTACACTTATGTGTTAATGGACTGTTTTGTGCAGACATTTCTGATCATGTTCCTATATAATTTTTCATGTTCACATGATTAACAATATTAGTGGTGGATCCAAAACTAAAAGAAAGGGTGTACAACAATTCTTCCCTGGAAGAATTGTTTAGGAACAAACTAAAATATATGGATTGGTCAATACATAAAGATGATAATGATCCAAATATTTATTATATAAATAATTTCTTGAAATAATTTACTGTCTTGCATAACCAGTGTTTTCCTTTAAAAAAAGTGAAATATAACTCGTATAATTTAAAACCATGGATAACTTAAGCTTTACTCAAATCTATTAAGAGGAAAAATGTACCCTATAAAAACTTTATTAAATCTCCAACTACCCAAAACAAATTAACCAGTTTACTAAGAATATCAAAGAGATGGTATGTTAATAACAAGTTTGGAAGTTTGCAAAAACAACATGAAAGAGACCAAAATAATAGAAATTAAGGTCATTGAAATTACCGCTCCATTTAATTAACGGTACGGAAATTAAGGTTAACAAAAATCATGCGACTTAAGATTAACGCGAATGTTTGAAATTTGCGTTAATTTCCTATAATAAGGGTAAACGAGCAAACTTAAAGTTTCAACGCCATCACAGATGTTATTCGCAGCCATTGAATCAAAATTTAAGGATGGAAAAAAACAAGGAACAAACATTGGCAAAAAATGAATAACCCCAGGCATAATAAGCTAGATATGGCAAATCAAAACTTCATCTTCTCTCCCCTGGGGAACCACCCGGGGTACTCCCATATAAGGGCTATACCGGTATATGCAGCTCAACAGGGTATGCTTTTTGCCTCTTTGACTGTGGAACAGGGTATAAAAATCACCCTTTTGACCCTGGATCAGGGTTGATTTTTTCCCCAGAATCTTGAATGAACATGATAGAGCTTAGCTATGAAACTCCTTTTCTCTCATTGCTTTATCTCTGACCCACAGACGAATTCAAGTTAGTGCTTTGTGATTTTTCTTTCTTTTTTTTCTTTCTAAATATATTTCCATTATGGATATTGTCCGACAGGGTACCTATTATACAATGTTTGTCAGGAACAGGTCCCAAATTCAGCTTTTTTTCTCTGGAACAGGTCCAGAGTCTTAGAAACTCAGCGGCGCACCTCGTAGTAAATTTTAGGGAGTACCTCCCCTGGGAGGGAACCATCGGTTTTTTGACCTTTTGAAGTTCAAATTCCCATCCCCTGGGCTAACAATTGTTTTTAAATGCCATGTGGTCAAATTGTTTATCAAATTGCCTACCCCTGCAACATTATAAAGGACAAAGGATAACCCGAATAAGTTCATTGTGTCCAACAATTCAGACCACAAATGAAGATCTTGATAAATAAATTGTAATATTTCGGTATAAGCTATACCATCATCAGACTAATAAAATTAACATACAAGCTAGATCTTAAATACTGTGAGTGAGAAGACGAAAATCAATAAGTTTACTCAGAAGAATAGATAGAGTTCTCTGCTGGATTTTAGTCCATTGTTGAGGGAGGGTGCTAGGCATTTGATGTAATATGCCTCTTTGTATAGAAGAAGATTCCAATTATTGTCACGATCTAATACTGTTGTATTATCACTGACAACTTGGGTGAAATATTCTTTGTCATTACTGATAGAAGGTGGAACAATGTCAGTATTTAAATTATCCGGTAAATTACACAAATCACAAATGAACAGTAAATGATTACACGTTCGCAAGAGTTTGTAAATTGCGCTCTCCTTGTCAGATATAAAGCGTGTTCATGTGTTCGGACAAAAAGAGTTCTGTCCATTTTGCCGATGTACGCTGATTGGCAGCCAGGGCATTTGAATTTGTAAACAACATGTGATTTATTCAGAAGTGGAACTCGATCTTTATTGTTCGTGTAGAAACATAGTTTCGTTGTTTTCTCACTTACTTTTATCTCGATGTAAGAGTTTGTAAGACATCTGCAAAGCTTTCTTTTGAATGACCTTAAGGGTTGCGATGTTTTTTTCTCCGATGTACGAGACAGAAAGCCAGATGGTTTTGAAGTCTTCCTTGTCTTTGTTCGCTGCTGTACGGATCTTATTCAGGGCATCGTAAGAGAACCATCGAATTAGCACGTTTGCAATGCACAAGGGGAAATTGTTCCAAGATATGATCGTTTTGAGCCGTTTTAGTTTAGATTTAGGCATATTAGGTGAACAGCACTAACAGAAAACAATATGTGACTCAGGGCTCAAGACTAACATAGCCAACTAGCCACAAGCGTGTGGAAAATATGCAGTTATGGCTAGTATGTTATGGGCTTTCACTAGCCAGGAATTTCAGGAACTTCATGGGAAGAAAACCATATAACAAAATTGACTCTGAATGAACAGAACTCACAAGTGCACTGGACATTAACACAAGTTATCAAAGACTGTGACCTAAAACTAACCCTAAAGATAATGATAACAGAGTCAGTAAAGATGGCAAAGTTGCCTCTGCCCAAACCTAAGTAAGCTTGAAAATTCTGGCTAGTAAAAAATTGGTTTTGGCTGGTGAAATCGTAGCTCTAATTAGCCAATAGGCTTGCCTGCACTGCAGACGAAACTACATGTAAACTCTTGGTTAAGTCTGAGCCCCGAACTGTGTACCAGGAAAACCGTATTTGGCTCTGATAGGCATTCCCCTGAAGTTTGAACTGGCAGTAAACAGAAAGTGGGCAGAAAGCAAACATGAAAATGACATGATACTGGCCACAGTTAACAAAGAAAAGAAAATAAGTCTTTCAAGCAGTTATTATATGCATGATCAAAACAATGGTCTTGCCTGAACTAAAACATTTGGTGGGAAAAATAAATATGTCATACATTATTTTGAAAACAAACAAAAATCTTGCAACAATTAACTTACATTTAAGGGAAGTGGTCATAACAAGTGTACTCAGCAAAGGCCCAACCTTGTGTAGGGGTAGGGGGGTATGCGAGTAACCACCTCTCTGATTAGCCAAATGGACAAAGTTTTATTATTGGCTTCAAAAATTGTGTTAAGACTTTCATATTTGGTCTGCATGAAGATTGTATTGCTGGAGAAATAGCACAAGGAGGTTTGAATCTTTTTCTTAGTTTCTACTCCTAATAGAGTGGACACTAAACTAACAAGAAATCATCTTTTTTAGGTGGGGTAGGGGGTGGGGGTGGTACATGAAGAGACCACCTGTCTTTTTCCAGAGTGGTGGGTCCTGTCTGAGTTAAAATAGTTTTGACCATTTCCCAAAGGGACTGGTCAATAAGTAGAGGGGGGTGGGCCAGAGCAGAAAGGGGATGGGTCATCAGTTTTTGAGCCCTCGAAAAGGGGTGGATTATGTAGTTTTGATCTACACGTAGGGAGTGGGTCATCTTATTGATATCAGTATAAATTAATAAATTTCTCGAAGTGAGCAGTTTTAAATGATTTTTTAGAGATTTCAGGAGGCCCAAATATTAAAATTTCCCGGGGGAGCATGCCCCATTCCCCCCTAGCCTGAATTTCAGACATCCCTCTGTGCTCACCTCCTCGCCAGAAGAGACGTCTGAACACATTTGGCTCTAATGCCGTCCGGTGACATCACTACACTTTGGTTTTAATTCACGCGGAAAAGTTTCTGTCGAGGCCATGAAATTGTGAAAGAAAAATCGCTTCAATAAAGGATTACAGGGTAACAAATTGTTTGAATAGTAAACTATTGAAGACTTGAGACAAATGAATGAGATTTTAATCGACTACAGGCTATATTCTTTTACGGAACCGATTTAGTCTGAACTGATTTGCTTTATCTAGCGATCAAAATATAATATGCAGCGGACAAATACAACACACTTGTGAGTACTTAAATGAATCAATTTAGACGGTTACTGAGGCATCAAGAAACGGAATTCAATACAAAAATATCCTTCTTGACCGTGGGCACTGAGTTCAGAAATCACTGGCTCATCGAGGCTGCAGGACACAAGCGTCGAGCGGCTTTGTTGACAACAAAAGAATAAGCTTACGTATAAATTTGGCAAAACACTGCATGTCGGAGCGACGAATGCCGCCAACTTAAAACCTACCGGTTTCCATTACTATTCTTCATCCGTAGGTAAACTAATAAAGTAATAAACTCAAGGTAAATGACGAATAAATTCATTTCTGGGAAGGTGAACTCTTTCGAAACTCTTTGCAAACGTTTTCAAATTACAATCCTCGCGCGGTAAAATTCAGTCATAATTTCACATAATTATGCAAAATATTTTTAAATCAACCAATCAGAATCACTACCCGGTTTTCGGGTAGTGACGTCACCGGACGGCATTAGAGCCAAATGTGTTCAGACGTCTCTTCTGGCGAGGAGGCGAGCACAGAGGGATGGCTGAAATTCAGGCTAATTCCCCCCTAGATGGCTTGTGATTACAACATCAGTTTTGCCTGTCAATCTTCAGCCTGTGTTGATTCACTCTGTGCTTTAGGCTTTCACCAGTAAACTCTTTTCTTAAACACTTTGCAATTATGATTTATAGACAGTGGTTGTAGATAATTTTTGTTATCAGTTTCTGTATTTCTTGAATAAAAAATTATTGTTTTGATTAATGTTACGTATCTGTTTCAGTTTTCCCATATGTTTGTGTCTAAATTTTCCCATGAACTTAAAAGACTAGTATAAGAATTAAGAAATTTTTCCCTCTTTGGTGTGCTAAGAATTGGTTGAAATGAAAAAGACGTATGCGGAACAGCAGTGTGCATCAGGGAAAATAAGGGTGGTGTATGTAAGGAATCACACTTTGAAATTTAAAGCTGATATCAAATCAAAAACCTCCAACCCTTACAGAATAATGAATTTTTTAAGCAAAGGGGGTGGGTCATGTAATTTTCAATCCCCTATCAGGGGTGGGCCAGTCAGTTTGAGCCAGAAGGAAGGGCTGGGTAACAAATTTTCAAGCCACCACTTTTCCAATTGCTATGCCCCCCCCCCCCCTTGGTTTTTATTGACCAGTCCCTAAACAGCCGGGCTCTGCATCACCAAAAAAATTTCATGGAATATTTCAGACCTTTTTCTTCCAGTGCGACTATTTCGAGAGCTTAAAACAAATCTTGCAGATAGAAGGATCCAAAACAAGCCGCACTAGGGAAACATGTGGCTAAAATTATTATTAAATAGAGCTCCAGGTGTTAAACTCGAAACCATGTAGAACCTATTACCTCTAACAATTTTATAGACCACTGTCTTTTGACTCTTTTTAACTTGCATTAGCTCATAATAATACAACATATAGTGCCCTTTAGAAACACCTGATAAGCAAACAGGTCGAAACAGGTCGGTTACTCTGTGGGATTTGGCAATAGTGATGTCAGGTTGAAAAGAATGTTAACAAAAAAATTGAGTCTCAGGCCAGGGGTAATAAAACAGAAATGTATTTCTTTTGGAGTGTGATTTATTGGTATACCGTAGAATTCCGGTTATAAGCCCTGGGCTTATACAACTTCGTAAGGGGTTTTGGGTGGGCTTATAAGCGGAGGGGCTTATATCCGGGAGGGCTAATAAGCTGAATGAAAAAAACGTTTCAAAACGTGCCACGGGAGTGTTGATGACAATACGTTTTTAAGTTAAAAACACACGATAAAGCAACATTTAGCCCTATTCAGTACTGTCATCTGGGAGAGGGGGGCTTATATCCGGGGGGTTTATATCCGGGGGGCTTATAACCGGATGTATTTTTTTGTTTCCAGGATGATGGGCCTATAACCGGGGGGGCTTATAAGCGGGGGGCTTATAACCGGAATTCTACGGTATGCAAAATATTCCTAACTAAACAATGTAGAATTCATGCATGCAGAACATGCATGCAGAACAGTACAGCTTTTTGCAGGCATATGTTTCAATTTAGACTCTCAAGTATAAAATGCTATTTATAATTTATTATACTTTGTTGATGGTAGAGTTGATGTATATTTTTTTTCTCTCATGCCGTAACTTGGGATGAGATTTATAACTGTAATCATATATTAATGGTACAGGTGAAATTAATGCTTGGGGAGGTTGTAACCCTGCAATAGTCTAGGGTTTTTGTAGTTTAACCCCCCCCCCCCTCCACCCCTCAGGATTTTCCATTTTTGAGAGTCTTGCCCACCCCACGGAAATTCTTTGTTTTGCCTTTTGGTTCCCCCCTACCCCTTGGAACGCCCATATCTACAAAACAAAAACAAGAATCTGGTCATATTATCACGTTAGACTGTAATTTTTATTAATTTAACCCCCAGCTGTCTTAAGTGTAAAAATGTGTACATGTGGATGAAAATAACTAGCGCGAGGCATTTTTTCCTTAAATATTTATAAACATTTGATTTGCCCACATCACATTCAATGTTAATTTTAATCGTAAATTTAAATATCAGGAAAGGATATTTGCTAGGTTAAGAATAAAACTGCTTGGTTATAAAACATCAAAGCTGTGAGATTAATTTTCAGAATAATTGCCAAAAAATAAACGTGAAAAATGCCAGACACATGGAAAAGTGACCCTTTAAGTTAAAGTGTTAACAAAAACAACACCAAAAATGTATGTCATAAAATCTAACCATTTGATACAATCATTAAAATAAAAGGAGCTTTCATTTAAGGTCGGCACACACTAGGGGACTAGTCGCAGGGACTTGTCACAGGGACTTGCTTCAGGGACCAGTCCCCTAGTGTGTACTTGTATTTTGCATCGAAATTCTAGTCGCAGGGACCAAAAGACTAGTCCCACGAATTAAGCTTGTTTAATTTCTGGGACTAGTTGCAGGGACCAATAGTCCCACAAATCGGTCATTTTTTCGACTTTTTTGGCTTGTTTACAAGCAAAAATAGGGGGAATAGCAGTTATGTGGGGTAATCTGGAACCGGAAGCCAACCGGAAGGAATCACATTCTTGTTAACTCTCAAGGGACTGTTTTAATTTCTCAAGGAAATACTTTCCGCTGTGGGTGATCAAAGCGTGTGACTTGTAAAGTGTCACTCTATAGTTGTGCTTCAGCACAACTATACTATAGAGTGATACTGGTTTCATCTGCATACATTGAAGCAGTCCCATATATTGTTAAGAGAGTTTGTAAAACCATTTCATATGTAAAGTAAAGTAATGGTCCAATTGGAGAACCTTGTGGAACACCACATGTAAATTGTCTAGCGGTAGATATATGGCCAGTAACATTACATTGTTGACTCCCAGAAGATAGGAAAGACGTAAACCAAAGTCTAACCATACTTGACCAATTTTTGGATAATAATATTGTGGTCAGTAGTGTCAAAGGCTTTCTTTAAGTCGATAAAAACCATTTGGAGACCATTGTCAATATTAACACACCAATTGTTTGTGGCTTTAAGTAATGCAGTTACGGAACTGTTCAATGACCAGAATCCTGACTGTCAGTTTGATAATGGGAAAGCCCAGAGCCAAGTGGCACACACTTTCGGGATCTTATTCCAGTTTCTGTGACATTAAGCAGTATTGCTATGGTACTAGGTTCCTCCTTGGTTTAATTCCTGGGCTGTCCATACAGAGGAATATGCAATCTTTATGATTTTCCCTAGGGGTTGTGGAATATTGTGAGGCAGAGCCCCTCTGGTTAACATTTATTTTTTCCTCAAATTAATGCTGTGCTGTTAATATACATAGTTATCACAGAAAGCCAGCATATGGGAAGACTGCAAATGTCTAGATGTGAAACTGCTGGAGAAATCTGTGGTCATAGCTTAAAATATAAAAACGCTTAAAACAGGTCTAAAAATATATAACAGTCTCTAAATTTTCGATCGCCTTCTGCGATCTTCTTCAGAGGAAAGCAAAAGAAACTGGAAATCTTGGGGGGCCGAACACAAGCCCGGAACAAATGGAAATATCAACTCCGCGATTAAACAACATGCAGAAACCGGCTACGACATACATCCAAGTTACGGCGAAATTCTTGAAACAGGTGTAAGCAGCCAGAACAAAAAACTGTTTCTGAAATCCTTACATTCTTTCTTAGACAGAAACACTGTAAATGAAAGGGCGCCCTTCCCCGCCCTTCCCAAGGGTTTACGCATCACTAGTTGCTCACCAGGGGGGCAACGGACAATAACGTCGACGTAGCTTATTAGAATTCTGAAACCTCGCAAAATACATCTTTCTCTGAAGAAGACGGCAGAAGGCAATCAAAATTTATAGACTCTTTTATATTTTTTAGATCTGTTTTAAACGTTTTTTATATTATGTCTAGATGTGGGCAAATATTAACTGTTGTGCTCTCTAAATACCAGTAAATGCCTTTGTAAAAACCTGTTGTAATATTTTGAAACCTTTTCTCACTTTTTGTTAAATTTATTTTCAGGAATGAAAGCACAAGGGAAGCAGCTTAGAAGTCAAAAGTAACAAAAAACAAAAGAAAGAGACTTTTTGCATTTGAACAGTGCGGCAAGTGTTTTAGAGAAGCAGGAATTATGGAGAAACACAAAAGAGTCCACACTGGTGAGCCTTACGAGTGCAAACAGTGTGGCAAGTGTTTTAGACATGCAGGGAGCTTGACAAGACATAAAAGAGTCCACACAGGTGAAAAGCCTCATCATTGCAAACAGTGTGGAAAGTGCTTTAGAGATCATCCACAATTGCGCAATCATGAAAGGGTTCATACCGGTGAGAAGCCTTATGAATGCAAACAGTGTGGCAAGTGTTTTACCCAAACAGCAACTCTGAGGAATCATGAAAAAATCCATACTGGTGAAAAGCCTTATAAGTGCACACATTGTGGAAAGTGTTTTAGACAAAGAGCATCTTTAGGGAAGCATGAAAGAGTTCATAGTGGCGAGAAACCATATGAATGCAAACAGTGTGGCAAGTGTTTTAGCCAAGCAGTACAGTTGCGACATCATGAAAGAGTCCACACAAATGAAAGGCCTTATGAATGCAAAATGTGTGGCAAGTGTTTTAGCCGAGTAGAAACATTGAGGATTCATGAAAGAATCCACACTGGTGAGAAGCCTTATGAATGCAAACAGTGCGGCAAGTGTTTTAACCAAACATCACATTTGAGGACCCATGAAAGAGTCTGGCATTCCAGTGAGAAGCCTTATGAATGCAAAGAGTGTGGCAAGTGCTTTAAGAGTGCAGACTATTTGAGGAAACATAAAATAGTCCATACTGATGAGAAGCCTTATGAATGCAAACAGTGCGGCAAGTGTTTTAGACTCGCCTCAGTTTTGAGAACTCATAAAACAGTCCACACGGGTGAGAAGCCTTATGAATGCAAACAGTGTGGCAAGTGCTTTACGAGTGCAGACTATTTGAGGAAACATGAAAGTGTTCATACTGGTGTGAAGCCTTATGAATGCAAACAGTGTGGCAAGTGTTTTAGATTCACCTCAGATTTGGGAACTCATGAAAGAATCCACACTGGTGAAAAGCCTTATGAATGCAAACAGTGTGGCAAGTGTTTTAAACAAACAACACATTTGAGGAAACATGAAAGAGCTCGGCATTTTGGTGAGAAGCCTTATGAATGCAAACAGTGTGGAAAGTGTTTTGCAGAAGCAGGAAATTTGGCAAGACATAAAAGAATCCACACTGGTGAGAAACCTTACGAATGCAAACAGTGTGGCAAGTGTTTTAGATTTGCCTCAGTTTTGAGAACTCATAAAAGAGTCCACACGGGTGAGAAGCCTTATGAATGCAAACAGTGTGGCAAGTGTTTTAACCAAGCAGGACATTTGAGGAAACATGAAACAGTTTGGCATTCCGATGAGAAGCCTTATGAATGTAAAGAGTGTGGCAAGTGTTTTAAGGGTGCAGACTATTTGAGGTCTCATGAAAAAGTCCATACTGATAAGAAGCCTTATGAATGCAAACAGTGTGGAAAGTGTTTTAAGCGAGCACAAAACCTGATGTCTCATGAAAAAGTCCATACTGGCGAGAAAGCAAATAAATACAAACAGAGAGGCAACTGTGAAAAACAAGCACAAGATTTGAGGAATGATGAAAGAGTCCACACGACATCTAACTTTCTAGAAGTAGAGCAAGGCCAAGTCGAATGTTGGATCTGTCAGAAAATATTAAGTAGCCGAGCTCTGCTTCTTAAACACTATGACAATCATATGAAATAGATGTTTCAGATTTAAAACTGTCGTTATCTGTTATTCAGTCTTATAGTTCATTGCTCAGTTATACAGTTGCTAAGTCAATGCAATTTTACTTCCAGTTTTTGCCTTTTGCAGGTGTTCTGCCTGCTGGGCAAATTTTATTTCTGTGGGTGAGAATTAAATAATAACCAAGAAAAACACCTTTTCAAAATTTTATTTGTTCAGTGCCAAATACTGTCTAAATGCCGACATCAAAGCTGTGCAGAGATGTTGCTTGCTGGGCTCTTTGTGTTGAAAAACAAGGTGCCAAGTGAACAATAGATCACTGAAACTAGCTAACCTTCAATAATAAGGTATCCGCCTGATTTTCAAAAGCATTAATCATGTGACACTCTTGAGTGGTATCCCTCCTCATTAGCCTTTCTTTGCATGCTAGTTCCATTCCAATACTGAGAATATGAATACAGTCCATTGTTAAACAACAAACTGAATGAGTCTGTTCCTTGATATGCCCCACATCACATATGGGGTTTCAGTGAACAAGGGAACATGGCCACTAAATAATTCTTAACAAGGAAACAAGAAGGAAAATAAAACTGAAAACAAAAGATGTGTTTATGATATTTTAGGGAACAAGGATCATCATAAAAATTGACAAAATGCATATAGGGAACAAGCCAGAATTAATGCAAAGGAAATTTTAAGGAAACATTAAAGGAAAACATTTAAGGACACCCCATTGAGGGGCTCCTCCATGTCTGTCCGTTGCTATTAGGTGACATCAAAACATGTCCTCATATATACAGGAAGTTCATGCTATCATAACATGCAACTACTGTTTTGGAAGAACTAACTCTAGTTTTGTTGATGACTAGTTGAAGAGGTGTCAGTAATGTTTTTGTTTTACCCAAAAAGGTCAAAGTTTACATGATGGAAACTGTTTTTGTTTTCTTTTCTGAAATTTGTTTGATCTTGATTAGAATAAAATAATTTTTAAAACAAAACACTATCAATGACACATTCGTCTACTTTCCATTCCGGCCGTGCACGCATCCTATAAAGACGAAATCTTGTTTGAATTGATTATAAAACAAGTTATACAGCCTTGAGAAGGCTTTGTTCTGTTATCAACCTCTCCGTGAAAATTGTTTTGACACGACCACTCAAGAAGTGTATCACCCTACACTCTTTTCGTGCTCTCGTCACTAAGTCTTCCTTGTGTGCTTTATAACAGAACAAATATTTAACAATTATCCTGAGCAACTACACTCCACGTTTTCGACAATAAATGAAGTTTCTTCCATGCTTGCTTGCTTACTTTTCTGCATACGCCGAAACGTGTGTTACGTTGTTGCTGTTGTTTGCTTGCAGATTTCCTTGTTTTTTGTTGTTTTTTGTTTTGCTTTAAATCTAATGACCACATCCATGCCTATGAATACACTGTATCATAGAGAAGTTTAGAGGTATTTTGATGGAAAAAAATAGAGCTCTCTTGCTATGGTTGGTCGTTAAAAATAGCAGTAAGCTGGAAAGAGATCCGAAAGATGAAATCTCTGAGTCCAGTCCAAATTTAGCGTCAATATTTCTTTTGAGAATACACGTACACTGGGGCGAGCCTTATTCAATCGAGCGGAAAGAGCGTCGAGTCTATTTTGATAATAGCGCGAACGTGTGTTGCTCAATATTGCCCGCAGGAGATTTTTGATCAAGTGAACTGTAACACCATAAAAGGATTCTTCTTGTGAAGGTAAGATCACGTTGTAAATGCCTATCGGTGCATGATGCATTTCATTTGTGCTAGGATTCCTACCCAGGAACAAAATAACTGGTTTTGGGTCAGCATCAATCATCACACCCGATAAAATCGTGTTGCTGTAATTTTTTGAGGTTTTGACAAGCATTGACCCCTAATTGACCCTTATCGACACCCTAAACATCAAAGATTAAAGAAGATTAAAGAAGCTATAAAGAAGCTATAAAGTACTATCAGTGAGGCTTCTTTAAAAATTCAAGTTCATAAATTACCTAAAAGTTCCAAGATGGCGGACGAGCGTTGCATTCTTTGTTCACTGATAAAATAAAGGAGCAAACAGCAAGTTGGAGCGTCAATCATGGATGTTATTTGTAGCCATTGAATAAAAGTTAAGAATGAAAGAACTGAGGAACAAACTTTTGCAAATCAGTAAATAACCTCAGGCACAATGTAGCGATCAAATCTAAATTTCATCTTCTCTCCCCCAGACAACCACCGGGTATAATTTTGACCTTTTGAAGTTTTCTTTATTCAAATTCCCATCTCCTGGTCTAAAAATTGTTTTTAAAGGCCCTATGGTCAAGTTTGTTTATCAAACTGCCTACCCCTGGGACATCGATAGAAAAAATATGTGATTCAGGACACAAGACTAACAGTAGACAGCTAGCCACAGGCTAAACATTTGTAAAGCGCCTGGCGGCCTGGATGGCGCTTAAATATATTTATTGTTATATATATATATATATATTAGAACTGCAGTTTTGGCTAGAAGGTTCTAGGCTTTGACACAGGGTCTCACTAGCCAATGGAACAAAACTCACAAGTATACTGTCGTCACATAAATTATAAAGGCTGTGGAAAAGCTGAAATTACCAAAAAGTAACCTTAAATTTACCCAAGATAATAATAACAAAGTCATGCAGTGAAGATGGCAAAAGTGCCCAATGCCCAAACTAAAGATAACTTGAGAATTCTGGCTAGTAGAAATTTTTTTTGGTTAGTGAAGTCAAAGCTGTCACTAGCCAATGGGCTGTAGCTACAGTGTAGCAAAAAAGTTAGTTTTGGGTACTGGCGATAAATGTAAAACAGAATGTATTTCTGTTTTACATTACGGATAATTGTCAGACCTGGAATGTCCAATCCATCTACCGGTATTTAGGTTTTTTTTTTTATGGGATTGTTTTTTCTCCTTTTTTTTTTTTTCGCAAAAAAAGAGGGGGGGGGAATTAGGTAAATTTTTTTTTTTTTTTTTTTTTAATTTATAATAATTTTTTTTTTTGTATTATATTTTTTATATATTTTTTTTAAAAAAAATAAATATTTCCCCCCTTTTTTTTATGAGCGATAGACAAACCGGCGCCGCCTCGTTGATTATTTCTTTATAGAAAAATCGGGCTAGTAGTCTAATTGTTAATTAATTAGTCTTACTTTTGCTACTAGGCGTTTTTATTTTTCCTGATGATATTGATAATCCCCTCCCCTGTGGTTTTAAATGTCACCTTGCTTAGGACTATTTCCACCGAAAAAATTACAAGATTATAAGCTGTATGACAGGAGAACTTGAATCTCCACAGCGAAGCATCTACCTTATTGTTACTTATTTTCGCGGGATTTATTTTTCGCGATTTTTGCGATTTTGTTAAAATCGCAAAATTTAAGACCCGTGAAAAATAACAACGCAAAATTTAATACCCTTCTATATAATTCGTTATGAATATTCAACGTTTCCGTCAGTTTACTACTTAATTACCTTGGTACAGTCATCAAACTAGCTCTTCTTTGTTGCAAAGGAACATGTTAAACTGTTTTTAAAGTTTTCTTTTGTTATATGGTTTTGTTCAATGTCATTGGAAACTGTTGCAGTGGAAAATTAAAATCAGTTGGACCAATTTTGAGACTTACTGTTTGTTAATGTAGACCAGTATTTTGACACTTCGCGAAATTAAGTTCCCTTAATCTTATTTATTTGGCCAAATCGCGAAATTTAAGTCCCGCGAAATATGGCCGTTTCATTTTCGCACAATTAAGTGCCCACGAAAATACGTAACAATAGGGTAAATACCCTTGCATGTACACTCGATATGTTTACTCGAACATGCGCGATGCTTATGCGCCAAGGCAAGTGCGCATTGTTACCGCTGACAAAAGGATTGCAGTGCTAGCCAGGGTCTCTCCTTTTGTTTCTTTCGAGGAAACGTAGCATGCTAGAAATGCGTCATTTTCTTCGTTTCTTCCGTGAAATACCTGTCCCATAAGCCAATGCAGCATGGACAATCGAAAACAAACATGGCAGACAAGAATTGTGCGAACAAAGCCACAAAAACAGGCAAAATTTGATGGATTCTCAGCATGTGTGAGACGAAAATAGAAATATTTTCCATGTGTTTTATTGAATTCTTGTGAAATTTGACAGAGTTAATACACACAAATGGAGCTAAGTTCCCTGACTTAGCAGACATTTTTTGTTGCATCGGATTGATATTATGGTATGCCACGTGACTGGTTTAGAGATGGTCGATTATTTTCCGTACGAATAACAACTGGATGTCGGTTAAGTCACAGAAGAATTGTTTTTATACAGGTATTTAATAAATTATACAAAGAAGAAAGCTATTCAAAGAAAAGGAATGGAGAGAATAAAGTAATTGCATGTACTATTTTGGCTGACATTTTAAGGTGTCAATTTTCACACCTTTATGACCGGAAAATGAAAAATTTGATTCAAATTTGGATTCTACGGTAAAAATTACTATCTAGTAAGAATAGTGAATTTAGGGATTTAAACAAAGTTAATAAAATATCTTAAAATGGGCTCTTTTTAGATGCATTTCAGCCATATGTTTTTGTTTGCTCAAATTCCCATCCCCTGGGCTAAAATTGTTTTCAAATGCCCTGTGGTCAAATTTGTTTATCAAATTGCCTACCCCTGTGACATTAATAGAAAACAATATTTGATTCAGGGCTCAAGAATAACAGTAGCCAACTAGCCACAGGCTTGTAGAAATGCAGTTTTGGCTAATAGGTTTTCAGCTTTCACAAGCTAGCCATATAAAATTTCAGGAATTTGATACGAAATCTACTTCGAATAAATGGAACTCACAAGTACACTGTTGTCACGTATAAAATTGTCAAAGACTGTGACCTAAAATTAACCTTAGTTGGATTGAGAATTCTGGCTAGTAGAAAATTGGTTTTGACTGGTGAAATTAGCCAATAGCCAATAGGGTAGCTAGCAAAAAAGTAAGTCTTGAGCCCTGGTGATAAAACAGAAATTACACTATTTTGGAGTGTGATTTACATGCAAAATATTCACAACAATGTAGAATTCATCTTCAAATCATTGCAGAACACAGCTTTTGCAGGCATATGTTTTAATTAAGACTCTCAAGTATAAAATGCTACTTATAAAATTTATATTATACTTTATTGATGGTACAGTGTACATATGCATGTATGTATACTTTTTTCTCGCATGCCATACCTTGAGATGAGATTTATACTGTAATTTATGGTGTAGTATGGTTAGAGGCGAATTTAATGCTTGGGGAGGTTGTACCCTGAATAGACTAGCATCCCATCTGGGAAGGAGGGGAAATTTGTATTCTTGGTGACTTCATTTTTAACAATAATCCACTAGGCTCGAACACAGACTTAACCTACCAGTTACCGTATTTACTCAAATAAGCGCTGCGCGGCTTATAAAATTTTTCTTGTCTCCAGTGCGGCGCTTATTCGAGGGCGGTGCTTATTTAAAATTTGGACGCCACAAAGAATCTCATCTTTTAAAGTAACTGAAAATAGTGTCTTTTGATTGCCAATCTTTGTTTTTTGCTGACGAAAGTGGCGTTAGCTGTCTGTCCTGGCAAAGTTCGTGGCCTTTACAACATTTACAGAACTACGTATTGTAAGAATGTTGGATAGAAAATATAATGGCGAGCAGGTAAAACAATCACTTTGAACTGCAAAACAACGCTTTTGATGGAAAGAAGTGTCTAAGTTTGTTTTAGAGTTGCTTTGCTATGCTGTTTTCAGTTGAACGGAATTCCTTACATGAGCGCCGCATCAGGACTGCGGCGCTTATTTGGGGGGGGGGGGTGGCTTATTAACTTTTTGGTCCTAAATGCGGCGCTTATTCGAGTAAATATGGTACTTGGTTTTTCTGTTACCCTAGTAACACCCCAAAAATGAATTCAATCTGACTTAAAAGTCATCTAGTTATTTCTTTCTTTCAGAGAGTGATTTATATGCAAAATATTCCTAACTAAACAATGTAGAATTCATCTTCAAATGCAGAACACAGCTTTGCAGGCCAGCACATTTTTCAATTAAGACTCTCAAGTATAAAATGCTACTTATGAAATTTATATTATACTTAATTGATGGTACAGTGTACATGTATGGATACTTTTTTCTCTCATGCCAAACCTTGGGTTAAGATTTATACTGTAATTGTGTATTAATGGTTAAAAGGTGAAATACTTGTATTCCCGATACAATACAATACAATACAATACAATACAATACAATACAATACAATACAATACAATACAATACAATACAATACAATACAATACAATACAATACAATACAATACAATACAATACAATACAATACTTTAATTTGACACTCCCCTTACGGGGCTTTTCAGTGACAATAAATTACAATATGAATAAGAATTTTAAAATTATAAAAACTACAATCGGTAAACATTACAATGATAAAAAGTTACAATTATAAAAATTTGAATAATAAAGTATTATTTCGTTTGTCTCATGACATAGTCATGTGTGATGGAGATCGCAACGTTTCGACTGCATACTGCTAGTCTTCATCAGGCGATAAGGTCGACTTGTTGTGCGTTAGCTTATAAAGTACACGGCTGCTCTGTGATTGGATGGTTTTCAACAGCTCTGATTGGTGCATTTCGATCCTCAGTGTTCTGCATGCTGGTGTACTGTTGCTCCCTCGGCGGTCCGCAGTCGTACAGTTCTCCTGTTGCTGTGTTTTTTGATCGTGGGCATCCATGCTTCAGGAATTTCAATTCCACTGTCCCTGTTGATATTATTAGGGTGAAGTCTTATGTGAATCGCCTCTTTGACCCGGCGTGTGTACCAGTGCGAGTCACGATCAATAAACTTTACCTCATTCCAAAGCGGGTAGTGTCCGGTGTTGTTGGTATGCTCTGCAACGGCGGAAGTCTGGGTGCGTGCAAGTCGGATGTCCCGGTCGTGTTCTTTGATCCTATCTTGCATAGGTCTTCCAGTCTCGCCGATGTAAACTTTGCCACATTCACAGGGAATCCTGTAAACAACGCCATCTTGCTTAGTCGAATCAACAGCGTCTTTCGGCCGTACTAGTTGTGATCGCAGTGTAGTTTCCGACTTGAAAACAGCGCGTACGCCTTGTTGTTGTAGGCAGCGGCGAAGTTGCTCGGAAAGACCTTTGACATAAGGTAGAACGGCAGTAGATTTAAACTCAGCCACGGGTTCAGCACTGGTGTTCGGTTTTCTAGTCTTAGTGATCTTCTGCAAGAAAGAAAAAGGATAACCATTAGATACAAGAACAGATGACAGATGTTTTTTCTCCTTGGAGATTACAGATGGTTTTGTTACGAGGTGTTTAGCTCGCGTTCGTAAATGCATTACTTCTAATTAATCTATATTAAAAACTCCTCCATTAATTTTGATTTTAAATGAAATTTAAAAGATAAAATAGTTTTAAGAGTTTTTAAGGTCGGTGTGAGATTGTTTCAAATGTTCACTGTTCTATAATGAAATGTTCTTTGACCAGAGGCAGATTTAAAAAGGGGAATATTTAAAAGCTGGCAGTTCCGGGTCGCACGTTTGGTGATTTTGTTGCGGGTGGTGAACTGATCGCTAAGATAGCGAGGCAAGCATCCAGTCATACATTTAAAGGCTAACACAGCTTCACGAAGGTAGAGGTGTTGTTTAATAGGAAGCCAGCGCAGATCTTTAAATGCTGGCGTGATGTGGTCGAATTTCCTCGTACCTTTGATGTTGCGGATGGCAAAGTTCTGGACCAATTGCAACTTGCAGATGTTTTTTCCCGAGCTGTTGGACCACACGGATGAGCAATAGGATAGTTTACTTAATACTAACGCATTAATTATTGTTACAAGCATGTCATGCTTAAACACATGTTTTACACGACTAATTTGAGCTAAACTTATAGACATACACGATGAAACTGTTTTCGAAATATGGTAGTCGAAAGTAATATTCGGGTCGAGTATAACCCCAAGGTCCTTGGCAGAAGATACAGGGACAAGTTCCTTCCCCAGTAGAGTTATTCTCAAGTCAGGGAGTTTGGAAGTAAGCTGTCTGCTACCAAAAACCATCAGTTTTGTTTTGTCTGGATTTAGAAGAAGAAGTCCCGATGACTTCATTTTTAACGATAAGCCACTAGGCTCGAACACAGACTAAACCTACCAGTTACTTGTTTTTCTGTTACCCTAGTAACACCCCAAAACTGAATCCAATCTAACTTAAGAGTCATCTTAAACGATTTGATATTTTTCATTTTGCTAGGTAATTCCCGAAAATTATAGATCTGACAATAGATTTTTGCTCAAACTTTGCCTACTGGTTGCTCATCAAACCACACCATGATGCGGCGTTCATTCCAATAAATAGAGTCCAAAAGCAAATCCAGTAATAATCAAGTTTAAGCAAGCCTCAAAAATATTTTTCTTGATTCTAACAATGTTTAAGATATTAAAAATGACTTTTCAGACAAGCACTAAAACATTTTTCTGTTTTTAAAATTCAAATATTCAATTCATCGGGAGACACATTTGGTTGCAATATGAAGCTATCCTTTTGTCATTTAGATCAATAGAAGAAATTTCCTTGCACAAAATTAAGTTTCAAAGCAAGTATTTGGCACATCTAAATAACATAAACTTACCGTAAATGATCTAATAAAAGCCCGGGGGCGTCTATTAAATTTTCGGGGTCCTAGGGAAGTTGTTAAATAGATACTGTATGAGGCGTTTATTAGAGAGAGGCGTTTATTTAACTTTAACTGTAACAACGGCAACAAAACAAACAGGATGTGTAGTTTCCTAGCAGAGTAAGATATAAAACAGAGTTGGACCTTGAGAGTGGGTGCTTATTCGAGGCTGGCGCTTATTAAAATTTTTCACCATTTTCAGCAAAAAGGAAGTTTATCTTGTAACAAGACAAATAATACCAAAACTTGACGATGCAAGAAAGCAGACTTTTAACTGTTCATTAAAAGTTTCTGTAAAATACTAAGAAAACTCGGTCTTTGGGGAAGTGTCTTAGTAGTACTTATTGATAATCAATTTCACTACTTCTCAGCCTTGCGCACATCGCATATTAACTTTTCCCAACTTTAGGGTGGGCGCTTATTCGAGGTGGGCGCTCATTCGAGGTTGGGGGCTTAATTGAATAAATACGCATACGGTATATGGAGAATTTCCCAGGTGTTTGAGGTGATTCTTACATATTTTTGTAGGGGGTGTCTATTAGACACGGGTCCTTTATTAGAGGGGGCATCTAATACAAACTTTACACTTCAGGGGGGGCGTTTTTTGGATACGAGGCATTTATTTGAGAGTGGGCATTTATTAGATCATTTACAGTAACTCAGCTGTGACACAGTCCCTTTAAATCTTCTATTTCAACCATAGGCGAGTGTATGGCTCATTTTATTTATTCTATGTTGGTCGTTTGTTGCTCCAATCCATCCTTTTGCTTTGCTCTAAAATATTCTTTTCCACATATTGGAAAACTTGCACAGTTTGAAATCGCCCAATAATGCATTGCAAACTGTTAAGTATGTCATGTGCCTATGGATTGCATCTCTTGTAATGCATGGCTATCTGCCATGTTGATTCCTTCGACTTTACATCAGCTACAAAGTTTAAAGTGCATGCAAAATCTTATATAATGTGTTTGTTTTAAACCTTGTGATAAGATTGCTTTGCTTTTCTTTCTGAATGTTTAATATGTATTCAGACGAGTCCTTTTTTGGATTACCGTAATGATTCGATTTAGCGCCCGGGGCGCTTATTTACTTTTGCCACCTCGAGGGAGGGCGCTTATTCGAGACAGGGCGCTTATTCGGGACAGGGCGCTTATTTAATTTCTTGAGAAACAACCAAATGTATCTAACAATAACAGAAACTGTAACAGTTGGAAATTGTTTAAAGATCAGTTACTTTTAAAATAATTGTTCATTTTAGCAGTAAATATATACATGAACTGTACGGCGAACGGTCAGGAGTTTATCTAGTTGACGTCAATGACTTCAGTATGGGCAGTTATCCACAATAGGGGCACTTATTAGAATAGGGGTGCTTATAAGAACGGGGACGCTAATTAGAATGGGGGCGCTTATTGGAATAGGGGCGCTTATTTACAAAAACACATTCGAAGAGGGGCGTTTATTCGGAAGGGGGCGCTTATTTGAAGGAGGGCGCTAAATCGAATCATTACGGTATATTCCTACAAAAGTTTATCTGGCGACTAATAATTTGCATTTGGTGATTTTTTAGCACTTATTTGCCTAATGGTTACTTAAGGATGTTTTTTTTTTTTAATTTTGAGCACTGTGTAAATTTCTGCATTGTTTATGAATTGCAAATTGCTAATACCGATCAAATGGTTAGGATTGTGACCAAGCTGGAGAAGACACAGTCAATCTTAGTTCTATTTTCATGAAATTGTCACAGTAAACAAGTTCAGGGGTAGTGAATTATCCTTAAAAAATGTGTCTCGCGAAATTAAAACCAAATTTCAGGGGTCTCATCATCTCGAATTTTTCTTTGATGCCATCTCGAAGTCTTGATTTCCTTTGCAAGGCCAAAAAGGTCTCCGGGTTGCAGAAGAGATGTCAGTCTCACCGTCTTGCAATTAGTCTCACATTTACCATTCCACACCCCTAAGTTTAGTAGACATTGGCGCAAATTCAACCGTAATCAATACAACATATACTTAAAATGTCACTTAAATTCCAATGATTTTATTATTATTATATTATTATTATGATTTTCTCGCAAAATTCTTAGGAAAACAGCATGTCAGGCAACAGACAAAACAAATATGGCCTGAAAGTCAAAATTTCATTGTTAACTCAATGTCTGCAGTTCGTTTGAATTTAAAAAAGGTACCGGTACTGCTGAAGTTAACATGCGTTACACCGCATGAAAATCCCATTCTATTTACAGTACCTTCTCTTGAATAGTTTAATAGATTTTGCCTTCAGAAGAAAACATATTTCTGTGATCAAAGGAGTCATCTGTTGGTTTTGGCAGAGACAAATGATACTGTTAGGCAAATAAAGTGTGATAAAAAAGAGCCGTAAATCGACAGCAAATAGCTGCTAATGTAATTATTGTACAGTAGCTATCTCCACTGTTAAGCAAAGGTAAACAACAAAAAACAAGAGAAAATCTTTACTAACTGGTCCCTTATCATGCTTGTCGTGCTTACTGATGAAAGAGACACAGTCACATAAAATTTTAAGGTGCAAAAATCCGTGGCCCTCATGTTTTTAAAAGTCTAAATATTTGATTTTGTATTGTTTGGTATTTTTGTATTGGTTTTATATATTTATAATTTTTGCAACCTACTGAATTTTTTCCTGTTATTCGTTTCTCATTATTCCATTACTTCGTTGTTACTTTTTGCTCCATTACTCTGTTTAGTTACACCCAAATTTTCATTCAACTGAAGAATTAGTTCTTGTTTTTTTTTCAGTTGAATAAAAACTATTTAATTATCAAATTGTCACAGATTAGCACGCTGTTATTCGGTTGCCACTGTTGATCGTACTTGATTTGTAGCAGCAAAATCATTTTTATTTAGTACCCATACATTACCAGAGGGTCTCAATGGGGTGGTGGCTTTTACGGTTAACGGTTAAAATTTTGGCTTTTTTACGGCTAACGGTTAATTTATTTTCATAACGGTTAACAGAAGTTAAAAGTTAATTTTCATTGTTTAAAAAAGTTAAAAATTAATTTCCATTATTAAAAAACATATTTTAGGTCTCAGGGCCATTCTGGGACGATGAAGTGAACTAGTTTGGTTAATTTATCAATACTGACCGATTTTTTACGGTTAACATATTTTACGGCTAACGGTTAAAATTTTCCAATTTTTACGCCTAACAGCTAAGTTTCTGACCGTTTAACGGCTAACGCTTAACCCCATTGAGACCCTCTTACCAGTACCAGTTAACTAAATGTTTCAACAAGATAAACATAAACCTTACTTGCCCTAGAGTTAATTCTGAATCAGTGAAATGAGCAAGACGTCTAAGAGATGATTAAATTTTGGGAAGTTTCCTTATCACAATCTCTAATTAACAAATAGATTCCATTTTGCTGTGCGTTTGTTTAGTTATAGATCACAGATGACATCAAAATGTGGTAAGAACAAAAAAGTGGCCCACGAGCTGCTAGGCGAGTGGGTCACTGTTGTTCTTACCACATTTTGACGTCTTCTGTGATCTATAACTGAACAGACCCACGGTAAAATTTAATCTATTTGTTTTATATAATAAAACTTTGATTTGGACTATGAACTCTGATCACGTGCGCGAGTCACACCACCGCGTGACGTCATCTACTGTATGCGTCTGTACTCTGATAGATCATAAGTAACAACCAATCATAATGCGCGTATAATTCAGGTTATTATACAATACAGAGCAGATTCCTTACCATTTGTGCCAAACTCTTTGTTAGTACAGTGTATACTGTATTAACATGATAATGACAATATTATCCTGTAAATCTGCTTTGTGCAATTTCTTCTACGGTCAGCAAAACTAGCCTGTCCAAAACAATAGTAGTGGGCCTTTTGCTGATGGCAGGCGACCAAATATATACAGAACAATAAATTCACGACTCACCAATTCTGCCTCCTAACAATCTTAAATCTTCAATTCATCAGATTACTTCCCCTTTGTAAACTGCAATTTGATTGGTTCTGATAGTAACTCAAACCTGATTGGTGTGACAAACAAACATAGTTCACTCACTGACTCACTACAGTACATAGTCCATTGCGACTGACGAGAGGTGTTTTTTGGAAAAAATAACTCAATAAAGCAGTACTAGAGATGTATTTGTAGCTGTGTTTGTGATATTGAAACCTTTTTTCCCTTTTTTAAATTCATTTCCAGGAATTGAGGCATGAGTGAAGAAAGTAAAAAGTCAAAAGTAACAAAACACAAAAGAGCTACCACAGGGGAGAAGCTGTACCAGTGCAAACAGTGTGGCAAGTGCTTTGGAGATGCCGGAAATTTGAAGAAACATGACATAGTCCACACAGATGAAAGGCCTTTTCAATGTGAACAATGTGGCAAGTGTTTTAGAACTGCATCATATCTCCGAACGCACAAAAGACTCCACACTGGTGAGAAGCCTTATGAGTGCAAACAGTGTGGCAAGTTCTTTAACCAAGCATCAAACTTGAGGACTCATGAACAAGTCCACGCAGATGAAAAGGCCTATGAATGCAAACAGTGTGGGAAACGTTTTAATCAAGCACAAGGTTTGAAAGATCATGAAGGAATTCATACTGGGGAGAAGCCTTTTAAGTGCACACAGTGTAGCAAGTGTTTTAGACGTAAAACAGATTTAAGTACGCATGAGAGACTCCACACTGGTGAGAAACCATTTGAATGCAAACAATGTGGCAAGTGTTTTAGCCAAGCAGTACATTTGCGAACTCATCAAAGAGTCCACACAGGGGAAAAGCCTTTTGAATGCAAACAGTGTGGCAAGTGTTTTAGAGATTCATCACATTTGCAAAATCATAAAAGGGTCCACACAGGTGAAAAACCTTATGAATGCCAACAATGTGGTAAGTGTTTCAGTCATAGTATAAGTTTACAAACTCATAAAAGAGTCCACACAGGTGAAAAGCCTTATGAGTGCAAACAGTGTGGCAAGTGTTTTACAAAAAGTGGACATTTGAGAACTCATGAAAGAGTTCATAGTGGTGAAAAACCTTTTGAGTGCAAAGAGTGTGGCAAGTGCTTTAACCAAACATCACATTTGAGGGTTCATGAAACAATTCACACTGGTAAGAAGCCTTATAAGTGCGAACAGTGTGACAAGTGTTTTAGAGAAGTAGGAATCTTGAGGCATCATGAAAAAGTCCACACAAGAGAAAAGCCTTATGAATGCAAACAGTGTGGCAAGTGTTTTAGACTTAAATCATATTTAAGGACTCATGAAGGAGTTCATACTGGTGAGAAGCCTCATGAATGCAAGCAGTGCGGCAAGTATTTTAGGGAAGCAGGAGATTTGCGAAAACATGAAGGAATCCACACAGGTGAGAAGCCTCATAAATGCAAAGACTGTGGCAAGTGCTTTAGACTTAGAACATATTTAAGGATTCATGAAAGAGTTCATACTGGTGAGAAGCCTTATGAATGCAAACATTGTGGCAAGTGTTTTAACCAAAGAGGAAGTTTGCGAAAACATGAAAGTCTTCACACTGGCACGGAAGTAAATAAACGCAAACAGAGAGGCAACTGTGTTAAACACACACAAGATTTGAGTAACAATGAAAGAGCTAAACAAGGCCAATTCGAATGTTGGATTTGTCAGGAGAAGTTTAGTAGCCGAGCTCAGCTTCTTGAACACTATGATAATCACATGAAATAGATATTTTAGATTTTAACCAATGATTCTGCTTTGTCATTTTCTATAGTTTGTTTCTACATCCAATTCAGCCTGTTGTTGCTATGTTTTGCAGTGTTTATTAGGACAATGCCACTTAACTTCCCAGGTTTTCTGCCTGCCAGCTAAGCATAATTATTTTGTAGGTTGAAAGTTTTTATAACTGCTAAGGGAAGCATTTTGTCTGTTTTCAATTTTACTTAAAAGTAAACAATGTGTACATTATAATAGGGCTGCAACAATACACCAGTGCACCGGTGAATTGTCATATTTTTGTCAAGATATGAAGAATATCTGTATTTGAACAAAATATCGCAGTATCGTGAATCAATTAAATATTCTTCATCAACATTCAGAAATTATTTATTAAACTGGGGGACAAGGAAGTGCCATTCTGCTTCGCTACCAAATTATCACACATTCTTTAAAGATTTGACAATGTTGTCAACTGTCAATTTGACAATGTTGCCCACAAGCAAAAACATGTGGATCATGAGAACTTCACTTTGCAAATAAGTTTTTGCAGCTGTTAACGTTGAAAAATTTGATTTACCAACCAAATTTAGTAAAATTATAGCAGTTGTCAGTTTTATGTATTGTTGTATCATATCGTGGCACCTGTTTCAAGGTATGCATCGTATTGTGAGAAAATGTATTGTTGCAGTCCTACATTATAAAGGCCTTTATCTTAGAATAAGTATTTGATAAAATTGACTTAAAAATAAATCCAAAATAAAGGTGTAAAAGCCACACCTATCACTGAACTTAGTTGGAAAGAAAACCCCTATAAGATTAATAGTGCCATGCGAGGAATCATTTTGTAGTGAATCCCAAGATATATGTTAACACAGCAAAGTATTTAAAGAAGAAAGTGCCAGCGTCAAAGCTTAAATGTGGAGATGTTTGCTGCTTATTGGGTTCCTCTGTAAATGACACTTGTTGTGTTGAAATATCAAGGTGCCAACTAAGCAATAGACCATATTCGTTTTCTCAGCATTGGACTGGAACAAGTTTCATTATTGAGGCAAATGCAGATAATCTTATCAAAATATTTTGCAAATCATGTGATGCTCTTTTACAACCCTCCAAGTTTATTTTTTTCTTTAGAGACCATTTGGCCACCGACTGCTCATGAAGTTTTGTCACCAGTGAAAAATTTTAGTCGCTAAATTAAGCGCACGCTTTCAATCCTTTGTCCCCCTAAGGACTCTGTCAATTGCTTTTGCCTTGGTTGTCAGAAAAGTATGGCTAAGAGCCTGCAAGATTGTTGTTCAATGTCTGTCTTTTGCTCGTACTAAGGTGGCATCACAATGGATGTCCTATTTAATTGCTCATACTGAAAATTTATGTTATCATAATGTCATGCAACTTCTGTTTTTGAATAATTAATTGTGATTAATTTATTGTATGAGTTTTATTGACACCTACCATATTACAGTTGAAGAATTGCACCGAACATGATTTTTTACTTATAATTAGAAAGCTTAAGTTGCAAAAATGGGAACCTCGTGCAGCATATTTACAGTCTATAAACTGAAGTGTAATAGCATTAGTTTATTTCTTAGTTCCTCCATTTAATGCTCAATACTTTTAAGAAATTTTCCCGGTGGGGGAGGGGGGGGGGTACTCAAAAAAGTTTTATACGGGGAGGCTCTGCCCCAAGTTCTAACCCCCTACCCTTTTATATACCATTTTTGACAGAAATTGTACCCCTTTCGTAAGCCTTTTACTGAAAAAGGTACCTTTTTCATATACCTTAAAGACGTGACATAGCCTTAGAACAGGACGTTTTCTTGTCATTTTTATGTAGCACTTAATAAATTAAAATGATATATACAGCCATAAAGTGCGTCTGTTCGAAATATTTTAATTACTGGCCTTTTAAAAAACCTAAATGACGGAATTTAATACCCTTTCATACACCTAAACTTGTGAAATCGCTACCCTTTTATATACCTGAAGCCTGAAAAAGGTACCCTTTTCGAGCGGAGCCTCCCCGTATAGGCCGTTATATGGAGTACCCCCCCCCCCCCGGGAAATTTTAGTTGTATACACCGGTATATATATTTTTTCAGTTACTGTAAGTGTCTTATTACTGTATAGATATAATTTGTAATAATTTGCAACTTTACTTTTTTTCTTGTAATTAATAAATAAAATTAGAAATTTAAAATATATTTTATACAAGAGGCTACTTGTAGAGAGTAACTTTAAGTACTAGGGTTACCGAAACCTTTAGCCCTACCCTAGCACTAAGGCCAAACATGTTACTCGAGGCAATTTTCCTTGCAACTCTTAGAGAAACTATGGTGACTGAAAACATTGCATGTTGAAGAGAGGGTTTATATGTACAGCCACTGCCAGGTGGATTTAATCAAATTCGGTAGCCGGTGTAGCAGGGGAACTGGAATTCCCTCAATCCCCCTACTACCCCCTTCCCCCTCTTTACGCCTGCTACACAGGCTACAAATTCGGTAAAAGACCACATCCCATGGTGCTCCACTGGTACATTAAGGATTGACGATTGTTGAAATGTCCCACCGGCGCTAAATTGACATCATTTTATGTATTTGCAGGGCCAGATCCAGGGGGTGTGGATTTGGGCCTAGCCCCCATCTAGGTGGGGTCCCCCACCTACAATCATTGACAAAAGTGTTGACCCATTGTTAATTTACGCCCTTATTTTTTGTTATATGGACCAATTCCATCCTTTTGCCCCACCTTTCCAACCCCCTTCCCCCCAATCAATGTTGTAGTTTGTTTCCAGAAGTCCTTTGCTACCATTTTACAACATTGGATGGGGGGGAGGGGGGTATTTTAGCAGACAGTCATGAAATTTAAAAACTAGTGTTAAATTTGTCATAAAAACCGCAGAGCGAAGTCAATGTGTCAACTACTTTTGTCAAAGATTGTTGATCTGCCGCATGAATAAGCACATAAAAATGAAAATAAGAACAATGACACTGAGCAGGGTTGCCACAGGTTAGGAAATGGTCCCTAAAATTCGTCAAGGTCAGGGAAAAGTCAAGGAATTTTATTTTGAGTCAGGGAAAATTAGAAAGTCAGGGAAATTGTAATTATATCACCACTGTGGTTAAGTACCATTAAAGCCTGGAAAAAACATTAACGCCAAGTGATCTCAGCGATGTTTTTTCTTTGGAAATGGAGGCTGGAGGCTGCAACTATAATATCTGACATTTTGCAGTTGTTGGTCAGGAAATTATTGATTTTTATCAGGAAAAAGTCAGGGAATTTTGAAATTGAATGTCTGGCAACCATGCTGAGAAATGAGTGAAAATTTCAGATAACTAAAACTAAAACAAAAATATTTGCTAACCTCCATGCCCTGAGGTGAAAATGTTATAGTAAACAAAATATTTGCTAACTGTTAGTCACCCCCTCCCACCCCCACCCCCAAGGTAATGATCCTGTAGTGTTTCTTTCGCTCTTAAAAGAGCATTGGATTTGGGAGGCAAAAAAAAAAAATGATTTCGGTCTGAAACATGTTTACATTTGATTATTTGCCTGTTTGAAGGACCACTGAAAACCTCAACTGCAGCTTCGTCAATATTTTTTTTTTATTACACGACTAAGGCGGTCCTACCCTGGGTTCCAGAGGGTTCTTTTTTTTTGCGGTGACAAAGAGCGGCGAAGCCGCGATCGTCGCGGCTTCGCCGCTCTTTGTCGCCGAAAAAAAAAACCCTCTGGCACCCAGGGTAAGGCGGTCCGAGGGCCAATAACTAAATCAGCCAATCAGATAATTTTATTTCCGGTCCCGCGAGGGCCATCCTCGGAGACCCAGGGGCAGTTAGTGGGGGCGGGGAAAAGTCTATACGGGCGAAAAAAAAAAAATCGGCGAAGAAAAGTCTGTCTCCGAGGATGCGCGAGGGCCGATATTTTCCAAGTATCGGATCGGGTTTTGTCCCGGATGATCCCGCGCGATTTAGCGCGAGATTTTTTGCAAGATTTCTTTTGCAATATTTTTTCGGAGTTTTTATTGCTTTGATAATGAAATGACCTTAAACACGAAAATAATTATAACTCCTTTAATAGCGCGCGTAAAAGTTTTGCCGCACATTGTTTTCCACGACATCAACCGGGTAGCAATTTTCACTACACAAAGGTTCCAGTCGTGTAATAAATCTCTTATTAACCAAGCTTGCTCGGGACCGTACTGGGCGAATATTGGCCCTCGGTCTTTTTTGTACGGACCTCGCTGCGCTCGATCCGTACTGTCAAGACTTCGGGCTAATAATCGCCCAGTACGGCCCTCGCGTGTGGTCAATAAGATATATGTATTCTTTTTTTTTTTTTTTTTTTTTTGGATGCAGGTGATAACGTAGCCTGAATTTCAGACATCCCTCTGTGCTCGCCCGCTTACCAGAAGGAACGTCTGAACACATTTGAGCTTAATGCCGTCCGGTGACGTCACTACCCGAAAACCGGGTAGTGATTTTGATTGGTTGAATTTAAAAATTAATTGCATAAATTATGTGAAATTATGACTGAATTTTACCGCGCGAGGATTGTAATTTGAAAACGTTTGGAAAGAGTTCGAAAGAGTTCACCTTCCCAGAAATGAATTGATTAGTCATTTACCTTGAGTTTATTACTTTATTAGTTTACCTACGGATGAAGAATAGTAATGGAAATCGGTAGGTTTTAATTTGGCGGCATTCGTCGCTTCGACATGCAGTGTTTTGCCAAATTTATATGTAATCTTGTTTTGTCAACAAAGCCGCTCGACGCTTATGTCACCCTGCTTATGTCCTGCAGCCTCGATGAGCCAGTGATTTCTGAACTCAGTGCCCACGGTCAAGTAGGATATTTTTGGATTGAATTCCGTTTCTTGATGCCTCTGAAACCGTCGAAATTGATTTATTTATCAGTCCAGATTATCCCAATATATTAGGACAGTCATGACGTCACGGACCTATTGTTCTCGGACAAAATGGCGGACGAATGGTCCATGTTATTCAATCGATTGTTTCCAGGCTTTTTCAGCTTCCATCCGGGACTTTTAAACGAAAAGTGTGAGTCAAATGATCGGAAGCCATCTTGGAAATGTTTTGAGAGGATTTCAAGTCGACTTTTCGTATGTTTTTTCGCCACGATGGTGCTGTTTAGCCGGAATTTTGGCTCGTGTTTCAAGGTAGGTGAAGAATCGTTCATATTTTCTTATATTCAAAGATTTTTCCTGGAGTTGGAAATAATTTTTCCCGAATGTTTCATCCATAAAGTCTCATTGTGCGAAGTCTGGGCATGGTAGACAACCTAGATTTTTGGTAGACTTTTTTAGAAGTTCGGTGATCATGTCGCGGTAATACTTCACGTACCAAAACAACTGTTCCACGAACAATCAAACCTCTTTATAGATGGTGTTGGTTCGTTCTTTAGCAGTAATGATGACGGCTTTAGTTTCCTTTTATTGGGTTATATTAATTGTATAATTTGGGCCAACGAAAAGCCGAAGGCTGAAGACCAACTTTCATTAGAGAATAATCGAATATGGAATGTTCGTTATTCAGCAACAATAATTATGGAAATTGCAGGAAATTATTTTGAGTATCTGTTTCAAAGAGAACTTCTGTTACACATACTGACTAGCTTGTAAACCTCATGTCAGCAGGACATGCACTGTGTATGAGAATTTCATAAGATAGTTTGGCAATGGGAGAATTTGTGTTTTTTGTTATTTATACTATGGCAAGTGCAATTATTGTGAACCACATTGAATCTTGAAGAATGCTAAATACAAAGTTCAAACACAATTCTTCACTTGGAAATCATTAATTTGTTTGTTGAAATACCTTTACAATGTTTGCCTTATGGCCAGTAATAGAAAAGATAAAACTGCTTTCGAGTCCACGCAAAAATATATTACAGAAAATTTCCACCCACCCCTCTCCGAATGGTGTCTGACATTTGCAGAATGCAGCCTAAGAGAATGTATTGTACTGTTAACGGTAAACAGGCTTACCAAAGTGAATAGTAGGCTAACCGGCGTGTCTAGTAGGCTAACCCGAGTGAAAAGTTCACTCTGGTTAGCATACTACCCACTCCGGTTAGCCTACTATCCCCTTCGGTTAGCCTAAATAGCACTTTGGTTAGCCTTTTAGTATGCATTTTGCAATCTGCAAATGCCAGACACCGCGAACGCACACTTTAACCAACACCTGTGATGCCCTAATTCCTATTGCAGTCATGATATATACAATGATCATGTTCCTTTCATTTCAAAGCAGATAGTGTCTTTTGTATGCTTCATCATTGGTTTCTAAAACATGGGATATAGTATCTTGGATTTTGCATGTCAATTTTTGCCATTTATGAAAAGAAAATAACTTTTGGTGATGGCTGTTCACTAGTTTATTGTTGCTGTATATTTGCACACTGATCATGCTGTATTATTTTTGTTGCAGGCCTAGTTGGTGCAACAGACTGTTTACTTACTGTAAAATGAAATAAATTTAAATTTTTTTCTCTATTCTACGCTGTTCATTTTATTTTTATCCAATGACTGGGGGATGTCTTTCCGCCCAACCTCTTGACAGCCTCCGCAGTATGTGAAAAATTTGCATATTTTTTTATAATCTCAAAAAAAGTAGACAACAAAAAATTTTAAGTGTAGATTTATCTAATTGTGCTGTGTCTGTTGGGGAAAACCAAAAATCCTTTCATCCTACCCAGTGGAGTTGGCTATCATGCAAACCTAAAATAAATAACAGTAAGCTTTTCTACAAAATAGAATTAATTATTTTTTCCTTTAATGCAATACCATGTGAGAAGAAAAATCATTTTCAATTTACACTGTATTATATTCAAAATTATGTCGTTGTGCAACCTATTGGCAAATTTTTCGAATGCGAAATTTTAAGATTTTGAAAACACTACAAATATTCAGTGTTGCCTAAAAAATTGTTTGGTTTAAGAGCAAAACAAAACTAACCATTCATACTACTATCTAACAACCTTCAAATGACAGAAAATTTTGAGTCAAGAGATAGATGTACTTAGGAACTTCGTTAACGAGAGTGGAACAATCTTTAAATATAACAACCACGTAACAATTTACGAACGTATGATCGATCGGATGACAAACCAAACCAATATATACATCTGCTACTGTTACGAAACGCATCAGTTCCATCCGGTTGAATGAAACCAATCCTGGGCTAAACTGTAGATACCGGGCACTAATTTGCATCTCATTAATTTAATGGTCCTTTTGATCTACTATCTCGTTCTTAAGCGTTCAAGATATGTATAAGTGGCCCGGTATTGATCGCTCGATTTTCAAAAAATTAAGCTATTTGGTGCAACTGGCTCCTGCTCCCACGGCCGTCCTTCGCGTTGCGTTGTGTGTAATGTGGATTCGAAAACTGGCCTTACTTGAAAGATTCCTCCTAGAGAGAAATATACATTCGTATTCTTCTAATACTCGTCCACAATTCGCATTACAACTTGAAACCATCGCGCTGTCCGCGTTCGTCCGCCATTTTGAAAATTGAGATTTGTTTTGATATGCGATCGGTAAAAAAAGGCGGCTTGCCATTGGTTGAAAGCCAAGTTGGCCCTGTCCTAATATATTAGGATAATCCGGACTGTTTATTAAAGTACTCACGAGTGTGTTGTATTTGTCCGTTGCGTAACATATTATATTTTGATCGCTAGATAAAGCAAATCAGTTTAGATTAAATCGCTTCCGTAAAAGAATATAGCCTGCAGTCGATTAAAATATCATTCATTTGTCTCAAGGTTTTTAATAGTTTACTATTAAAACAATTTTATACCCTGTAATCCTTTATTTAAGCGATTTTTCTTTCACAATTTCATGGCCTCGACAGAAACTTTTCCGCATGAATTAACACCAAAGCGTAGTGACGTCACCGGACGGCATTAGGCCCGAATGTGTTCAGACGTTCCTTCTGGTAAGCGGGCGAGCACAGAGGGATGTCTGAAATTCAGGCTACTGAAAGCATAGATTCCGGAGAAGCGTAAACAATGCGGTACTTGCCAAGTTCAACATCTTTTAAAATCGCGGCATCCTGTTCTGCTGCAACATAAGCTGCTGGGATGTTTTTCTTCTCAAGAGAAGCGACTTGGTCCCGCATTAAAGCGACCAAAGGAGAAATAACAATGATGATACTGTCGGCGACAAACTGCGGGCAAGAACTGGCAAGTTCGCCGGCGACGAGCGGGGCTATTTGAAATATTAACGACTTTCCGTAGCTCGTTGGTAAATTAACAAATACATCCTTCTTGGACAAAAAATTAAAGAGTGCATTTTCCTGTTCCTTATATAAATTGCTCACTCCCAACGAAGAACAAACTTTTGAAACTGCTTCCTTGAATGATTCTACTGGGACCGCCATGTTGAAATTCCCGCTAAAAAGATGCGTAATTTACTCATAATTTATGCGAATTAATTTATAAATTCGACCAATCAAAATCACTACCCGGTTTTCGGGTAGTGACGTCACCGGACGGCATTAGGCTCAAATGTGTTCAGACGTTCCTTCTGGTAAGCGGGCGAGCACAGAGGGATGTCTGAAATTCAGGCTAGTGATAACGTAGTGCAATGCACACAGCGGTCAAACGCAAAAATGACGTCACCTCCGGTTTTCGGCGCCTCGAACTTTTCTGAGAATTTGTCTCGAAAGTGTGCAAACTTTTGTAGGAAATTGTTAAAGAAATGGTACGGTGAAAGAACAGTTCAAGCTGGGACACTCAGTGGAAATGAATTATCAAATTTCCAATCCATAAGCGGCGTATAAACCTTAACTTTCCAGGGACGGCGTTAACTTTTGGCTTTAAAGTGAAAGTTTTCGGAAATTTTAAGACTTTGTATGGAGAAGTTTGGCGGGAAATGCACAGTAACTGCGCACGCGCGCTGCGTTTGACCGCTGTGTGGGTGCAATGCTATCACGCGCAAACCGCTCCACAGCGGTCAAACGCAGCGCGCGTGCGCAGTTCATGTGTAATTGCCGCCAAAATTTTCCATACAAAGTCTTAAATTTTCCGTAAACTTTTGCTTAAAGCCAAAAGTTAACGCCGTCCCTGGAAAGTTAAGGTTTATACGCCGCTTATGGATTGGAAATTTGATAATTCATCTCCACTGAGTGTCCCAGCTTGAACTGTTCTTTCACCGTACTATTTCTTTAACAATTTCTTGCAAAAGTTTGCCCACTTTCGAGTCAAAAGTTCGAGGCGGCAAAGACCGGATGTGACGTCAATTTTTGCGTTTGACCGCTGTGAAGCAAACCGATGTATTCTTGTCCCACGATGCTGCTGGTCAGCGTTATGAGGAGCGAAAGAACCCCCCGCCGCGCTACTGGGGTCTGTATGTCTGAATAAAATTTTAGCCTTGGAAGCTTGCAGAAGTGATGGTTTTGATCGAGTATAAAGCAAAGGATTCTCCTTGTCAAGGTAAGAAAACGTTAAAATGTCGTTTTAGACGCAGGGGATTCGTTTGGTGTTAATATTTGGGTCAGAAATCGGGACTCTGTATATTTATAAACACGATCGCGTGACAAAATCGATCTTTCAGCTTGGCACACGGGCCGGACATTCTTGCTTGAATTCCCGGGCTTGAATTCAACTGAATTAGTATTGTTGTAAAGTGAAGAAAATCGCGTACTTCGTCGAATTACAACCATAACATTTTTTATACTTGGGAATCGAAGTAAAAGTCAAACCCTGACGCTGGTTTGGAAACCAGTCCTTTTATATTTAGGCCCTTACATTCGTGTACTAAGGTTTCGACGCCATCTTGGTTTAGGTTAATCATACAGAAGTACAGCAAACTTGCGTTAATTGGTTTTAGGGGATTTGAAACTTTACACTATTACACAATTACGCGATTTATTATTACAATATTTAAAAATTGCAAAGCAAGTAACCAAGAAATACACTATTTTTCTATTAGAAATTATACAGCACGAGTAAGAACCTAATTTGATTAACCTGTTAGAGCTAAAATTGTTCCCCTGTTAGGCTAACATTTACCAGTTAGACATCCTCTTTATAAGAACCTCTTATGCCTAAAATTTGACAATATGTTCTTATTTTATAAAATCGATTAAAAATATTTACTTTTAGAGAACATTAATAACTATATAAGTCCACAGTCTGGATCCTCAGATTTGGAGATAACTAGAACCTTATGATTATTACTCCAGCTGCAATGCCAATGTTGAAAACAATAAAATATAATTATTATTGATGTTCAATTACAAAAATGTAAATGAAATGGTATGTAAAATGCATAGAAGAAAATGGCTGAATACCACTAGAAATTCTACAGTCGAACCCCTATTAAGCGGCTACCTATATTGAGCAGCCACCCTCCATTAAACAGCCACTTTCCAAAGTCCCGACATATTTCTCAGTAAACTGCTGTATTTTATACCTTTATTCAACGGCCACCTCTATTTAGCGGTGGCGGCCACCTTTTTGCTGTCGCAAGTGTTATTTATATGGTTTTTGACCTCCATTAAGTGGCCAGCAAATTATCTTTCCAAGCAAAAAGCATGGCGACAGATGATAATTAAATAAATTGTCTGTGAAATATCTGAAGCTAAATTTTTTCACATACTAGCTGTTGATGCAAAAAGGCCTAAGAAACTTGTCAACGATGTTTGTGCACATATTTTTCTGTACATTATCAAGCCGAAGAAATACTGTACATATTTTCAACAACGTGCCTTCTGTGTTAGAGGTAGAACTATGCATGGGCTGGTAATGCACTTAATGTTTTGTTACAATGAATTTTGGATTTATCTTCATATAATTATGTTCACTTTCTAAACACATTTTGCTGTAATACAGTCAATGAAATCATGTTTACTGCCATTCCTATCCAATTTATATTGTACCTCTATTAAGCGGCCACTTTCCAAAGTCCCAAAGGGTGGCCGCTTAATAGAGGTCGGACTGTATTTAACAACAATGTATAAAGTCTTCCTTCAGAAAATAAGAACTTATTACATGCTTCTGATAGAGCAGTTTTCAATTGAGTGTCGTAAAACCAAAACCAAAGTTATTACTCTGGCCAATTACAAAGGACACAGACAATCCAGTGAACCAATCAAAACTGGAAGCAAATACATGTAGTTGGCATGAAGCGCGGGAAAACGTGCGCGAGCAAGTCACTATTGGTTTTGGTTTTACTCCTGATTGGCCGAGAAAGTGGCACCAAATTTTTAAACCAATCACTAAGCGTAGTGAACGCAAAACCAAAGCAAACGCAAATTACTTTTGACACTCAAGTGAAAACCGCTCTATCAGTCAGTTTCGAAAACGCCCATGTCCACTCCACCAGGGCAAACTCTGGGTATTTGACTTTTTTGAAAAATAATTTTGGTAAAATTCCCTGCTATGCCAGTAGTTGAGACAGTCAAATTCCCTGCCAGTTAGGGCTTCACACAGCGTCAAGTTCCCCATCCTTTTCAGATTTTTTACTTTCGCTCCATGCAAGAAGGAAAATACATCATTTACAAGTAGTTTCTTGAAATACTTTTATTATTGATGTCACATAAATTTAAAAAATTATTTATCCACACTAAAATGTTTTTGATAAAGGCAAAAGGATACTATAACAAAAAGAGAAATGGAATCTTGGAAATGCGAGAGTACCATAAACATTTTTGTAGTCATATATAACACATAGTGAATGGTAGTAACGAAAACGAAGACCCCGAAAACGAAGACCTAAGACCTAAGACCCATACGAAAACTAAGACCCGTACGAAAACTAAGACCTAAGACCCATACGAAAACTAAGACCCGTACGAAAACTAAGACCCATACGAAAACTAAGACCCATACGAAAACTAAGACCCGTACGAAAACTAAGACCCGTACGAAAACTAAGACCCATACGAAAACTAAGACCCGTACGAAAACTAAGACCTGTACGAAAACTAAGACCCGTACGAAAACTAAGACCCATACGAAAACGAAGACCCGTACGAAAACGAAGACCCGTATATACGAAAACGAATACCCGGCAAAAACCAGCGTTACCCAGAGTTGCGTGACCTTAATAATAGTGACAATAATATTGAAGCAGACTGAGCGTACTGAGAACGTACTACTGAAATCGAAAATCAATGAGCGCTTTACATTTACATGGAGTTTTAGGTGAGAATTTTTCGACAAATGGAACGTTACAGTTACTTCAACACGTAAACGGAATGAAAAGATGCTGTTCCTTTTGAAAATTCCATTCTGATAGCACTGCGGGAGCCTAGGTCACACATGACTTGCCAAGGTTTTTAATCTTTTGGTCGGGGAAATGAGACAAGTACAAATATGGTCAAATATCGTGTGACATTTGTACTCGTTTTGCGCGATGTTTGTACTCTACGAATTAGTATAATATTGAAGCAGACGAGTACTGAGAACGTATCGATCAAGTTTCATTGAAATCCTACATTTTGAAGTGAGTACGCCTTGCTACGCGCTACATGAGTAAAATTAAAACATCTTAGCAAGTACGCCTGTCGGCCCCGGCAAATGAATGAAAGGTCACTATTGATATGACTACACATAAGAAGCACTAACAAAAACTTTATTTACTAAGCAAAAAACAGATGACAGGCCTACACAGATTCCTATTTCGTGACATAAATTTGTACAAAGTAAGCCGTTCGGTAAAATTGGATTTGGTCGTCCAATTTATTTTGACGCCTCAAAGATGTTTAGAAAGGGCACTGAATTGCTCTGTCAGTTGTATTATAAGGAGGCGATTTTAGCTAGGTTAAGTAGAGTCAAAAGACTGCCGCTCAGCAGATGTGAAGAGGTGATAGATCAGCACAGTTTCCCGTTAGTACATTTTGACACCTGTATTAATTTTTTCTCTCCGCACCCTTCTACGCGGATGTAAAGCGAGAAATAATGATCGGGTAGCGAGGTTTATTTAAGCAAGTATTGTGCGCGAGAAGATTTCGATACGGTGCATTACTGCTGGGGGACTTTGGCTGTCTCTTCTGTGACGCAGAAGCAACCGTTTTCGATCAGGTTTAAGTTTTCGATCAAGTCTAGACTTTTGATCAGTAGTACGTTCTTAGTACGCTCAGTCTGCTTCAATATTATTCTGTCATTATTATTAATGTCACGCAACTCTGGGTAACGCTGGTTTTGGCCGGGTCTTCGTTTCCGTATATACGGGTCTTCGTTTTCGTATGGGTCTTAGTTTTCGTAAGGGTCTTAGTTTTCGTACGGGTCTTAGTTTTCGTATGGGTCTTAGTTTTCGTACGGGTCTTAGTTTTCGTATGGGTCTTAGGTCTTAGTTTTCGTACGGGTCTTAGTTTTCGTATGGGTCTTAGTTTTCGTATGGGTCTTAGTTTTCGTACGGGTCTTAGTTTTCGTATGGGTCTTAGGTCTTAGTTTTCGTACGGGTCTTAGTTTTCGTATGGGTCTTAGGTCTTAGGTCTTCGTTTTCGGGGTCTTCGTTTTCGTTACTAGTCAAATTCCCTGCTATACAAGCTAGTTCTCGAGTCAAATGCCTGTGACTAATACATTTCAAACCTAAAACAGGCTAAATTTGTGCTTACCGTAAAGTTCTGTGTATAAGCCGCATCTTTTCCCTCTTATTTCAAGTCAAAAATCGGGGGGTGCGGCTTATCCACGGAAACATCTCTGGTTGGCGTTCTCAAAGACCTAATTAATATTCATAAAAAACTTCTCAAGACGTCATTGAACAAACATATAACAACCTGAAAACTTTGTTGTTGTTCACTACCTTTTAGTTCCTCTGCAAAGCTGTTTGCAGTGAAGCCTGCCAGTCACTTCGAATCATGTCTTTCCGCTACGTGCGAGAAGGCAACCAAGATAAACGCAAATACTCACAAGGCAAATGGCCGACCGCTTCGGTTTTTTATTGACCTTCACAGCAAATACATCTGCTGGATTAACAAACTCTTATTCTGCATGAAGTTTTTATCCTGTTGCGGGTAGCAGTTTCCAAGAATCTTGAAATAAAAACGTGGGTTCTTGCGAAGGAAATGCCGCCATGTTTGTTTTTAATGCCCAGACACCTCTCTACAATTCAGAGCTTGGCTACTAAGCATTCATCATTCGCGAACGATTCGAACAAATTACAAGTGTTTCAGGAGTGTTTAGAAGTGATAATCTCGAAAAAATGATATCAAGAGAGCATCCAAGTTTAAGATATCTACAGGTGCTGCTTATACACGGAACTTTACGGTATTACCATTTATGCAAGAACCTGTTTAGGCTAACTTTGGAAAATGCAGGTTCTTACTCACTATTCACACTGCATAATTATCGAAATCGCATATAAGTACTACAAATCATAAATTAATTGACATTGTTCAAGTGCGACAGCAGAGGGAACATACCAAGTGCCATTAGTAGCCAGCTGGTAGTTTTGTTGAATATTGAGGCCCTGCCAGCGGGGGGGTTCTAGTGTTGCTTGTCTAAATTTAAAAATGTTCCGTGTCGCTGTTTTATTGTTCTTCATGTCGCTGTCAGTTATTAAATTGAAGCAAAATTGGCTGTCCTTGTCGGAATTTAAGCTTTTTCATAAGGATTGTCATTTGTCGCAGTTTTATTTTATGTGCTGTCGCTACTATTTGGGCCACATTGCTTGTCTGAGTTTACCCTGACAGGGCCTCAATATTGTTGGGAGTCAATTGTGGGTGTTCATATTGTTTGAGGGTATTATGGATGGTACAATTTCACCTACCCACCCACCCTCCCATGATGTACTTAGTTTGCACTGCAATTCTTGTCGGGTCGCTGAATTTTATCCCCAATCTTTAAATGCAATGCGAGGGTTGTTGCAGTGCAAAATAGAATACAAGTTAATACTGTATTGTTTTTTCGGTCCACTTATTTTCAGGCTGAAAATATTCTTGTGAATATTCTTAGATTATACATGTAGCTAATAATGACACTTCTGTTTGACTTTCAATTGACTGTGCTGTATACCATACAAATTAGATGCAATGACAACATGTACTATCATCAAACTGTCATATTTAGCATTTGAACATTTGGCTAGTGCAGGCTTTTATTGTTTTATTGACTAGTTTTGCCATTTGGAGAAAGGAAGAATTTTACACGGTTTAGTTAAAAACACATAATTGTGTTGTATTTGCTAATTTTGACATTTTCAACACAAAATTGCATTTCCTTTCAAAATCTCAGTCTCAGGTTTATTCTTAAAATATTCTTAAATCTTGCAAATTTTCAGCCTTGATATTGTTTTAAAATACATTTTATAAAAACAGCCTTTATTGATTTTATCATTTAGAATGTTTTCAAACTTACATCAAACTTAATAAACTGTCAATTTTGCAGGTTGCAACTGTTGCTCAGAATGCTAGTTCTACTGTATCGGGCCATTCCATTTTATACCCAACACTCCCCCTCAAAAATAACCTGAGAATTTCCAAATCCCCCTCAGAAAAAAGCCAACCTTTTCTTAATCCTTCAGAACTATTTGAAAGATCAAAGAATGCCTACAGGGCTACCCCCCTTCAGAAATGACTTTCAAAGCCCCTTCAGTAAATCTCATCTTTAGGGGTGATAACCTGGCAGGGTTTTATTCCTCCAAGCAGTAAAATAACATGACCATCAGTAAACAAAGAACATTCCTGATCCTTTGTAGACTGATGGTTAACCGTGGTTAATCGTTCAAATTTACACATAATTTTTTCGCCAATTGTGTGGCCAAAAAACATTCTAGCGATTTATCTCTGGTTTTCTTAGGGAATTTCAGCGACAAATGGGAGTTTTTCCTAGCCTCACGATATCGTAGATCTTGTTAAACATTAATCTCAACCGCCCAGGAATTTGGTTTCGCGCTCTGGAGAACGTGTATTGCTGCTTTTTCTTAAAATTAGCCGGCTGCTTTGTAACATTGGAACGAACATAGTTAACTGGAGTATCACTGCGGAGGCCCCGGTTAACACTTTTAAACAACAAAATGGATAATACGACCCTAGATACCCGGTAGTCACGCGCTATGAACCACGCACAGGATCTGAACCCGTTTTGTCTTTCTTTTCTCAACTGAAGACATTATTTTTAACTTCAAATAATCAAAACTACTCTCCCGCCACACATTCAGCGTGCTTTCTAGAAAAAATCCTGTTAGAGCTAAGACAGCTGGTAACAGGTTTCCTTTCTTTTTACTCAAATATACCTCAGACAATCTTTGACAAAAGTAGTTGACACATTGACTTCACTCTGCGGTTTTTATGACAAATTTAACACTAGTTTTTAAATTTCATGACTGTCTGCTAAAATAGCCCCCTTCCCCCTATCCAATGTTGTAAAATGGTAGCAAAGGACTCCTAGAAAAAACTACAACATTGATTGGGGGGAGGGGGGTTGGAAAGGTGGGACCAAAGGATGGAATTGGTCCATATAACAATAAAAAAGGGCGTAAATTAACAATGGGTCAACACTTTTGTCAATGATTGTAGTTTTATATTGGCTTCCATTCTCTTTTAGAGTGAGCAGATAGCTGGAGCACCGCAGACAAGTAATCAAGAAGCTCTCTTTTGACAATTTGTAAGTATATTATTTGCTTTGATTCCTAGATTACCGGAATTCTGCATGTGGCTAGTCATCACTATTCGCACTACCTCATTATAGGAAATTAACGTTTCATGAAATTAAGGCGAATTTCAAAATTCACTTTAATTTAAGTTGCGTTAAATTTTTGTCAACATTCATTTCCCCGCCGTTAATTAAGTTTATTGTTAATTTCCATGGCCTTAATTTCCATTATTTTGGTCCCAAATTCACGATACAGTCCAACTTTCTTGACTCCTAGGAAAAACAATTATTAGTAGTAGTCTACAAACATTGTTTCCATTTAAGATTATACACCTAGTGTTGAAATAAACTTGTTCCTGTGTTGTCTCAACAAGTGTTTTTCTTTGTGTACGTCGCATTAATTTCCTTCATTTTGAAATGTTACCCCCTCTTTCATGTTAATTTCCTCTACTGGGAAGTAATTTTTCCTTCAATTCGCGTTAATTTAAGTCGTGTTAATTTCAAATACCTTAATTAACTCAATCGTTAATTTCCTATAAATAAGGTATTCATACTATTCACTATTGGCGACTGTTAGCTATTGGGTTTTCCAGATGCCCAAGGATATTTCCCCTTTGGTCTGGGGCTCACTGGTCTCCATCAATGAAATCAATGAAAGGAGACCTTGGGGAAGAGTCCCTGAATTGGCTCACACATAGCCTATGTCTTGTATGTTTTAAAGCCAACTGATGACCAGTCTGCAGAAAATCATGGAGTCTGAACTCCTTTTGGGAGAATCTGGGACCTTAATTACTTGTAAGTAGTTTGTAGCAATAATTATGTTGAAATTATGAATTAATATATTAAATCATATATATGAACTGCTGATCATCAATAAATGAAGTGAAGATCCTCGCAGTTATGAACACAACTCAAGCATTTTAAGCAAGTGAAAGATTATCACAGTAATGTGCTCCCGGGGGGGCACCCTGTATATTTTTGGGTGGGGGTGTGCGGCTGGGAATTTGAAGCCCTTGCCCTATACCAGACCATGTTCAGCTGATTTTTGCAACCCTATACCAGACTAGACACCGTAAATCCCTACCCTATCTTAGACTTGCATTTTTTAGAACTGTATCACTATCAGTGTTTTAATGGAAAACCATCGGTCAACAACGATGCTGCGATGATTTTATTTACGTTTAGGAAAGCCTCTTTCTCTTCTGAGTTTCTATTCCTATTCTGGACTAAATTCGTCATAACACAGATCAGTTTTCCGGCAAATGCTACCCTTTTCTAGACCAAACCTTTCTGATTGCTTAACCCTATCCCAGACTAAACTGTTTGAAAACCCTACCCTTCACAGCAGCACATACCTATATAGCTCATATATGGGAGTGCCCCCCTGGGAATGTACTCAACTTAAGCATTTTAGAAAAGCAAGCCTGAAAGCTTAAGTTGAGTACATTACTGCTATGATCTTTCATTTGCTTAAAATGTATATCTGCAGTACAAATATATGAATTTCATATATTCATTTCACAACTTAAGCAGTTGCGAAAAAAAAAGCCAGAAAAAAATATCAGGCTTGCCAGAACTCAAACCCTGACCTTAGCATTGCTGGCGCAGCGCTCTAACCAATTGAGCTAACAAGCCAACTGGGAGCTGGTCATTATATTGGTTCGTAATGTACCCGGGCTGTATTAAGGAAAATGAATTGAGAATGTAGTCTACACGTGCGTTTTGAATCTTGCTATATTTCTTGCCTGTTCCCAGCTGAACACTTGAGCAACAAGTTGCACGGTACTAGCATTAGCCGTTATTTCTGTAGTCTATTCGCAAGACCTTTTCTGGTTATGTTTTGACAGCATTTTTGCTTTGTCGCATGCCCGTGCTTTAAATCTGTATACCGTCAGAATGGTGAATATTAACATGTAGGGTTTTGTAAAATTTCGCTACGGTACACCAGTAAGTCTAGATTTATACGTGAGGCAAAATCACCTTGTGTGAACTCGGGCCAGCGTACATGTGTAAGGCAGAGCTACCTCAAAGGTCTCATTTGCCTCCCTCCCCTACAGGAAAGAAGTGTTGTCGCCCTGACAACTATTGCCCAATCGTAGCGTGAGGCTGCACGTGAAAGGCAAGGCTAAATAAAAATGCGCCCACTCTATCAGAGGCAAGGTGTCGGAGAAAGCCAAAAGTGTATAAATCTTGGTTAATTTTTTCGGTATACTTAAATCATGGAGAGAGGCAGTCGGAACAAAAATTTTCTGTATTGAAAGTATGGTCTTCGAACTATACCCGTGCGAAGCTTTGGTGTGAGCAGATGAAATTAAAAGCAATTTTCGGCTTGTTTTTGTCAAGCAGTGGTGTTGATCTAGTGTCGGAAGTGTTCACCCTTGCATAAATTTAGGTAAGAGTTAACTAAAATTAACATTGAAAATGGAAGAGTAACCAGGATTCATAATTAAGTAAAATGTTTTTGAAACGTTCTCTGGTTAAAAATTTGTTAAAATATAAGCTTTCGGCTGCCAAACTGCAGCCTTTAACGAATGATAAAAATGGCGCGAATGAATAAATATATAGGGTAAAAGTGTGTGAAAAAATTACAGAATAAAAATGCGTAAAAAGGTGACAAGAAAAATAGTGAGAATGTGATAATAAAAGGGAACTATTTTAAAAGAATAGAATATTGTGGAGGTAATGACCTAGCATTGTTGTCCGCTTCAGTTGTCATGGCAGTGTGCCATGACTCAAGAGTTTTTTGCACGCGATAGTCTCCTTTGTTGATGACTCTTGCATTTTTGAAATCAATTTGATGGTCATTAATCCATGCATGGTTTGCAATGTTTGATCCTTTGTTACAATGTTTGACGTTTCTGATGTGTTCTTTTCTTCGCGTCTGTAGACATTTGCCGGTTTCTCCAATGTAACTCCAATTACAGTCATTACAAGGGATCTTGTAGACCACATTTGTTTGAAGGTGGCTGGGAGGTCTGAATTTTGGTGAAGGGAACTCTTGGTGAAGGGTTCTGTGGGGTCTGGTAACGAGACGAATTCCATTGTTTTGAAGCAATCTTTTAAGCGGTTCGGTGAGGCCATTGATATAGGGCAGACAAGCCAAGTCAAATGATTCTGATGGTTCGACCAATTAAAGAACAAACCAACAAGTTCCTCCTGAGAGGGAATTGTTTCTGTAGTGCGTTTTTTCTTTAGGATGTTAGAGATAATTGATTGGCGGTAGCCATTCGCTTTTAAGGCATCAGAGATATGTTTGACTTCATTCGATTTTGCGTCTGCGGTGCTTGGGAGGTTACACGCGCGGTTCAGAAGAGTGGAAGCTGTGCTGATTTTGTGATTCTTCTCATGATGCGAGTTAAAGTCTAAATACCTGTCTGTGTGTGTAGGTTTTCTGTATACTTCGATAGTGATTTTGCCATTTTTTCTGTTGACGAGGGTGTCCAGGAAGGCGATTTGGCCATTGCTTTCAGTTTCGATGGTAAAAGAGATCTTGGGGTCGATGGAATTCAAAGTGTCGTGGAAGGCTGAAATGGCGTCTCTCTTGATGATGACAAAGCTGTCGTCCACATATCTTTTCCAAATTTTGGGTGGTACCGTGGAATAAATGAGAGCTGAATCTTCAATTACCTCCATGCAGAGGTTAGCTACAACAGGGCTAACCGGGCTACCCATTGCACAGCCGTGGATCTGTTTGTAGGTACAGTCGTTGTAGACGAAGTAGTTGTTTGAAAGAACAAATTCCAAAAGGGAGATGATATCATCAGTAGTGAGATTTGTTCTGGAGGTTAATGTAGTGTCATTATTGAGTTTATCGCGAAAGGAGAAATCGTTATTTGCATTGGCTCTACCCTCTACAACACTTCTAAATTCCTCACAGATATTCTGTCGCCTATCCAGAATAGTAATGGCCATTCCGTCCTCAACTCTTCGGACTTTGCTAATGAAGTAGCTCATATGGAAATTTCTGATGATGAAGTCATGCTCTCGTTTGATGTTGTCTCCCTTTTTACAGCAATCCCTGTCCAGAAAGCTTGCACCTACATTAGCGATAAACTCAATAATGACACTACATTAACCTACAAACAGATCCACGGCTGTGCAATGGGTAGCCCGGTTAGCCCTGTTGTAGCTAACCTCTGCATGGAGGTTATTGAAGATTCAGCTCTCATTAATTCCACGGTACCACCCAAAATTTGGAAAAGATATGTGGACGACAGCTTTGTCATCATCAAGAGAGACACCATTTCAGCCTTCCACGACACTTTGAATTCCATCGACCCCAAGATCTCTTTTACCATCGAAACTGAAAGCAATGGCCAAATCGCCTTCCTGGACACCCTCGTCAACAGAAAAAATGGCAAAATCACTATCGAAGTATACAGAAAACCTACACACACAGACAGGTATTTAGACTTTAACTCGCATCATGAGAAGAATCACAAAATCAGCACAGCTTCCACTCTTCTGAACCGCGCGTGTAACCTCCCAAGCACCGCAGACGCAAAATCGAATGAAGTCAAACATATCTCTGATGCCTTAAAAGCGAATGGCTACCGCCAATCAATTATCTCTAACATCCTAAAGATAAAACGCACTACAGAAACAATTCCCTCTCAGGAGGAACTTGTTGGTTTGTTCTTTAATTGGTCGAACCATCAGAATCATTTGACTTGGCTTGTCTGCCCTATATCAATGGCCTCACCGAACCGCTTAAAAGATTGCTTCAAAACAATGGAATTCGTCTCGTTACCAGACCCCACAGAACCCTTCACCAAGAGTTCCCTTCACCAAAATTCAGACCTCCCAGCCACCTTCAAACAAATGTGGTCTACAAGATCCCTTGTAATGACTGTAATTGGAGTTACATTGGAGAAACCGGCAAATGTCTACAGACGCGAAGAAAAGAACACATCAGAAACGTCAAACATTGTAACAAAGAATCAAACATTGCAACCATGCATGGATTAATGACCATCAAATTGATTTCAAAAATGCAAGAGTCATCAACAAAGGAGACTATCGCGTGCAAAAAACTCTTGAGTCATGGCACACTGCCATGACAACTGAAGCGGACAACAATGCTAGGTCATTACCTCCACAATATTCTATTCTTTTAAAATAGTTCCCTTTTATTATCACATTCTCACTATTTTTCTTGTCACCTTTTTACGCATTTTTATTCTGTAATTTTTTCACACACTTTTACCCTATATATTTATTCATTCGCGCCATTTTTACCGAATGGTAATGAGGTGTAGTGATGATTCGCGAACTTGAAGTGACGTGTTTCCGTCACTCCATTCTGATATTAAACCGCAATTAATTAATGCATTAACGTGCTGACAGAAAGGTTGTTTAAAACGCCATTCAGCACATGTCAATTAAAAACAAATTATCCTATAACCTCATTCCCAGGGTCTCTCTCTTTCAGGGAACAAGGTTGAATTTTTACAAAACAAATCGAAAGAGGATCAATTACACTTATCCTCTGGTGATAATTAACAATTAGACTACGAGCCCGAGTTTTCTATGTGCAAATAGTCAACGAGGCGCAGCCGAGTTGACTATCGCTCATAGATAACGAGGGCGAGTAGTCTAATTGTTTTAGTAGAATCTCTAAAGAATTGCAGTCCAAAACCTACAATTTTATGTACTTTTAAGCCAAAAATCAAGAAAAATTCACCCTTTAAAGAGCAATGCGCGCGCGATTGTTTTCTATCGGCGAATAGAAATCAATGGGAGAACCAATCAGATTCGCGGATTTCCAATAGAACACGACTGAGTTTCTACTAAAAGAGAATAGAATTCGCTCTACGAAGCCGTAGAGCATACTCTATCAATGACCCATTCACCTAAGAAAACATTCAAACGCAAATGAAGTGAGATTGTGACATAACTGATAGCAGCTATAAGCTACATGCAGTTACCGCGTCTTTATTGTAAACACAACATTCATGCTGCACGATTTTGTTTCGCGTCACATTATCTTCGTGTCACGTCATCCGTTTTTCATCTTTTTGAGTCGTGCAGAAACGCGCATCTTTCTCAAGTTTTATTCGCTGCTCAAAATAACGCTATACGTGCTGACAGAAAAGTAAACATATCCACAAAACAAATTTACCTAATGCTAAATGGATCAAAGGTTACACTTTTGTGATGAAATAGAATTCGCGCTACGAAACCTAAGAGCACGAACCATCAATGACACAATTCCCATGGAAAAATAAAACATTCAAAGGCACATTATTGAACGCTTATTTGAAGAAAAAAAACTATCAATGACCCATTCACGCAAGAAAACATTGAAAGGCAAATTAAGTGAAATTGTGACATTACTGATAGCAGCTGTGAGTTACACGTAGTTACGGTAAAAAATTATTACGCTCGCCATGTGACGTGTTGTAGTTAACACCACATCCACAGCTTGAATCCACAGCACGTTTCTGTTTCGCGTGACGTCACCTCGTGTCACGTCATCTGTTTTTCATCTTTTTGAGTCGAGCAGAAACACGAAGTGCTTGGGCGTATCTTTCTCTCGAATTTTATCCGCTGCTCAAAAATAACGCTATACGTGCTGACAGAAAAGTATAGATATTCACAAAACAAATTTACTTAACGCTAAAAAGGATCAAAGGTAATACACTAACCGGTAAATATTTTTGTGGTGAAAACTGAATAGCGCTACGAAACCTGAGAGCACGAACCATCAATGACGCAACTCATGTGGAAAAATAAAACATTCAAACGCAAATAAAATGAGATTGAATTACTTTATTGGACACTTATTTAGAAAAAAATGCGAAGGTCGGCACTTCATCGAATTACCAAATTACCATGAGGTTGCTCGAAGAGCCTTTGATTATCATTCGTTAAAGGCTGCAGTTTGGCAGCCGAAATCTTATATTTTAACAAATTTTTAACCAGAGAACGTTTCAAAAACATTTTACTTAAAATTATCATATCGGTTAAATAGGGTTTAAGAGGAAATCCGCCAGGACTTCGAGTAGTTATGGGACAAAATTATGTACCAAAACTATTTACACCTGATTGCAAGCTTTTGTGTTACTGCTTCAAATATCTTATCGAAAGAAATCTTTTCTAACAACACCACACATCGAAAACACATTTTGAAGTTCCGCTGAATTCCACTGAATCTCTTAAAAATGTGCTTTTGCCCATAGCTTGTGAACTTTAAATATCATTTTCTCAGCTCTGATAGAAATTGTTGTCAGAATTTTTCCACCTTATTGCAAACGTTTTTGTTACTCTTCAAATTCTTTCAAGATCTTTTCTAACAACACCACACATCGAAAACACATTTTGAAGTTCCGCTGAATTCCACTGAATCGCTTAAGACGAATTTACAAAATGGCTACACGTGAGATTTTGCCCATACCTTGTGAACTTTGAAATTCATTTTCTCAGACTCTAATAAGAAATTGTTGTTGGTGTTATCACGGATAATTACTTACATCTTTACCTTTTATTAAGGGTAGGAAATAACGCAATAGGATTTAAATTATTCTGAAAATTGATTTTTGTCCAACTTTAATAAATATTACTCGACTTCCTAGTGGATTCCGTCTTAAATGCTTTAGAACAGTAAAAAAAACCGCATACACAACTTATGATGTAAAATGTGAGCTTTACTAGCTGTTTATTATTAATATTGTCTTTCGATGGGAATTTTTGCTACAAAGTTTAATACAAATCCTTATAATTTCTGACAGAGTTGTCAAAGCTTTAGCCTGGGCACCCTGTGCCCTGTCCGCACTAACCCAGGTAAATTTGAAAACGCATCTTTTTCTCCGGATAGGCCAACCATCCACACTGAAACAGCATTTTCGCTCACCGAAAACGACACTTTTTTCCAAAGTGGGTAAATTTAAAAACGCGGGCTAGGTGGTGTAGTGTGGACGGCAAAATCGGGCGAAAACCGGACTGACGATTTCATTCAAAGGTTTTAGTTTTGAAGAAGGCGGACTGACTCTCGGGCAAGTAGCGTTTATTTTTACTGTACACCTTAATACATTAAATTAACTGGTATGGGTATTGTACCGTGGCTGAGAATGGTCACTTCTGACTTCCAACTTCTGACTTCTGAGTTTTTAGTATGTATAGTTAGTATGGTTTCATGTACCTTAAATCCTTCAAATGTTCATCACAATTGAGATTTACCTTTTTAACATTTTTTTCATGATGAAATCTTCAGCTGTCAAAAAATACCTTAGTCAAGAAAAAAGTTGCTACCTTGAAAATATGCAGTCTATTCTGGAAAGCCGTTTTTTATAAGAATTTCGTTAAAGATGCGCTGTCAGGACGCAAAAAATAACCGAAAGTAGCCAAACAAAAAGTTTAACGAACAGAACAATAGCTTACTCGTGCATTGTGCATCTTGTAAATTTCTGAGCCATCCTCTACAAAACAACTACGGACACAGGCACGCAGTTCATGGAAGGCTTTCATTTCAAACAAATCTAGCAGAATGCTCAAAAAGTCAAAATCAAAGCGCCAGACGCTCTGAGTTAACTAATTATTCTTCCTTCTTTACTTTTGTTACTTTGATAAATACCAGTTCCGTCGATAGTGTGTAAGAAAAGTTTAACTTTTTCGATTTACTTCCATTCAGGGAAATGTACTTCCGCTTAGACCTAAGAGCATGTGCAATAAAAACCGGAAGACCAAGTTTCTGAACTGAAATCGACCTGAAAATGATTTGATCAATTCCATTTTCCCAGAGTCCGTCCCGTACCGCTGACCGACGGACTCTGGGCTCGAGATTGCAATGTTGACAAAGCCATTTTTTGACTCTGATCCTGGCCCTCAGGGTCTTGTCAGAAGTAGTAATAATAAGGGAACTGCATTGTGAAAAGCTAAAGCTAAAGCTTTTGTAACGTTTTCTCATTTCATTTTATTTCCAGGTGTGAACACTTGAACATGTCAAAACCAAGGACACGTGTTAGAATACACACAAGAAATACGCCCCATAAATGCAAGCAATGTGGCAAATGTTTCAACCATTCATCAAGTTTAAAGTCTCATGAAAGACTTCACACAGGGGAAAAGCCTTATGTATGCATACAGTGTGGCAAGTCCTTTAGACAAGCAGGACATTTAAGGTCTCATGAAAGAATTCATTCTGGTGAGAAGCCTTATGAATGCAAACAGTGTGGCAAGTGTTTTGGTTATGCCGGAGTTTTGAAAACTCATGAAAGAGTCCACACAGGTGAAAAGCCTTATGAGTGCAAACAGTGTGGCAAGTGCTTTATCAAATCTGGAAATTTGAGGTCTCACGAAAAAGTTCATTCTGGTGAGAAACTATATGAATGTCAACAGTGTGGTAAGTGTTTCACCTTTGCCGGAAGTTTAAAGATTCATGAAAGAGTTCATACTGGTGAGAAGCCTTATGAATGCAAACAGTGTGGCAAATGCTTCAGACAATCAGCAAATTTAAGCGCTCATGGAAGAATTCATTCACGAATAAAGCCTTATGAATGCAAACAATGTGGCAAGTGTTTTAGAGAAGCAGGAAAATTGAGGATTCATGAAAGGGTTCATACTGACGAGAAGCCTTACGAATGCAAACAATGTGGCAAGTGTTTTCGCCAAGCAGTACATTTGAGGACTCATGAAAGGGTCCACACAGGTGAAAAGCCTTACAAATGCAAACAGTGTGGCAAGTGCTTTAACCAAGGACCACATTTGAGAACTCATGAAATAGTCCACACAGGTAAAATGCCTTATGAGTGCAAACAGTGTGGCAAGTGCTTAAACCAAGCAGGAATTTTAAGAACTCATGAAGATTTCCACAAGAGCGAAAAACAGTGTAGCAAGTGCTTTAACAAAGTAGCAAACTTAAGGACTCTTGACAAGATTCATACAAGTGAAAAGCCTTATAAATGCAAACAGTGTTGCAAGTGTTTCAGAACTGCATCACAATTTCGGACCCATGAAAGAGTCCACACAGGTGAAAAGCCTTATGAATGCAAACAGTGTGGCACGTGCTTTAACCAAGCAGGACATTTGAGAACTCATGAAAGGGTTCATACTGGTGAGAAGCCTTATGAATGCAAACTGTGTGGCACGTGCTTTAGCCGAGCAGGACATTTGAGAACTCATGAAAGGGTTCATACTGGTGAGAAGCCTTATGAATGCAAACTGTGTGGCAAGTGCTTTAACCAAGCAGGACATTTGAGAACTCATGGAAGGGTTCATACTAGTGAGAAACCATATGAATTCAAACAGTGCAGCAAGCGTTTTCGATTAGAAAATAGTTTGCGAACTCATAAAAGAGTCCACACGGGTGAAAAGCCTTATGAATGCAAACAGTGTGGCAAGTGTTTTCCTCGAGCTGACAGTTTGAAGACTCATGAACGGGTTCATGCTGGTGAAAAGCCTTATGAGTGCAGACAGTGTGGCAAGTGCTTTAAACAAGCAGTAATTTTAAGAAATCATGAAAAAGTCCACAAAGGTGAAAAACCTTTTAAAAGCAAAAGAGGGGGCAAGTGCTTTAACCGAGTAGGAAATTTAAGGACTCATGTCAGGATTCATAAAGGTGAAAAGCCTTATAAATGCAAACAGTGTGGCAAGTGTTTTCGTCAAGCAAGAAATTTAAGGACTCATGAAACAGTTCATACTGGTGTGAAGCCTTATGAATGCAAACAGTGTGGCAAGTGTTTTAGTCACGCCGGAAATTTAAGCGCTCATGAAAGAATTCATTCTGGCGAGAAGCCTTATAAATGCAAACAGTGTGGCAAGTTTTTTAAGCAACTTGGAGCTTTGCGAACTCATGAAAGAGTTCACGCTCAAAAGCCTTATGAGTGTAAAGTGTGTGGCAAGTGTTTTGGAAAAAGAGGAAATCTAAGGAAACACGAAAAAGTCCATACGGGGAGGAATTCTTATAAACGGAAACAGAGCAAAAAGAATTACTGTAGTATACCAAAAGATGCAAACTGTAGAACATTACCAGGCCGTGACGGTACTGAGTGTGATAACAATGATGAATTATCTTCGGCATCATCTGACTTGGGAGAACTCAATCACCTTAAATGTTGGATTTGCCTGGAGGAATTAGATAGTAAAGCTCTACTTATTGAACACTACGACAATCACATGAAATAGAATATTACTTATTTATCGGTGAGTGTTTCTGTGTTGTAAGAATGCTTTATTAAACTTGATGTATAAATAGTCTGTGCGATGTTGCACTTTATTTAGATCGCGTTAACTGTACTTGTATTACTGTCTAATGGAAAGAAATAAGCCACTAAACCCCAACAAAGTATAAGAAACTAAAAAGATATAAAAACGGTTAAGATAGTCGGCGATTGGGACGTTCACAAACAACGAACTTGTAACCTGGCGTGACCTAGCTCCTTTACGGCAGTTATAATAACACCCAAAGAACAAATTGCGAAGTAAGCCGGGCTGCACTTCTGTATGGTTGCAGTTTCCAGTTTAAGTTTTGTTGTATTATATACAAGCTATGAATGGACGGGAAATTGTTTGTTTATATATGTATTTTTAAGAACGCCTTTTTTTTCTAGACTTTTTTTCTAGACTGGTCAACTTACAGTTATTGTATTGAAAGAAACTAAGGTGACAACTGAACAATTGTTAAATAAAGATTGTCTTGTTATCTCTGTTTAACTCTTGTTCTCCGACGCCTGTTCTTTGCTGGAAAGTGATATTACAACGTTATTAAATTTTCTCGTTATTCCAAAAATTCTCAGCCGGCTCATTTTGTGGTAAAGGTTGTTGTTTTCCTACATTGCGTTGAAGGGCATGGCACATGAATCGTAACATGTGGAACTGCGGTGTAGCTATCGCAGTTAAGAAACGTGCGTAGAACATTTTGTTATACTACTTAAAGGCAGTTAGTTCTACTAATCTGCCATTTTTTCACTGAGCTTGAAATTTACATCTTTCATTGTATATTACACACGTGATGCTTTCGACATTACTGATCCTGGCAGTGTGCAGGACGCGTGTCACATATCAACCTAGTAAAAAGCCCAGCTCACCACGAGTCTCTCGTAGCTCAGTTAGTTAGAGCACACAACCGGTATCTGGGAGGCCATGGGTTCGACTCCCTTCTAGGAATCAGATTTTCTTTTTTATCCCATCGTAACAACTGATTAACTTTCATCGTTATTACCGAGCTTAGAACTTACTATAGCTTTCATCATTTATTACAACCTATCATTTCATCTAGTCATTCACTTGGTTATCGATATATTTGTAGCGTAATTATTTTGGTGTTGTTAAGTCCAACGATAATTGCTAATAATATCGAGCAATGGGTAACGAGTTTATGATTATCAGAAAGACTGGTAAAAAGCTGTTCGTGAAGATAATTTCATGGGGTGCTGAATGGAAAAACCAAGCGTTTTCTCAAATGCAGACAGCTTGACGTCACAGATCTAGAAGCAAATAACGTGATGGTTGGCCCGGCGCACGTTGTTTGCAACATTTCCTTACTTTGGAGACTTATTTAAGGTCATTACCCTGAAATAGAACTGAACACAGATTTTTAACCAAACTTCGCCTACTGGTTTCTTACTTAAAGGGAAGTAAAATTTTGAAATAAAAAAGGGGAGTCACCAGATTCGTTTAGGAGCAGGAAGACCTTGTATATTCCATATAATTCCTTTACAATTCCTCTGCGAGTACTGCCAAAATACACGTTTTTAGCGATAATTTATTTTTCAAACATAGGAATTGATCTGTTGTCACTTTACAGAAAGAATTTGATCGCTACACCCAAAATATGAGAAAAAAATTGATAGGTCACCATGCTATTGAAAACCCTGGATTACTCGTTTGTATAACTGGAAAACTACCTGATTAAATGAGGTGAGCGCTGGTGACACGAAACAAGTAGAAGAAAAAAGTTTAGCTGAGGTAGTTCACGGAGGTGCTGCTCACTGCAAAAATTTAAAAAATCGTCCTCTTCAAAAATTTAATTGGTATAATTATATGATGGTTTATGTGAACATAAACCATCTAAGGCGGAGAGTTAATTAAAAGTTCCTTGTGAAATTCAGGCGCCGAAAAGACGACATGCACTAAAACAAATCTAAAGAAGGATTAGTCAAAAGCGGGGGCAATGTTAGTGCATGAGTACTATTTCCTGTACAGTAATTACAGTACCATATTCATTCAGTGTTTGTTTTGTCGTCATCCACGTCTGGTTACATTCCTTGTGGCTGGAATTACAACGTTGTCACTGACAACACTGTAGCCAAGAGTAGGCTTTTGTACATTATGCTTTTGTTTCCCCACTAAAATGCTCCACCTTAATGCTCCATTTGTCCCACTAAAATGCTCGGTCTCCCCCCCCCCCCCCCAAAAAAAAAAAAACGTCACTAAAATGCTCGGATAATGCTCATTATACAAACGGTTTTTTAAATTAATTTCAAAGTTAACACTTAAAAAACGAACAAGTGTTTTAAGTTACAACAACAACGTATACAAAAGTCACAGCTACGGCTCACCAGTTATGAACAAAACAAACATGGCCGCCTTGACTCTTGAAAAGTAAAACCGCTGACTTAGTTTTTCAGTCTCCACTCAGCTGTATTAGGGCAGTTTTTGAAGTTTTTGTGAATTTTGAGTTTTTTACTTCATTTTCTCTAAAACAATTTAATTTCTTTTTTATTTTCTCTAAAAAAAATAATTTTCCGGGAAAATGTCACTAAAATGCTCGAATAATGGTCAATGCTTTTGCCTCACTAAAATGCTCGAAAAAAGGCTAGCATAATGTACAAAAGCCTAGCCAAGAGCCGGATCTTGGCGTAGATCAGGATCAGCAATATGGAGTAAAACGATCGGACAACTTAAAAGGCTAAATAAATTTTATTTCCCAATATTTCGGCTAGACAAAACTAACCTTCTTCAGGGGCTGAAATATATAAGTAAAAATGGAAATGGACGGTTACAATATTTGAAACAATGCGAATTAAAAATATGAAATCTGATTGGTTGACAAATATAAAAAAAAGGAGACGTATTTTAAAAGGCTGTTACAAACATAATGCTAATAAAAAAAATATATAAACAGATCAAGTTTCGTCACGTCTGTTCATTCCATGGGTTTTGCCCTTAGTTATTAAAAAAGCCTCCCTAGATTTGCGACCGGCGTCTCTATGAGATTTAATAAGTTCCAGGGGAATCTCGTTCTAAATGTAAATATTTCAATAAAGGTGAATCAAATGTTAATCGACTCGTGTGTGGTGTTTTGTCGCGTTCCTGGGCCGTATTAAGCGTTTTTGTCCTATGTTACATTCGGCCGAAGGCCGGTAACAATTACATAGGACAAAAACTTTTTATATTTTTTATGTTAGTCTTATGTGAACGATTTTATGATTATTAACCACGAACACAAAGGGTGGTCTGCCTGTGCTTTGAAAAAAAATTCCAGCTCCTGATATCGTGAAACAAGACACCGTTAGTCAGTTTATAATTTTATTGCAGTCGACTTCCATGAAGACTTCATCAACTTTGATGACAGACAACATGCCTAGGTGAAGCTATGTTTCGATGCATCGGTTACTTATCAGGTTTTCCCTAATTTATGCATTAGTCAATTCCAAGACCGCCCATTCCCCCCCCCCCCCCCGCGAGCATACCCCGGGCATTTGACTCAAGGTTAGCTCCGTATAGCCGGGAATTTGACGCAAATCTTCGCCCACCCGGTGGGGCATTTGACCATCAATGAAACAAGAGTGAGCAGTCACATGCTTAACCATTTCGTCATCCGTTCATTCACTGCGACTACGAATGTTCACGGTTCCGCTGTACTCATGCTATTATGCGATTCTACCTCTGTTTTTGTTACGGTATCCTTTAAATCTTAATCGAAAAACATTTACCTGTGGATTTGTCGTCAGAAAACAATTATTCACGTTTTATCAGTAAGGTATTTTCAAGAAACCCTTTACAGATAACGTCAGTAGAAAGGCTAGAAATAGCGATTTCAAGCTACACGGAGCGAAAGTAAACATCGATGTTTTCGTCGTTTTATTGTAGTTTTATCATTTTGTCTTAAAATCCGAAAAGTGTGGGGAATTTGACGCTCTGTGAAGCCTTAACTGGTGGGTCATTTGACCGACTAAACTGCCAACATAGCGGGGAATTTGTCCAAAATTTTTCGAAAAAGTCAAATGCCCGGGTGTTTGCTCGGGAAGGGCGGGGAATGGGCGGTTTTGGAATTGACTGATACATTAGGGAAAATGCTCTCTGAAGTCTGATTAGTCGCCAGGTTTAACCTCCGGTAAGGCATTTTTCCGCGTTCCTGTATGTCCCCGAGTCCAATCCAAATTTATAATTGTTCTCTGCTTTTCCCGTCCCGCGATGCTGTTGGTCAGCGTTATCATTTAGTTCGCGCGTGAACAGAGAGCATCGCGCGCGTCGCCCAAAAGAGAAAGAGACGCCAAATGGCAAATGCTGGTAGCTTGCAGAAGTGTTGGTCTTGATCGAGTAAATAGCAAAGGATTCTCCTCGTAAAAGGTAAAAAATTGTCAGAACTGCCTTTTAGAACATAGTGCGATTCCTGGTACTAAGATATTTAACCAAGAAATTGGCACATCGCACGATAAAATCAACAACTTCCAGCTTGACACTAGCCTGAATTTCAGACATCCCTCTGTGCTCGCCTGCTTACCAGAAGGAACGTCTGAACACATTTGAGCCTAATGCCGTCCGGTGACGTCACTACACTTTGGTTGTAATTCATGCGGAAAAGTTTCTGTCGAGGCCATGAAATTGTGAAAGAAAAATCGCTTCAATAAAGGATTACAGGGTATAAAATTGTTTTAATAGTAAACTATTGAAAACTTGAGACAAATGAATAAGATTTTAATCGCATGCAGGTTATATTCTTCTACGGAACCGATTTACTCTTTTTTTTGGTTAAAATTTTTCTCCCCCCCCCCACATTTCCCCCCACCCACCGGGGCACCCTCCCTCCATGTAAACACCCATCTGAACTGAAGCTTATCTAGCGATCAAAATATAATATGTTACGCAGCGAGCAAATACAACACACTCGTGAGTACTTAAATGAATCAATTTAGACGGTTACTGAGGCATCAAGAAACGGAATTCAATACAAAAATATCCTACTTGACTATGGGCACTGAGTTCAGAAATCACTGGCTCATCGAGGCTGCAGGACATAAGCGTCGAGCGGCTTTGTCAGCTTTGTTGACAAAACAAGAATACATATATAAATTTGGCAAAACACTGCATGTTGAAGCGACGAATGCCGCCAACTTAAAACCTACCGATTTCCATTACTATTCTTCATCCGTAGGTAAACTAATAAAGTAATAAACTCAAGGTAAATGACTAATAAATTCATTTCTGGGAAGGTAACTCCTTCGAACTCTTTCCAAACGTTTTCAAATTACAATCCTCGCACGGTAAAATTCAGTCATAATTTCACATAATTATGCAAATAATTTTAAAATCAACCAATCAAAATCACTACCCGGTTTTCGGGTAGTGACGTCACCGGACGGCATTAGGCTCAAATGTGTTCAGACGTTCCTTCTGGCAAGCAGGCGAGCACAGAGGGATGTCTGAAATTCAGGCTAGCTTGACACATGTTTTGTCGATTCACAATAATATCATTTTTTACATCTGTGAAAGAATCGATTTGAGCCACTGACGGGGTTTTGGAAGATCTTTCTTCCAGGACCTAGTAGTTTTCGACGCCATATTGATTACAGCAAACTCATATTTTTTGTCTTTGAGTTTGGTATAAACTTGGCATTATGTATTAAAAAATCCCAAAATAAAATCGGGAAAGATTTCCGCACAGGACCCTACATTAATTATGTATGCAACTATTTCATACTATCACTATACATAAACAGCAATCATGAAAAGAACGAATCAGCCAGAATATTGTATGCATAATAAATGTAGGGGGCTATGCGGAAATCTTGCCTAAAACGGTTTTGGAATTGACTGATACATTATTACAGAGCCAGTAAGTAAAATAAGCTTTATTGCTAGTCCATTATTTTTTGAGCATCTACGAGTAATTTGCACTGTGTGTAAAAGGCTAATAACAATAATAATAATATTTAATGGGGAGACCTTTTCACACATAGGTGGTTTTCAAAAAGGGCCTGGCATTTGCAGAATGCAAACTGCAGACTAAGAGAATAAATCGTGTTACCATTACCATTATTGAAAGTTAACCGTAAACAGGCTAATTGAAATAGGTAATTACTATTCAGGCCAACTGGAGTGAATAGTAGGCTAACAGGAGTGCTTAGAGTAGTAGGCTAACCAGGGTGAAAAGTCTCAGTCTGCATTCTGAAAATGACAGACCCAGTATTCAAGTTTTTAGTATATACTAAAACAGCGGATAGCGCTTTTGGTGCGAGCTGACTGGCTGCTCAAACTCAGAAATTATATTCCTTGCTATTCACCTCCAAGCAACGCATGCAAGAAAATTGTAATCTTTGAAGGGGAAAAACAAGTCAAAAATCATTCTCTCACGCTATATTATCTAACTGTTTTATTATATACTAAACAACCATTCTACTCAGTCTCAGTTGTTTTCAGTGCAATCTGAACCTAACACAATAGCTAATCAACAACATATTGTTATCTGGCATAACAAGGGACATGGGAATGCAGATTTTCAGGAATTGTAACACATGCACCGAACATGTTGCCACTTTTTTGTGGTAATTTGTTTCACTTAAAATGACAAATGCAGACCAATGATAAGACAATCACTTCTATGTGGTTAAATATTTTTGCATCTCAAAAAACATATTCGTTCTTGGTTTCTGCAGCAATTGGCACATTAATGATGAAATCTGCCAACCAGACCAGACTTGTCTGCAAGTGTGAATGGCCCCTTAGTATTTAAGTACTAACCCTTTTTTTTATTTATTTTGATAGTACCTTAGTTTTTGACTCTGTGTACACCACTGGAATTTGCAGGGGAGAGGGGGTGCCAGAAAGTTTCCCTAAGGACATAAGGGGGAAATAAAAAGTTCACTTGAGCTTATAAGGGATGTGAAAAAAGTTTTTGATATTGACTTTTGATGTTGACAAACTGTTATGGCTTCATTCCCATTATTGCCATATTGGTGTACATCTACACAGTTGGAATTTGTTTTTAAAACGTTCCTGAGCATGCTCAGAGTGTTCATTTTCAGTTGTCAGGTAATCAGATTTAAGCATAAACAACCAGAAACCTTCTCATTAATATTACTTATTACTTATAAGGCCGTTCATGGATTAACGCCATCATATATCACTGGTCTTGTAAACATTCATATTCCCACGTGTAATCTAACATCATCGTTCAGCAGACAGTTGGCTGTTCTGTCTTAAAATCTGTGCTTCTACAGCTATTGAGCTTTATCCTATGCTGCACCTCTCCTGTGAAATTCATTGCCAGCAGATATAAGGCTCTGTGACTGATTAACTACAATCCCAGACATAACCTCTTGGGAAGGTTGCACATAACACCATTCAAAACTCGATATTCTCTAGGTACCTACACAATGTTTGGCCCCCCTCTCCCCCATATCATGTTGAAGTATTTCTGAACATTATGATAGACAATATGCTGTGATTGAGGTCTGTAGGTAGACTTCAACATTGAATGAGGGGGAGGGGAGCGAAAACTTGACGACCTTCCCAAGGGTATTGACGGGGATTGTCTGAATCGGGCTAGAGCATAAAATATTCCATAACCAAAAAACTATGTACGCTTAAAGCTGAAGTTTGTGTGATCGGGATATAGTAATTCTTTCTTTTGTCTTGTGTTGGCAATAACTTCCGTTAGGTGGCGGTTTAAAAGTGGTGTTGTTATTGCGTGACTGTTCTGTGTTTATTAAATTTACCTTATGGTGTGTAACTAATTTTTAACGTCAAAAACAACGTAAAAACGGAAAATATGAAACTTTCTTTCTTCTTTCCTATGGAAAATAATCGTGGGTGGAAATTCGTTTTTGGGGGTATGTTAGTTCTTTTATTTCTTAAACTAGGGATTAATTTTTTTGATTATTTTTCTTTTGTGAATTTCCTACTTTCGAGGCAAGGAATAGTAAACTTAATTACATGTAAATTTTCTCAACTCTTCTCCATAGTTTTATAATGCTTTTCTTAATTATTAGCATGTCACGTGACTTTCTTGTCTTTTGATGTTTGGAATGAGATGAAACTTTATTACCTTTTTTGATGGGTACTTGTGCTTTCCCCTTAATAAAGACTTTTTCTTTCTTTTAAAATTACATCCGCGTACTTCCTGTTATTCGCGCTGATTATGGGTACTGTTGTTTTTCCGAGTACTGTTGTCTGCGATACACAACTTGTTAATTAACAAGGTGTTGACAGCTGACAATAGAGAAAAATTTATTATGTTGTCATGCAAAGATGTCAAGTACAATTGAACTGCTGGCTGGTGTATTGGTGGCAAAATTTGATTTCCATCTCACATTTAACATCTCTTATTCATTTGTAAAAAAAAATAATCTTTCCAACTCAATTTTATTTAATAAAATTAATTATGTTTACTTGGAGAAGGTGGGAATACAAAATCGTTGAAATTTATCCATTAAGATTGCATGTAACACTTTCGATTCAGTCCGTAACCCTGAGATGTACTACGACGCCAGTCATTTCACATACATCCCAACATAACCTCTTGGGAGGTGCACATATACACCGCAATTTCAAAAACTTCGACATAAATGTAGTCTCTGGTACCTACACAAGATGTTTGGCCCCCCTCTCCCCCATATCAATGTTGAAGTATTTCTGAACATTATGATAGACAATATGCTGTGATTGAGGTCTGTAGGTAGACTTCAACATTGAATGAGGGGGGAGGGGAGCGAAAACTTGACGACCTTCCCAAGGGTATTGACGGGGATTGTACCTTCATGAAACTACTGAAAATGTATCTGTTCTGCAAGGAGACATTTTACAATCTTAATTTATTCTTTTTCTGTAAAATTTTCTTTTACTTTTAAGTTTATTAAAACTATTATTTATTTTTTCTACTGGGTGAGATACCATTTTCTTGGGGAACATCTTTGTGAAAAGCTGATGTAATATGTAAGCTGCATTGTTTCACTTTTCACTGATTTTTTTTTTCAGGATTTGAGGCATGAGGGAAAAATTTAGTGAGATGTCAAAACTAAGCAAACACAAAAGCACTAACACAGGGGAGAAGCCGTTTGCATGTAAATACTGTGGCAAGTGTTTTAAATATAGATCAAAATTGCAGATGCATGAAAGAGTCCATACTGGTGAGAAACCTTATGAGTGCAAACAGTGTGGCAAGTGCTTTAACCAAGCAGGAATTTTGAGAACTCATAAAAGAGTCCACACAGGTGAGAAGCCTTTTGAATGCAAGCAGTGTGGCAAGCGTTTTAACCAAGTAACAAATTTAAGGGCTCATGAACGAGTCCATGCAGGTGAAAAGTCCTACAAATGCAAACAGTGCGGCAAGTGTTTTAAACAAGCACAAGGTTTGAATATTCATGCAGGAGTTCATACTGGCAAAAAGCCTCATAAGTGCACACAGTGTGGCAAGTGTTTTAAACGCAGAACAGAATTAAGGACTCATGAAAGAGTCCACACAGGTGAGAAACCATATGAATGCAAACAGTGTGGCAAATGTTTTAGCCAAACAGGAAATTTGCAAAGTCATACAAGGTTCCACACAAATGAAAGGCCTTTTGAATGCAAAAAGTGTGGCAAGTGTTTTAACCAAACAACGCATTTGAAGATTCATGAAAGAGTTCATACTGGTGAAAAGCCTTATAAATGCAAACAGTGTGGCAAGTGTTTTTCTCGAACAGACAGTTTGAAGACTCATGAAAGGATTCATACTGGTAAGAAAGCAAATCAATACAAACAGAGCGGCAAGTTTTTAAGACAAGCAAAAGATTTAAGGAATGACGGAAGAGCTCAAACAACTTTCTCACTAGAAGTAAAGCAAGGCCAAGTCGAATGTTGGATTTGTCAGGAGAAATTAAGCAGCAGAGCTCTGCTTCTTGAACACTATGACAATCATATGAAATAGCTACCAGTGCCTTGCCAGGCTTTTGTCAGTTCTTTTTGTCATAGAGCAAATCTGCAATCTCCCAAAGTACTAGCCACTAGAGGAGTCTAGGGCATGCATTCCAGAAAATTGTGAAATCTTTAAGATCTGAAATGCTTTTTAAAGCATTTTCATAAAATATTGTAAAAAAAAAAAATCAATCTTGTTCTAATGGGGTTTGTTTTTCCAACTAAAAGTATTTTGTTTTTAATTTTGGGACAAAATTTAGATGAAGCAGGCACCCGCCTTGCCTCTTGCTAGCCACAGCCCTGGATATTTTTATTTAGAGCAAGGATTAAATTACTACAGTATGTCATTATCTGTTAGTCAGTTTTAGTATGTTACTGTGCCCAATTTAGCATGTCTTTTGCAAGTGTATGTTACGTGGTTGCCAAGTTACTTGTTATCTGGTTTTCACATTTTCCAGCCAAATTTCGTTTTTGTGGGGTGAAAAATAGTAGTTACAACCAAGACAAACATTTTGTCTGTTTTTTAAATTTTGCTCATATACTTTAAGTTAACAATATGTCTGTCATAAATCCTTGAATTTTAGAAAAGTGTTTTGATAAAATCAACTTGAAATCAAAATCCAAAAGTAAGGCATTAAAGCCACAGCTACTATTAAACATAGTTACAAGGAACACTATTTCAAGATCAATAGTGTCGTGTGGGGAGTAACCCAGTAACTCTTTAGTAAAGCCAAAGACATATTGAAAAAAACTACTGGTAATGAAAGTAAGTGCTACATACTATCTGAAAAATTGCATCAAAGCTGCATGGAGATATTGATACTTAACTTGCAATATTTGTTGAAAAACAAGGTGCCAAGTAAACAATAGACCATATTTATTTTTCTTGGTATTGGACTGGAAGTAGTTTGAAACTGAGGCTAATTCTTCCATTACATGCTAGTTCCACACCAGTACCAAGAATGGGTTGCCTCCTTGGAGTCCCAAGGCAGTTAGAAGGGGCAAGGAAAAGTTAATACTACAAGAAAAGTTCAGCAAAAAAAGTCTGTAGCGAAGACAGTCTCACTGTAGGTCTCTGAATGCTGCCTTTGGATTGGGCAAAACAATTTCTTTTCATAACTATTTTTATTATTTTGCCAAATCAGTGAACAGTTATTTTGTTGTCACTTTCAGGTTTTTCTTTCATGACTGTTAATGTATCAGTCATACTTACATTTTAATTTCCATCAGAGAGTTGAAAAAATCCAGAAAATCATTTTGGATACTAACGGCCTCAGGTCTCCAAGGATGGGTCTGTTGTTTAACAATAAACTATCCTAGTTAGATGTTCAATGTCAGTCCTTTGCTAGTAGGTGACTTCACAATGTAAATATATATCCTGTTATTCATTAATAATACAGAAAGTTTATGCTATAACATGCAACTACTGTTTAAAAAAAAAAATTCCATTATTACTTTAGTGTATTATTATTAACTTCTGTTGACCTCTAGTTGGTGAAATTAAAGTGAATAGTTTGCTTTCTGGAAACTGTTCTTATTATCTTATCTTACACAATTCAAGAGTTAATTCATTTTTACACAGTCCAATATGGCAGTTAAAGACACATACCATGAACATTATTCAATGCTTGTTACAGGGTGGGGAGGGGGGAATTGTATAAAGTTAACCCAAGTGCTAGGGTTGCCCTTATACCCTGTCATTCTTACTTTTAAGAAAGTTTTGCGGCACAAGCAGTAAAACGCATTTAATGAAGCATGACGAGCAAATCCCTAATCAGTTTTTTAGGCACTGCATTTAATTATGTTACATATTTGGCGGCGATAATATGATGTCTTTGTTTTCCCGCTGAGTTTAGTTGAGAACCTTGAATTAGCTTATTGTTTCACCTATTGCACAAGACTGTCTAGTCTTGTCACAGCATGATCTGCAAGATGGCAGTTTTCTATTGGTTGCAACCATAGCCATGTCTAGCTATAAAAGCAGTGTGATTCAATGTAAAAGCACTTCCCTTTATGCTGCTATAATCAGTAGGCATTTGTTGTAGAAAAGAAAATTTCCCACCCTCCCTCCCTGTATGGAGGTTGCTTGTTTATCAATAAACTTGGGGCTCACCTCCTTTGGGGTTGGCAATTAAGTCTAATGGTATCTACTTCCCCCAAGCTTTGGGAATTGTTTCTGCCCTTTCATTTGTGCACCTGCCAATAATCTTGTCCGATCCAGGGCTGGCTTATCCAGTGCCGGGGAGATAGGTGAGGCTTCGAAGGTCACGTGTTCAGTTTGACCATCAATTTGACCTGCCAATACTCTTGTCCGTTTCCAGTGCGGTAGTGCTGGAGATAAATGAGGCTTTATTAGGTCATTGTATTTGAGGTCACGTGTTTAAGTATTGACCTGCCAATACTCTTGTCTGATTCCAGTGCGGGGTAGTGCTGGAGATAAGTGAGGCTTTAAAAGGTCGCGCAACTCAAAGTCGCTTCTCATGCCAACCGCAGGGATGTGTCCCCCCACATTACGCCAAATATGTGTGCGTCTTTTCTCTAATTGTTCGATTTATGGGCTGCAATAATATTCGCTCTTTATGTCATACCAAAACAAGCTGTCAGGGTACACAACAATCACGGAACAGGGACATTAACTCGGAAAATTTCGAGGTGAAGTGAGCGGAGTCAATTTTTTTTCATGACTCGATTACTTCCTGTTAAACAGGCATGTAATGCGTGCACGAGTTATGAGGCCTCTTGAAAATTAGACCTGTTTCTCTATAAGACGAACCTCTATAAGACGAACACCTCCATAAGACGGACACCTGGTGTTGGTCCTGTCCCTGCCATTTTTCAGTCATTTTACTGTTACTAAACTTCCTATAAGACGGACACCTCTCCAAGACGGACAGTTGGAGCCGGTGTCACAGCGGATTTTGTCCCCCCGCCGATTTTGTCCCCCCGGACCAAATCCGCTAGCGGATATTGTCCCCCCGGACAATATCCGCTAGCCGATATTGACCCCCCTTCGCCGAATTTGTCCCCCTCTCAACATTTGTTATTTAAGCTTTGTTTCCCTCTTACTCAGTAAACTTTCCATTTGCGTTCCCTCGAATTACAACACAAAACTTGTTATAAGTCTGCCATATTTATTATAGTAAATAAAGTATCTTCTTATAAAAGCGATGCAATTTTGCGTTCTATGCTGGTCTCTAAGTTATTTCAGAAATTTACTAAAAAATTCACTCAACCGAACATTTATTCTAATAAACTAACTTGACACTGGGACTTGTTAGCCTAACATTGTTTATTATAATTTCAGACGTATACAACAAACTAACAAAAAAAGCAAATGGAAATTTGGTTCTGCACTTTAGCCTAGGATCAACAAAAATGACACTTGATTTTCGATTGGAAAACGTTGCTTTGGGCCGTGTTGAGAATAACATAGCTTTTACAATGCGGTGTTTGGTAAACACCGAGACTTACCCTGTCTATTTCGTCTTTTCAATGTTCATGAAATATTCGTATTCACATTTAATCGTCTTTTCTTTTATTCGTTTACGACTCCAGGAGTACGATAGCGAAGTATGATCACTTTTGACGGGGGGACAAAATTCGCGAAGGGGGGACAAAATCCGCTAGCGAATATTGACTCCCGGGGGTCAATATCGGCTAGCGGATATTGTCCGGGGGGACAATATCCGCTAGCGGATTTGGTCCGGGGGGTAAAAGCCAGGGGGGACAAAATCGGCTAGGACACCGGTCCCGAAGGTGTCCGTTAGCCGCTGATATTTACCTCCACCTGACTTCAGTGAATTATTGTTTAATAGACGCGCATGGGAAGTTTGAAGCGCGAGCATGGCTTCGAAAGTGTAAGAGTTGCTCGAGGCATAGCCAAAGGCAACTCCAGCTTCTTTAAAAGTGCTTTCCAAATTTCCCATGTGCAACCATAACTCAATATACCGGTATGCACAGCTGAAAGCTGAATGTCCGAAATCAGGTTTTCTCGTTTCTGATTGTTTGCTGTTGTTTACCAACGTATTTAAAGTAAATTTGTTTTTGTAGGTTGAATAAATGTAAAAGGAATTAATACCTAGAAATTGTTATCATTAAATGTTGCATCAAAGGTCCAAAAGAATTTGTGGCCATTTAAGTTACTGTTAAATGCCTTTCCACTAGAATCGGTTGTTATTTCATCAGCAGACATTTCCCTTCTTTAAGTCAACAATTCAATCCTAACTCTTTATATTTTGTGTAACGAGACTCGCAAATTTATACTTTTATTTCAATGTCCATGAGGATATAATTTTTTTTGTTAAAGAAAGACCACATTCAAAGCCTGCTCAAGGCTTGCGTTTCGCTGCTCTCTTAAGTACTTTTACCTCGCACAGGCTCATTTAGGGCTTTCCACAAGTTGCTTGGCAACTTTTTGGCAACTTTTTATATTTCGAGCAACTTTTCCCCCTTCGAGCAACTTTTTTCCTCTCGAGCAACTTGTTGCATTGTGAGCAGTTTCCAGCCCGAAGATCTCCGAAGATTATCCGAGTGTTGTTCAAAGGCCATACGAACGTTTCCGAAGATTTACGAAGTTTGCCGAAGATTTTCGAGAAACATCTGAGCACGTTTCAACTTTCGGCTCACTATGCATTAAAACATTACAAAACTCGTCAGGAAACATGACGTCATCGATATCTTCACGATTTTTCTCAGTTAAAGAAAACTTTGTTATTTAACAAATTTTCCCCTTGATATGTTATTTAGATACTTCTTTTGCTGTAAAATTGCATAAAACTGCTTAGAAATCTAACCCTCGAAGGGAAATTAGCAGATATTTAAAGAAATTCTCTTGATTAGAAGCAGCGTTTTGGATTTATTGGGGCAACTTTCGAGCAACTTTTATTATCAGAAGCAACTTTTTTTTATTTTTGCAGTAACTTTTAAGCAACTTTTTGAGAAATTAAAATTTCGAGCAACTTGTGGAAAGCCCTAGGCTCATTTCCTTAACAGTGGTTGGTTACAAATCAGAGTTTTTGAAAACACTGTATCACAGATGATATAACATGGAAATTCCTAACTGCAGAGGGAAAAAGCACTGTGACCTCTTGTTAGTCGTTAGGTTTAACCTCCAGTCAAGCGTTTTTTCTCACTCCTGTTAGTCCTCGAGTCCAATCCAAATATAGATTCTTGACATTCTCTTTCCGCGATGCTTTTGGTCAGCGTCATTAATAAGATCGCGCGAAGGAGTGTGTTGGAAGCTTGCAGAAGTGTTGGTTTTGATCGAGTAAATAGCAAAGGATTCTTCTTTAGAAGGTGAGAAACGTTAGAAATTAGTTTTAGGATATAATGGGATTCCTTTGATGCTAAGATATTTGGTCAAGAAAGTGGGACTCTGCATATAAATGCGATCGCACGATCAAATCGACAGCTTTCAGCTTTACACATAGCCATCCATATAGCCATGCATTTTGACTTGAATTTAAAAAGTAAAACAAATCATATGATTCGTCGATTCACCATTATAGCATTTTCTACATCTGTGAAAACAATGGATTTGAACCACTGACGGGGTTTTGGCCATGGAAAATCTTTTTTCCAACCCTTGTAATTAAGTTTTCGACGCCATCTTGGTTTGGGTAGTTACAGCAAACTCATGTTATTTGTCTTTGGGGTTTTGTAACTTGGCATAACAGTTGAATCCCGATAGCTCGAACCTTCAAGGGAAATCGAAAAAGGTTTGAGATATTGGAAGCTCGAGTTATCGAGGGCAAAATTAGTAAGAAAATGACATGGAAGGGATAGGAAAAGGTTCGAGTTCTGTGGGTTTGAGTTATCGAGATTTAACTGTATTACACCACAAAGACAGTTTAAAGGGCCAATAAGAAAATGAGCATTATTGCAGGTCCAGTTTTTAGCTCATTCTCCAGAATGAGTAATAGAGTGATACAGATGTTGACGGAAGTCTGCGTGTACAAAAATTGTGTGGACGGAAGTGATACAGATGTTGACGGAAGTGTGCGTGTACAAAAATTGTGTGGACGGAAGTGATACAGATGTTGACGGAAGTGTGCGTGTACAAAAACTGTGTGGACGGAAGTGATACAGATGTTGGCGGAAGTGTGCGTGTACAAAAATTGTGTGGACGGAAGTGATACAGATGTTGACGGAAGTGTGCGTGTACAAAAATTGTGTGGACGGAAGTGATACAGATGTTGACGGAAGTCTGCGTGTACAAAAAATGTGTGGACGGAAGTTGTAGAACGGAAGTAATTTTATATGCTACCCCTGCCCCCTTAGTAACGCCAAAAATAACTTCAGTGAAGCTCAGATGCAAATGTGAAAAGAAATGAAATCATTGTATAGTGTAATAAATAAATTAACATCAAATCACATTTCGGAACTTTTAAAAAGGGAAACGTGTATCACAAAGTCGAAATGTTGACAACCTGGGGGTTTATTTTATCATGTGCTGACACACGTAATCAAGGTACATTTTAACGTGCACTGTTACACGCAATGAAGTTCCGCCAGGCAGCCGGAAGTAAATTTAATACGCTACCCCTCTCCTATTGTTGAGATTCTACATCTACATTTAATTTGGTCGGTAAAAATCTAGAGATATCACGCCAAGATTTTTTCATGGAACTTATTTTTAACTTTTACTATGGAGTTACGCTTGCCATATGACTCGTCTAAATAAACGTTTATAAAGCTCACTGATAAAAACACGACATCCGAGCAGCACGTTTTTGTTTTCTGTCACGTCATCTCATTTCCCGTGACTCACGTCATCCGTTTCAGTACACGACGTGTTCGTGTGCATCTTTCTCTCAAATTTCATTCGCTGCTCAATCCATGAACAATGATTGTCACTGCCCGGTAGATGCGTGCTGACAGAAAGGTTATTCAAAACGCAATTCAGTAATTTAAAACGGTAACAAATATTCATTTCATTTCTTTTCACATGTGTATCTGAACTTCGTGGAAGATGTGAATTATTTACACACTATCCAACCAGAAGAAAGCTCGTAACCACAATGTCCACACGTTTTAGCAGTAAAAACATGTTCTTCAAATATCGAAATTATATTTGTCAAGAAGACGAAAAGCTTTGCAGTTTAATTACACAATAGAAATACCAAACGACTGCGATCCTTCTAAGATCGATTAAAACGATGTATTGGTGAAAAATATTGTGAACAGTGGGAAAGCCCTTTCCGTGTTTAATTGTTTTGTAAATATTCTAGCTTTTCTGTCTATGTTGTTGTTGACTTTGTACATTTTCCATCAATAATAGCGCTAAGAAGAGCAAACAAGACAGGATGTCTTCGGATGTCTCGTGTTTGCTGGCACAGAAGGGTAAAGTAATGTGCATGCATGCAAAAAACTTGACTGTTTCGCACTTCCTCCCCGCGTTATACTGATTCTCGACCTAGAATCTTCTCTTCTTATCATTTATAGTTTTATTATACTTATCGTACCGCGATCCGGAAACGAAATAGTATTTTTTTTTTTTAAATAACTGCTTGTGGACTTTTACGTAGCGGGGAATGGGGCCATGTAAAATTACTTCCGGCTGCCTCAATGGACTTGATCGCTTGTGTCAGCGCGTGTTAAAATACGTGAAAATACGTTTAGGGTCCCTAAGGTCTAAACAGCTCGGCAACTTGATTCACGTTGCACCATTTTTAGAAGTTGTGAAATTGTGATTTCATTTCTTTTCACATGCGTATCTCATTTTGACTTTACAGGGGACTGTACTTGACTTAAGTGGACTGTACCAGTACATTTTCATTACCCACCACTACTCCCAAACCCAACCCCCCCCCCCCCGAAAAAGGCAGAAGAATGAGCTGGCTCTAAGTGCCCTTTGATTAAGTATTGATAAGTATTATTATCAATACACGCGGCCAAATTGAAAACCGCCCTATTAAAAACACGCGCTTTGCGGCCGCAAATGACTCCTAGCGGACTGTTAGTGCATTAACGGCCCTGCAGCTGATTGGTTCTCAGTTCATTGTCCGATTAACTTTAACCAATCAGCGTCGTCAACGCGGGAAAACCATTCAGGTGTGTACGTGTACAGCAAGTCTCGAACAGTTTTTTAACAAGTGAATTGTGTTCGGTAGGAATAATCAAAGTCTATTAGTTGTAAATGAGACAAAATCGGATTTACCGGTAGAAGTAAATGCACAAGGCGAAGAGACAAAGAGAACTCCTTGTTGTCTTGCGAGAAACGAAACATCATGTATCTCTAGTCGAATTAATTTAGCTAAAGCAGTTGCAGGAATTTTACGCCAAAGTTCAGTTCATGAATGAACCCATTGCTCATTATTTTCAGAGACATTACAGCAAGCTCTTTTATACTACAACTACACAATAAGACATAAGCCTCAGTAGCATCGTGTATAATTTTCATTGTGGTGAAGTACTTGACAGTTATTTGAATTGAAAATCATGATCAGTAGCATCGTGTATAATTTTCATTGTGGTGAAGTACTTGACAGTTATTTGAATTGAAAATCATGATGCTAACTTCATTAAACTTAATATGTTACCTGGATTTTATTTGGCCTTGTTTATTGATAATGATGATAATAAAATGACTTTTTCGGGAATATTGTTTATTTGCTCCCTTGTAGTGTCATTTGTGGCCATTGCGCTTCGCGCTCGGGTCACAAATGACACTACGCGGGCGCAAATAAACAATATTCCCCAAAAAAGTCATTTTAATCCCTTATTCGACTGGGTATAAAAATTTGTCTAAACTACATTAAACAGGGCCACTTTTCTAACTATACTTATTGAGGTGGCTTGTCAAATTGTGACTGGAATGTGTATTATTCAGGTGAATCAGGGGCTTGTCAGTCACTGGTGAGCTGCTGGGCCATTAAATATATCTTCCTCATTCTACGGTCTTCTGTAAGCGTTGAGTCTACTGACGAGCCATCAACCACAGGTCAGACTGGCCAAAAAGGAAGCAGACTTTTTTTAACCCAAAGTGGAGTGAAGTATCAGGTTCCCTTAGTCTAAGATGACTTTTAAAAATGTTGTGCAGTATAAACTTGCTTGGATACTACGCACGCCACCAATGTGTGGAATGGGACCGAATTTTCGCTTTGCTGCCCCGCCCACTTTCGTTGACAAATTCCATAAATTCCTTAGGCTCGCGACACGCCACGGCGGCCAAGAGACTTTTCGCGCCGTTTTCAAATCAACAAGGAAGTGCTTCTACGATGGCAGAAGGTTTACCCGAATTTAGCAAGCTTGGTAGATTTTACAATTGCGGGAGAGCCCTTCAGGTTGACTTGAAAAGAAAAATAATACAAGATATCGTTGAAGACGGCGGCGATTTTGTAACCGGCTTTTTGCCCGGAAGTTTTTCAGTAATACCTAAGAGAAACAGAGTCAAATATGATACCGTCCGAAAAATCTGGAAAGACTTAGTAGATAACGGCAATGCGGGAATCACAGAAAGGCATACAGCTGGTGTAAAACACCTTCAACAAGATGATGCTGACTTTATAAGATTTCTTAAGACCGACAGAGCTTCAATGACTATTGGTGAGCTGCATAAGCATATCAGCGAGCACTGTGATATTCCTGGAGGAATGTCAAATTCAGCAATACAGCGAGAGCTTCGAAACATGACCGACGGAAAGTGGACTTGGAAAAGCTTACAAGACTTGTTGCCGAGAAATTCACCCCAGATAATCTTAATTACTGTCAAGATAATGTCAACTACATTTCCACAGTTAACCCCTATAGACTCAAGTTCTTAGATGAATCCGGGATCAAGCTCCCAGATGTTGGTAGGCCCAACTATGGCCACTCGCTTTGTGGCACTCCGGCCGTTGAGATCGTGCGATATGCCAATTCTCCTAATGTTACCTTAAATCTAATGTGTGGTCTTGATGGCATTGTCTATGCCAGCACAGTTGATGGTAACAGCAATTCTTTTCTTTTCTATCTTTCTTCGAAGAAGCATCTTCAGTTTATCTTTCCGATGGCAAGCCGGCGTACAGTTATGGCGATCATGTAATTATTGACAACCGGGCAGGACAGGCTCTTGGCGAATGGCTGGATGAAATTGGTTGCACAGCCATCTATTTACCAACATATTCTCCTGAATTCAACCCTGCTGAAAATGTTTTCAACAAGCTAAAGACTATTCTGAGACGCTTCAAGTATAGAGAACTTTTGAAAGACAGTCTGCATGTGACAGTGCACGAAGCGCTAAAAGAAATAACATCCCAAGATATGAGAGGCTTTTTCGCCTTCTGTGGTTACATTTAACATTACTCTTTCTAACTCTTGCATTGTAAGGCAAATTTAAATTGTTCCAAATGGGAAGCTTGACTTGATAAGCATTTCGTGACACTCGAGCGCAGATTTTGGCACAAGGTTGCAAATAGAACAGACATGAATCAACATAATTATGTTCTTTATTTACTTTAGCACAACTTCAAGGATTTCCTTGTAATTTCCAAATTCCGAAGATCAAAGTAACAAATTCCATGAAATATTGTCAACTTAGCGATAGTTATTACAAACCTTATGTTACTTCACGCACTGAGTGTAAACAAAAAAGTTTACTCGTCGCCAATCATGTACATCAATGTTTATGTTGCGTTTGTAATTTTTTCACGCATTCAAAGCCAATTTATAACTATAAGAAACTTTACTATGTAATAATTAAACACAACAACAAAGATAACATTTAATATTTTGTCAACAGAGAGCCGTGGGATTACAACGCGTAAGTAAACAAAATTCGGCTTTTACCTATAATTTCACAGTTTAAATTCAAAGTCATCAAACAACGTGATTTGTTATCTGTAACAGACGGGTTTGTTCAGTAGCTCAACGAACAATAAACTTTTAAATAGAGTTACTGATTAGTCACCAACCATTTTAGCTGCTTCAAACAATAAGCTTAAACCATAATCCGAGTCGACATCTTTCTTTGAAGAGGAAGGAGGACAGGTTTTCAAACTTTCAGGAGGACAGGTTTTCAAACTTTCACTCAATCCTCTCTCGAGATGGCGTTCTTCCTCTTCCAAAGTTGTGGGCTCGTTACGTAATAATTGTGATGAGCAGGCATTGATAGGTGTTCCAGTGACCGGTGTAGAAGTAGGTTTTCCATAAAAATAACAACGGCTACTCGCGACACTCTCGCTCTTTTGGTTTGGCAGCACGCCGCTTCCAGGAAATACGATTCCCTTTCGTTCCCAAAGTTTTCGCACGGGGTTAATAGAATGATCAGTGTTTGCTTTTACTCGGGTGACAGAAAAGTTTTCGTCGTACTCCTTTAGAAGCTGTTGTATTTCACCTTTTGGCGAAACCTTACCATTGCAAATCTTTTCAAGCTTTCTAATGTCCGTGTTTACAATCAACCACATGGGGACTTTGTCGCCGGTTGCTGTTTGTCGTAAATATTTTGCCTGATTACTGTTTATCAAGTCCGCTTGAACTTTCGCTGCGTAGGTGTTGATACTAGAGACAAAACTTTCTCTTTTGGTGGCAATATCCTCTTCCAATTTCTTTAGTTTTGTTTTCGCAGCTTTGAGTTCGGATTGAATAGTTTTATAATGTTTTTCTTCCTCTGGATGCCTTTTAATGTCCTTACAAATCGATGCCGACACACAAGCCGCGAACGAGCAAATTGTCTTATTATGTCAAATTGTCTTATTATGTCCTGGCGTGTGGCAATTTGAGCAAAGTGGCTTTTTATTTGTAGTTAAGGGTTTACAGGACATGTCAAGTTCCAACAGCTCATTTTGTTTCCTTAACACCAAATCCTGTTGTTGCTTTTTTTCTTCTTCGAGCTTGTTGAAATACTTTTGGGTCGGCGTTTCATATTTCCATTCAGCGGTGGTATCACAGAATTCTTCTTCTAAGCATCTCGATGTGGCTATTTTGTGCTTCTTTCTTTCAGGAACGCTTACTGCATTTGGAGATGAAGATGGCGACGACCGAAGACGTTTTTGCTGTGCCGTTTTCACCGTCTGCACCGTGGCGCTTTTCAATAAACCTGGTGGACTGAACGCAATTTCGTTCACTCTTAGGGTCACTCTCTTTAAGTTTTCTCTTTCTTCCTGTGCACTTTCTAACATATCGATGAAAGAGTCGATATCGTCTGCAGGCAGTTCAATCCAATCATTTCCATCATAATATTTCACGCTCACAGTGCTTCTTCTTAGGCTAGGAAATCGTTCTTGAATTCTTGATAGCAGGGAATCCATAGTTAGACTTGCAATTTCTTCGCTTGATAAAAATAGTTTTATCCACTTGTCGCCTGGACCCATAACTTTAAACACGTATCTCTCCATGGTGTAGAAAAAGCTGATTTATTTTTGGGATCAAGCGAGAGAAGGAGAGCAAGCGGTCAAACGCACGCGGAAGACTGGCGAGCCTAAGGAATTTATGGAATTTGACAACGAAAGTGGGCGGAGCAGCAAGGCGAAAATTCGGTCCCATTCCACACATCGGTGGCGTGCGTAGTATGTTTTGGATAGGACAAAGAAGGCGCTAGATTTAGTAAGAGGTATAATTTGTTATTTTTGGCAAGAATCTTAGAGGGAATGTCCTTTTAGAGATTTCAGGTTCTTTAAAGAATTTTCGTTTTCAATACACAAAACATATACCAGTAGCCTGAATTTCAGACATCCCTCTGTGGTCGCCTACTCCCCAGAAGGGATGTCTGACCGATTAATAAATTCATTTCTGGGAAGGTGAACTCTTTCGAACTCTTTCCAAATGTTTTTAAATTACAATCCTCGCGCGAGTAAAATGCAGTCATAATTTCACATAATTATGCAAATAATTTTTAAATCAACCAATCAAAATCACTATCCGGTTTTCGGGTAGTGACGTCACCGGATGGCGTTAGGGCCAGATGTGTTCAGACGTCTCTTCTGGGGAGTAGGCGACCACAGAGGGATGTCTGAAATTCAGGCTGAAATTCATTAGCTGAGACAGAAATTGTGCATGCTCTACAAACAAAACAAGAACCGTTTAACGCCAATCATTGTTGTTGTCAAGGAGAGATTGATTTCTTTACAATCATTGAGATTGATTTCTTTACAATCATTTTAGATATCAAATCAGCATGTGATATATTAAGGTAAACATGGCACTTCCCTATATGGCCTATATGGGACATGCCACTGGTTAGGGTATGGATTTTAACTCCTCCAGCCCTGAACAGGATATAGAATTTCAAGCTCTTCTGTCCAAAACAGGGCCAGAACCTGTCCTAGACAGGGAATGGCTGCAAGACTGTCGTTGAGTATTTACTGACATTGATTTCGCTTCTGTTCAATGAAAAGCACTCGCTGGGATTGGTGTTTCCATTTCAATGTGTCAAACATTGCGTACAGGACGCATTCACAATAAAGCCTAAATGATTGTCAATGTTGTCCTTTGACCTAAATAGGGTCTTAAAATGGGGGTGTTGTCCTACACCCCTATACCTAAACATAGGTCAAGTACCCCTGCGGGAACGGTGCAGTGGTGAGAGCACTTGCCTCCCACCAATGTGGCGTGGTTTCAATTCATGAAGCCAGCATCATATGTGCAGGGTTAAGTTTATTGTTGGTTCTGGTCCTTGCTCCAAGGGTTTTTTCCAGTTCTCCTCCTTCCATAAAAACCAACACTGCTAAATTCCAATTGGATCGGGAACAGTGGACGAAGAGCCACTCTGTGGAAGTGCCACTGCAAATTCCCATTTATATTTTATTACTGTTATTAATTACTTGATTGTAATGACCACAGCAGTTCAAACAGGCAAGGACGTATACACACGAAAAAGTCTCAATAGTTGCTTTTTCAGTGTTTTGTTTCCATGTTGTTTAGCTTTGTTATATAACTTGATCATTTTGTGTTTAGGACAAGACATTTAAGCAGATATTGACTCCAGAAAATGAATGTTATTTCTTAGATAGGCCACAATATAATTTATTTGTTTACTTGCAGAAAATATGTTACTGTCTCAATAAGCTCAGGTAGCTTGTTGGTAGGAAATTCAGTGATTGTGCAGAAGAATAAATGAATAATAGCTAAGTGCATGTAGTTTTCACTGTTTCTAACTGGCCTGTTTTCAATTGTTTCACTCAAACAACAAAATGAAGAACTTAATACAAAATAAATACAAACATGGAGAAAATCTGACTTTTAAACTTTGAAGTAATAAAGATTTTTAAATCTTTAGTACTTTAAATTTTTCTCTGTTAAATGCGCACACTGATTTTTCTGAAATCATAAATTTCAATCTTTTGCCATGTTAATGCATCACTGAAAGTGACCTGCAAAAAATACAAAATAATACAGTAGCTTATCTTGTAACTTGCCAATTTTAAGCTCAATAGCTGCAACTGTTTGGATTTTTGTGCAAAATAAATAATAAGTGCTCCAAAGATTGGAAAACTGTGTCAAGCCAACTTAAGTACAAACCGCCCGGGGGGGGGGGGGGGACTCGCATATGAAAGTGACGGGGATGCTCGACGTCTCGCTTAGGGGTGTAAATTTCGGACTTTTGGTCTCGCTTAGGGTGTTCCGGGAAAAAACGCCCAAAACGCCAATATTTTTAGCCATAATGGTCTCGTTTAGGGTTACCAGGAAGAAATATACAAATATAAACTCCGTTCTTAGTTTTTTGGTATCTTTTAGGGGTCAAGAAAGGCTTGAGCCACACCCAGATTGGTCTCTTTTAGGGGTTCTTTTTAAAATTTCCGACGAGCATCCCCGTCCCTTAAATATGGGAGTCCCCCCCCCCGGGAAAAACCGGTTCCAGGAATGTATCATTTTCAATTCTCCAATGTAATCCCAAGTTTTTTCTCCTTAGTGAAAGTCCTGTTAGACATTACTTTCTTAGGTAAAAAACAATGATAAAGAATTGATATTTCGCAAAAAATTTAATGTTTTGAAAGGGATGGAGAAGAATGTAGTCTGGTGTAATTACATAATGCTAAGTTAGAAAGGATGGCTTAGTCGATATTCCGGAGTTCTGGGTTCAACCCCAACCTTGCCGCTAGCTGGATTTGCTTTCGATTGGGATAACTGTTTTATGTTCATATCCCTCTATTTCAGTGGCACGTCTGACCACCATAAACAACATGTTAACAAGGGAAATGTTATTAGTTTTTTCTCGTCAAAAACAGACTCACAAAATTCATTAGATCATTCAGTGCAAAAACTGGTCTTTTGGTTGAAAAAGTCATGCAGGATTTGGAGTAACTGCTGACCCTGAACGCTTATTTTCAAGATGGCAGATATTTTGGTAATAAATGTGTCCTATATGAGCCAAATAAAGAGATCAGAGTAAAATTACAAGTACATGTGCCATTACAATGTATATGGAACTTAGCATCATTTTGTACAAGTTCATTGTTATATCTTCCAAGTGTACCGTGTACGTGACAGAATATTTTTATTTTGATGTCCTATATCAATCTGGGGCAATGTACAGTTCATAATGTAGATACAGGTAATAACTGTTGAGGTAATGACTCCCTCTGTATCAGCACTGAGTCATATTAATTGATTTAGTGAATCCAGCTATAGTTTCAATTAGCATCCCACTCTCTGTGACAAAAGACTACACAGTGAAAATTTTAACACATGTATCTATTACAAGCATGTATCACTATAACAAATCAAAGTAAACATCAATGGCTAATAAACTATTAACCACTCAGTCACTTTTCAAAGCCAGAAAGGTTTTTTAAAACTTAACTAAACCGCAGTGGTGGTTCATAACTGAAATGATACATTTACCTTTGCATGACATGTTAAGTAATACGATAACAAATATAAAACGCATATTTACAATTTAGGGGGAACATACATGAATAATCAATACGATGATTCTCCATAAAACATGTTTTAAGTGTTGAGCAAAAGACACTAGACATCTACCTCACTAATTACCAGTAACCCTTGGACATACAAGGGGGAAAGGCTGTGAAAAAAAAGGATTTACTCTACAACGCTGAAACTTTCAGTCACTGTTCATTCATCCCTTGCGGAAATTTTGATATGTCAACCATGTGTCCATGATATTTGATGTTGCCATGGCAACGTCATACCTAAAGTCTGGCCAAAAGTCATCATCTTGTAGAGTAAGCTACGAGATTTCTTCTCAGTGCAAAATAATTTACTGCGCTTGATAGAATGGAAACTCTGGGGAGGGGTTCCATTTACCCCTCTTGTACGATGGTGGGGGTATGACAAAGACAAGAAAATCATTTTACATCACTTACATCACACCTTCAATAAATTTATGTTGCAAAAGTGAATACAGCAAGCCCACAAAGTAATACATGTATGACAAATAAAGTGTCACTAAGGGACCAGCCATAAAGTACAGGGATGGGGGTGGGCTAATTTTTTTTAAGTACTTCTTTGCTGTGACCCACTCAGAGTTATTTGACAAAACTGGGACATCCCATCCCAGAAGTGACACAGAAAACCGTGTGGCCCACCCCCCCCCCCTCAACCAAAACCAGTGTGGATAGGTACATAGGGACCACTGGCAAACCACTTTTAGTATATACCCTTGATAACAGTAAATAGCGTTTTTTGGTGCCCTGTGATTGGCTACTCAACCTTGCAATATGTTCTTTGTCTCTGAGTAATGCCCGTGAGAAAATTTTAATCTTTTTAAGCGGCCACTTTCCAAAATTGCTGATTTATTTGCTAGTAAACTGCTGTATTTGACACCTCTATTCAACGGCTACCTTTTTCCTGTCGCAAGTGTATTATTTATTTGGTTTTTTACCTCCATTAAGCGGCCAGCAAATTGTCTTTCCAAGCGAAATGCATGGTGACAGATGATATTTAAATAAATCGCCTTTGAAATATCTTGAGTTAATTTTTTTAACAGACTAACCGTTGATGCAAAAAGGCCTAAGAAACTTGTCAACAATGTTTTGCATATTTGTCTGTACATTATCAACCCAAAGGAATACTGTACATTTCAACTACGTGCCCTCTGTGTTAAAGCTAGAGCTATGCAAGGGCTGGAAATGCACTTGACATTCTGTTGCAATAAATTTTGGATTTATCTTTATATATGTTCACTTTTAAAAAGCATTTTGGTATATAGAGTCAATAAAATCATGTTTATTTCCATTCCTATCCAATTTATATTGAACCCCCATTAAGCGGCCACTTTTCAAAGTCCCAATAGTGGTCACTTAATAGAGGTCGGACTGTAATATACAAAACCAACTGTTCACCTCAGTGTCGGTGGCTAGTGGTGGATATTAACCTCTCTGCTTCGCGGCTGGGTAAGTATCCACTACTAGCTACCTCCACTTTGGTGAATAGTAATCATTTAGTCAGAATCTCCAAAAAAATCTTCGAAATCGAAAGTTTGAAACATGTCGGTGTCGGAATCCCTGAAATGCCTTTTTACGGCATTCTGGTAAATTTCCATGTCCTTTTTCAAAACCTTTTGAGTCTTTGAAGGATAAAATCAATAGCCTGGAGAAGCAAACTAACACTTTAACTCGACAAAATGAACGCCTGAGAAGTGACTCCGCCAATTTGCGAAAAGAGATCGGCGACTTAAGATCTGCTTTGGACGAACAAGCTCAATACACTAGAAAAGAGTGTCTAGAAATAAGGAAAGTCCCGACTACACATGGCGAGGACACAAACCAAATAGTGAAAAAATGGTACCTTGATTGATGCCAATGTCAACGATACTGATCTTTCGATAAGCCATAGGATTCTAATGAATACAAGACGCGACAATGTCCAGAATTCTGCAGATGTTTGAAAATGATTGAGACCCAATCACTGTCTTAGTGCACGTGTACGCGTGTGGAAAAATGCTTAGTTGTTTCAGCGACATAACAGGCATTACTATCCTGGGTGCCAAAGTTTTTTCTTACGCGGATTCCAACATGCAAACTTATAAACTACACGCAAACGGAGACCGCCGGGGTTAGGGTCTTTCACGCCAAACTAGTTGCCGATCTTAAAACTGAGGAAAACACCAGTTTGATATCTAAATAATTGCAAAAGCGCTTAAGAAAATGAGGAATCTTTTTCTGAGTGATGACAGAAAAATGGCCTATGTAGGGAGCTTAAAGTAAAGTAAAATGTAGGTGGAATGTAGGAAGGGAACCCGTGGACAATGATTACTTTGGAGCAATGTAACGATTTACAATCATTTATTTTTTAGGTGTTTATAATGACCCCAAACCTTCTAACTTGAGTTTACCATTTACCAATTATTGAGATACGCACTTATAGCGAATACGTAGGAGGCTATATTTATTTTTCCTTTCATCAGCAATTACCACCGTTCTGTGACTTTGCATGACGAGCTTACGCTTACTGACCTTACTAAAATAATATTTCACTGTATCAGTAACTCTCACCGTTATTTATTATCGATCATATGTAACATGAAGTCATCAACGGGTGAAACGATCTCTTAGCAGATGTCAGAGAACAAAAGGACGTATTTAAGGTGGCCCGCGGGTATTTATGAGGCTGACAGTTCCCTTTTTTAAGCGCGTTTTAAAACGAGAAAACGTGAAGCGATTGCTTAGATTTTTGAGAATTTTGTAATTACCACAAAACGCTGCCAAACAGTTGAAGTCTACTCACAACAACTTACAGGAAAATCCACACCGTATATTTTTTGAACGAGCGACATCTTTTTTTGCCTTTAAAAAGTGTTGTGTTATGCGTCTGACTTGACCGTCGCATAAATGTGATACTTATAATAACCCAGTACCAGCCAGTTTTGAGTCTGATGTCGCCTTAATCTTGTCTATAAAAGTTATAAAAATCGTGTATATACATCAAATGTTAGCAGTCAATAAAGATGGATGGTTTTCAGTCGAATTTTTGAAAATATCAAACAAATGACGTATATTCAAATTGCGAAAAATTTGTCGATTTGTTTTGCATTTTTTTAAGGCTGCAGCTAGAACAGGATATTGCAAAGGTTTGTGCCGAGTTTCAACATGAAATATTCAAAAATAACTACTCTTCATATTCGCATCTTCGCACTTTTTCACTCTTCTTTTATTTTACATTTCTTAGGAATTGAGACATGAGAAAAGCAAGTATCAAATGCTCAAAACTAAGCAAACACAAAAGCACTAACACAGGGGAGAAGCCGTTTGCCTGTAAACGCTGTGGCAAGTCTTTTACAGGTAGATCAGCATTGCAGAAACATGTAAGAGTCCACACTGGTGAGGAGCCTTATGAGTGCAAGAAGTGTGGTAAAAGCTTTAAAGAAGCAGGAAATTTGAAGAAACATGAAAGTGTCCACACTGGTGAGAAGTCTTATCAATGCAAACACTGTGGCAAGTGTTTTAGACGTGTTGATGGTCTGCGGAGTCATGAAAGACTCCATACTGGTGAGAAGCCCTACCGGTGCAAACAGTGTGGCAAGTGCTTTAATCAAGCATCAAATTTGAGGTCTCATGAACAGATCCACTCAAGTGAAAAGTCCTATGAATGCAAAGAGTGCGGAAAGCGTTTTAACCAAGCACAAGGTTTGAATATTCATGTAAGAGTTCATACTGGGGAAAAGCCCTATAAGTGTACACAGTGTGGTAAGTGTTTTAGACGTAAAACAGATTTAGAGAAGCATGAGAAAGTTCACACTGGTGAGAAACCATTCGAATGCAAACAATGTGGCAAGCGTTTTACGCAAGCAGTGCATTTGCGGACTCATGAAAGAGTTCATACAGGGGAAAAGCCTTATGAATGCAAAATCTGTGGCAAGTGTTTCACAAGTGCATCACATTTACGAAATCATGAAAGAGTCCACACAGGTGAGAAGCCTTATCAATGCAAACAATGTGGCAAATGTTTTAGATTCGGAACAGGTTTGCGAATTCATGAAAACATCCACACAGGTGAAAGGCCTTTTGAATGCAAACAGTGTGGCAAGTGTTTTAGACAAGCAGGAGGATTGCAAAAACATAAAAGAGTCCACACTGGTGAAAAGCCCCATGAGTGCAAACAGTGTGGCAAGCGTTTTGGAGAAGCAGGAAAATTGAGAATCCATGAAAGAGTTCACACTGGTGAAAAGCCCTATGAATGCAAACAGTGCGGCAAATGCTTTAGCCAAGCAGGGAATTTGAGAAATCATGAAAGAGTTCATACCGGTGAGAAGCCTTATGAATGCAAACAGTGTGGCAAGTGTTTTAAAGATGGAACAAATTTGCGAGTTCATGAAAGAATCCACACCGGTGTGAAGCCTTATAATTGCAAACAGTGTGGCAAGTGTTTCGGACAATCAACACATTTGCAACTTCATGAAAGAGTCCATTCAGATGCAAGGCCGCTTAAATGCAAACAGTGTGGCAAGGGTTTTAGACGTGGAAATAATTTGAGGAATCATGAAAGAGTCCACACAGGTGAAAAGCCTTTTAAATGCAAACAGTGCGGCAAGTGCTTTAACCAGCCAAGTACTTTGAGGGCTCACGAGAGGATTCATACTGGTAAGAAGCCACGAAAACACAAACAGAGTGGCAACTGTTTGACAGAAGCCAAAGATTTGAGTAATGATGAACGAGTACACACAACATCTTACTTGCTAGAAGTAGAGCAAGACCACGCTGAATGTTGGATTTGTCTGGAGAAATTAAGTAGCCGAGCTTTACTTCTTAAACACTACAACAATCATATGAAATAGGATCTTTTATATGTTAAGTGAGTTTTGTTTTTGCTTTGTCATAATCTGTTATCGAGTGTTGGGTTTGTTCAATTTTAGGAGGTTAAAAACAGTTTTCAGTACTTCCGAGATCTTATCCATAGTAACAGTATAACCTGTTAAAAACACCCTTATTTATGTTAATTTGCTGATCAGTATTCAGTAATAGAAATTGGGGGTCACCGGACTCGTTTTTGAGTTTTAAGCACTGAAAGCTAAAATTTAAAGCATTTTTAACAGATTATACTATTGCTATGGTTCCCAGTAACATCATGAAAATAATCTCAATTTGTTTATCAATGCGGATTGGGCATTTGTTTGATACCATTTTTGTAGCGGTAACTGATAAACGTTTGTAGCACTGACCCATCAAAGTATGAGAGCTATAAAAAGTGCTGGAAACTGCTGTAAGCCTCCTTGAACACCAGAAACCCATAAAGGTTGAAACGTGTAACGCGCGCGCACAGCGTTTCAATATTGGAAACACAAAGAATTTGTACGGGAATGCTTTATACACATAATGACACTGGCACACGCAACATAATTTTTGGTTTTGCGGTAAGTTGCTTGAATTTCGACCTAAACGCCGTAAAATTCTTACAGAAACTGAAGAAATTCATTAAGTGTATCCAAGCGAAGTTCTCCAGACCACTTCATGAAGATGAAACAGGAAAATTTAACCAAATTTAACTTTATTCAACCAAGCTTGTTCAAAAACAAGATTACGCCATCGTGCGTGAGCTAGCGCGCGCTGTGAATTAATCCAAATATAGTAATTTTTAGTGGTTAAATGCATCTCGTGATATTCCAAATATGGTATTTAGTGCAAACGAAAGTGCAAACGCATTGTACAATGCGAATCATAGGGGGTTACACGTTTCAACCCTTATGGGTTTCTGTGAGCACCCAATTCGGCACCTGATTGCTATATTTAGCAGTTGGCAAGTGCAATTTTTATTCTGGTTTTTGGTTTTCCTGCATTTTTCGGGGTTGGCACAGGGCGGGAATTTGTAAGGGATAAATAAAATTGTTTTAGGTAAGGGAAAAGTCTGGCACTTTTATTTTGAGTCAGGAAAAATTGACATTAAATCGAAGAAAGGTCAGGGAAAATTGGAAATATAACACTACTGCTGATTTCATACAATTCATAGCTGGATGAAACAATTCAGGTCAATGTGATCTCAGCAATGATTTTCAATAGAAGAGGTGGCTGGAGGTCGCTACTATATCTAAAGTTTTGTATTTAATCTCGTACCCATATGTTTACTCACTTTGTAGGAAACATCTGGCCAAGGCCGCTTAATTCACCATTCTGCTTGGTTGATGAACAGCATCACCATTTGTGCACAGATGATGCAAACTTTGTGTTGAACACGCACACCGTACGTCACTAGTAAGAAAATATTTGGATTTCAAGGCTTTTTATAAAAACACTTTCCTGTTTTGAACGTTACTAACGCGATTTAGCTACATAACAGATACAGTTTGTAGTTCAAGCTTGTTAAGGTCTTTCCCGCCCCCTTTTTTCGACTATTTTGCTTGTTTACAAGCAAAAGTAGGAGATTAGGAGTGATGTGGGCAAAATTTGGAACATTCTTGTCTACTCTCAAGGGACTTTTTTAATTTCTCAAGGGACTGTTTTAATTTCTCAAGGGAGTTCTTTCCGCTTAGTGGGCGATGAAAGGGTCTCTTATTATTATTGCGTCAACACTTCCGATCTCGTGTTAAAGACGTGACTTGTCACATATTCCGCTGTAGGTGATGAAAGGGTCTCTCATTAGTATTGCGTCAACAATTGCGATCTCGTGTTAAAAACGTGACTTGTCACATGTATAAACGTTATATAACAGTTATTTTTATGCGTGAGTATCTCAAATGAGATATGACACAACTAATCGAGAATGTGAGTGGTTCAGTGTTTCACAGTCTAAAGCGTTGTACTAGTACAAGCGTCTCACTCACTGAAGCCGGGCGCTAATATTTAACCTAAAATGATTAAGAACGGAAATTTGTACTTATCCACATGTTCATGTTGAAAGCGAAGTTTTAATTTGAGCAGCCGGCTTTTGAAGTCAATTGTACACTAAATGGATTTACCGATCGTTCAAAAAATTACATCCAAGTTCAAAGCAATAACAGTACATTACCATTTCGTTCTCAAAAGACTTGAGAAGCCGCAATTGGTCCTTGTTTAACTCCGTGATTTGAATTCAAAACGCATTTGTAAGCACCATTACACCATGTGTTGACAAGCGGCAGAGTATCGGAATTTTTCGCACCGTGCTGTGTTGAAAGCGAAGTTTTAATTTGAGCAGCCGGCTTTTGAAGTCAATTGTACACTAAATGGATTTACCGATCGTTCAAAAAATTACATCCAAGTTCAAAGCAATAACAGTACATTACCAAAAAATTACAGAGAACCTTGAAAGAAACTTTGTTTAGAATTTATTTTTAGTTTGGATGAAGTCAAGAAATGTGTTGACAAGCGGCAGAGTATCGAAATTTTTCGCACCGTGCTGTACTGCACGGCAGAAATAATTATCCACATGTTCATGTTGAAAGCGAAGTTTTAATTTGAGCAGCCGGCTTTTGAAGTCAATTGTACACTAAATGGATTTACCGATCGTTCAAAAAATTACATCCAAGTTCAAAGCAATAACAGTACATTGCCATTTCGTTCTCAAAAGACTTGAGAAGCCGCAATTGGTCCTTGTTTAACTCCGTGATTTGAATTCAAAACGCATTTGTAAAAAAGCACCATTACACCATATCTTCGCGGCGGTGAAAGGAAAGATAAATCCTTCATCAACAAGGTTTCAGCACTCTGTACTCCATGGTTTTCCGTTTTAAGGCCACTTTAAAATTCTATAGTGTTTCTCCTTTCCGTTTTAAGTCCCAAATATGTTTTTTTTTTCTTGTTCAGAATCAAAACAAGGCCTTGGAAGTTTGTAAATACAACCCGCGCGGCTCTACGATTTCCTTGTACGATTTCAATGCACGGAATAATACGAAAAACGTTCTTCTAGGACCCCAAGAGTTCTCTAAAAATATGGGCAGAAAACAGATTTTGATTGGTTTATTTGCCGTTATTATCTATAGAACAATAGAAGAACCAAAAAAACTCCACGGAGGGTGGGAAAGGGCATATTCCGCTGTAGGTGATGAAAGGGGCTCTCATTAGTATTGCGTAAACACTTGCGGGTTCATGAAGATAACTGTAATTTTTGCATACGCAAGCCAAATCGGTCATAAACTGTCTAAAAACGTTTTGTTCTTTGTATTAAAAGGAAAGTTCTTGGAGAGTGCGTTTTATCCATTAGTACCAAATTATCAGTACAAAGATACGCACGTTAATGCTTTAGTTTGGCAAGAGTGAAGTTAATGAAATAACATAAACGGATACAAATTCCAGTGGTTTTTAACTGTTGCGGAGTGGAATGGTTTTCAACGGTTTACGAAGTTTAAAGGAGCAATAGAGCTCTATCTACTGCTCAATAAATTTGTTTTCAATAGCACTGAACTTGACAGTTGTCATAAACTTTTCTTCACCGTTGGAAGAATTCACTCTGGAAAAGAGACAGATGTTCAGTGGAGCAAGAGAGTTACCTTGAGGGCTAAGTGAGTACAATCTTGCGTTGATGTTGTTTGTATGAATGTGTCATGTGGTACAGATGTTTTTTCGATAAAGTTATCGCTACATGGTTTCGCTTTTAGTCTTGGAATTTGAAGTTTTTCCGCACTGCGGTTGGTAAGCGAGTGGGGAAACGTCAGCGGAGTTGCAGTATCTGGCAATTCTCATTTATGCTCGTGATTTTTGCCATCAGTAACTGGTTAACTCATTTGCCATCGTTTGCCAAAACGTACAATTTTTAAAGTGCTACGCTTTTCGTTCTTTTTTTTTCTCTCACTTCTGTTATGTTCAATTTTTTTAACACGTGTTTTCTTTTGTTCTGCCGTGTTTATTTATAGCCGTTTACGCTATTCCGTTGTCTTAGTTGTTATCAATGCTGACACACCCCTTGACACACCAGTTGAGATTAAATTCTCCCGTTATATGCTAAGCTGCGCTAAAGAAGTTTTTTTTCTCTTTAGAGAGATAAGCTACCACTTTATTCCATTTCTACGGTATGATACATTCTATGAATTTTTGGTATGGCAGTTTTAGTATTTAATCCTGAATTTCCTACTGTGCGATTAAGTAAGTCGCTAACAGGCTCGTTAGTATGTTTTCGTGAGCGATGCTTTTGAATTTACACAAAGAACGCACAGCAAGATAAAACGAATTTCCGGTAATTGTTTGAGTACATAGGTGGTGGAAAACACGGATCCTGCTTCCCCAAAGCCGTAACCGGGTTTACATTACGTTTTTGACGTAGGGTATAAGCAAGCCCGACAGTTTATAGATTTCAGTTAGAAACTAAACAGATGAAGTCTTCTTTTTAAGTTATCACCCAAGATTTTATTCTTTCTTATAATTTGAAACAGATTTTTGGTCTAATTAGACCGTAAATCGCCAAAATTATTTTAATTCGCGTTACTTCCGTTCTCCTCCAAATTTGGTACACAGGAAGTGAATTTTATCCGCCAATTACCTAGTGATTCCGGCCAAGAAACTTTAATGTGCCTTACATGACGATTTTTGCAGAAGTTATTCCTTCAGCAATATGGCGGATTCGGTCTAACGAGCTTTAATAGGGTTTAAAAGCTCGTTAAGATGGTCTTTGAGAAGGAATTATGATCTGAAACGTTTTTCGAGTGTCAGAGAAAGTTACTTGGAGATTTGGGTCTATATTCGAAGCTAGAAATTGAGGTAAATTATCTTTCTTGTTGCTTCGCACGTGTTTCGGTCGGTTGCGTATGAATAGATAAAATTCCAAATGGTACAAAATGCTCTTTGGATCACCTTTTTTTTTAGATTGAAAATCTCGCTTGTATCATAAATTATGTGTCTTTAATGATTTATTTGGAAATGTAAAGTTTTAATACTTTGCCATGGTTTTTGAGATGCAATCCTTGTGTTTACGCAGTACAATTTATTGGTAGTTAATTTGAAATTCGGTCGATTTTTCTCAGGTTAGTTTTCATCTTAGAAAAAGGAAAATGTATTGTTGTACTTCCAAATTTGTAAAGTGATTGAATTTTTTTTTGGAAACTTGATAACTTTTACATAAGCCGATGTGTTACTCTTAAAAACGAAATGTTTTGCTCGTTTAATGTGATATTGAAACTTTAACTGCTGTAAATGAGTTTTGAGTTATTAAATAAAACATGCACCATGGTCTTTTGTGTATTTTTCATGTTATAAGAAGGGGTTAAAATGTTTCATTTTTTGAGCTTTCTTTTTTGGCTTGTTACTTTTTTGTCAGTTAATTTGTTAAACACAATAACACTTTGAAGGACAAAAAGGATTTCAAAAACTCAACAACAAAATTTAACAACAAGGAGTTTCCTATTGGTACCCCATCCAATTACTAAACCCGCCCAAGAAACCTTAACTTTGGCGATAAGATGACAACAACTACTTTCCATGTGGTATAAGAGAACACGTAGCTCATCTCACAACAGCTCACCTTGAGCAGGGTTTGACTTGGATAAATGACCTTAATAGAAACCCCTTGTTCTTGCGATTCCATTAGAAATTTCTCAGTACAAACTTATTAACTTCAGGAACTTTCATTTCCCTTTTAACAGCTTTCTTAACTTACTTCGGCTTTATGCGTTTCTTTATCTCGAACCTATGCCCCACTTCACCCTAACCCCCCCAAATAATCATTATTCCACGCCTTCTTTACCTTAAATTGACGTATTTTTAATTGAAATGGTTCTTTGTTTTGGTAGCTGTTGTTGCCACTTTTTAAAATGTTTCACACTTCTGCGTTTTACAAAATTCACCCATACTGCGTTTTAAGAAAATACGTCAATGCGCATTTTACAATGTTCCTCCCATCAACCGTACCGTTCCGCCGTTCCTACATTCCTCATAATAAACTAACCAGAATATCCAGGACAACACAAATATACATATTTCAACACTTGCACTCCTAAACAAAGTGAAAAGCCTAATTACCCCTTTAAAAAGAACTACTCCATACCACAATTGACTGCCAACAGATAAACCATAGCAAAATAGTCGTAGTCTCACAGAGACCTTTGATTTATTTGTTTAATGTCTTGCTGTGATGGGAGTATGCCTCCCTTTGCAAGACCTCCTTCATAATCTGACACGTACAGGTAGCTTGTATGCGTCAAACACAGCGCACGCTCTTTTTCCGCGCCGTTGACAGCTAGGTTGAGGATTTAAATTTATCAGCAGCAAAACATGAGTGGCAACTTTTTTCTTCCCCAACTCTATCTCAGGATTGTGTAACTGATCTTTCCTGTTATGGGGAAGTAGCCAAGTGAGCTGTTCATCCACCTAAATCTGATTGTCGAGCATGCGTTGTCGCGTTGTGTGTCAGATTTCTGACACATTTGACAAAAGCGGCTTTTACACTTTCTCTGCAAGGGTTGAGACGATCTGGGTACAAGATTGAATTTTATTTGTTTTCTCGAAGTCAGCAATATATATGTTGCATTTTTTAATAATGTTTTTACTTATTCATTAATGACAAACACAATTTATACCATAACTGTGCGAATTCTCGCGCGCTGATTGGTCCAAAGTTATGGTCGATTAGAGTGTTGACCATGGAAAAATGTGGTCGATTTGATAATGCAAAATTATAGGATTTGATAAGTAAAAAGCCACACAAGAAATTCAGTTTTTGGCAATTGATTTACATTGTATAGTGGTAGTTACAGATTGAAACCACAAAAAATCACTTAGTACAATTGCACTTACTTTTACTACACGGTTTCACTTTTCCAGTACAATTACAATAACGAGTGAGTAAAAAAATAAACTAAGAGCGGAAAACTTTCTGTGCATTTTTTCAATTTTATTACATCATTATTTTTGGTGCAAATGTATCTTTCTATTTGATAAGTATTTGTTTTATTTTCAGTATGACACGCTTTTTATGTGGGTATTTAATAAAAAATAGCCATGATTCATTGCAATTCCTGAGTTTTGATTGGTTCAGTTACAGGCCATAGTATATGAGCTCAAATACCATTGACTACAAACAGATGTATGTGTCAGCGAAAATAGCCAGGAAGCTCAAATATCGCAATATAATCTCTAGGTGTTTTAATTCAGAACAGTTTCAGAACAGTTTAGACCAAAAATCTGCAAAAATCTCCGTGACATTTCTCCTTTAAAAAAAACAATTATTCCACTCGCGCTTGTTGGATAAAGCAAATTCGAGAAAGGTTGTCGGAAAAAAGCACGGAAGTGCACGCGACAAAAACAAAAGGTGGTCTGGGTATCCACTTGAATTTTGCATATTGGCCTAGAGGAAATGTACAAGTGGTATTTTTACACGTGAAGATTTTGATTTCCACTCAGGATGTCTTTTTCTGTAGCTTTGCTTTTTCTATCGCACGTGTTTGAGGTTTGAAAATTCTTCTAAAATTCAGCGTGGCTAAAAGTACCTTTCTTTCACATGCCCGAAGAGAGAGAAAACGTGCAAATTCGCGTTTGTCATTTCGCCATCTTGTTAGTATTCAGCACGGGCAGTAGCTCTCTTCTTCTACTCATACTGCCTTTTGGTCTTGTCGCGTGCACTTTTGCGCTTTTTCCGACAACCTTTCTCGAATTAGCTGTATGAGTTAAATTTGTGCTATGCGCCTCGTGGGCTCTCTACCATCTCATATGCAATACGTGCTCATGACATAATTGATAAATATGCTTTCTCCTGCAATCCCAATTATGTACTTTACAAATTAAAATTTAAAAAAGTGTTAAGGTCATTGCCCTGTATTGCATTGCGCATCTTTCTGCGCAGATTTCGCGTTGCGCGCGCGGCGCGCGCCTACTGGCGGCTTTTTTCTTTGCTTGTCCCGGGGTTGTCGCTTTCTCGCGGTCGGTGACCTTCATTTTTCTCATTTTTGGGTGGCGTCAGTTCTCTTTGATCATTCTTGTTTTTCGCTGCTCCGTCTCGCAGGGATGGAGGGATGGTCTCCTGCTCCCGATCTGTGCCCCCTTTTTTTTGTTCCCTTAAAGTATAACAATAGGCGAAGTTTGGTTAAAAAATTGTGTTCAGTTCTATTTCAGGGCAATGACCTTAAGGGGCGTGATCATGCCCCCCTTCCCCTGAGACCTCTGTATATTTTTAGGTGGGATTGTGCAGCTACAACAACAACATCAACAAACTTTATTTACCCTAAATATTTACAGCTGGGGCACTGAAGCCCTCACCTGATACCAGACCACGTTTGCAACCCTACACTAGACTAGACTGAAAATCCCAACCCTATCCCAGACTTTCAAAACTGTATCACTATAAGTGATTTTAATGGAAACCCATCACTTAACAACAATGTCACGATGATTTTATTCACGTTAAAGAAAGCCCCCGTCTCTTTCGAGTTTCTTTTCCTATACTCGAATTAACTTACGTACCACTTACTAGTTTCCCGGTCACTGATACCTTATTCTAGACCAAAACTCCCTGATTTCTATTTAACTGCTCGAAAACCTTACACTTTTCAGCGGCTCATGCTCATGCCTAGCTAATATATGGGGAGTCCCCCGGTTGGATAATTACAAACAGATTTTAATGGGGGCACTAGGCAAAGATGTGATATAATTAACAATTATTCCACGAGCGCGCGTTAGATATGAGATGGTAGATAGTCAACAAGATAATCTTTTCTAACGAGCCATTAAACGAGCGGACTATTAACATCTTTGTCGATAAGGCTTTTAAGTCAGATGATTTCTTCAACTTCAAACTACAGCGGACCAACCTGCTTCTTTCTTTGAAATTGCAGCAGCTAACCAACTTTTCAATTATTCAAATGGCCAGCTTTACTGCATATAGTTTAATTTTAAGCTTATTGTTGTCATGAATGCGTTCAACATTGCCTAGTTCTTGTACGGCTTTTCCCCCAGGCCTTCACGGTATTACTGGCGTCACTACTCGTTTCGGTGACCCGAACGTTGCCTAGGAACTAGGCAACGTTCAACATACATGAGCCTCTGGCTCAGATATGGAGGGCGAAATGATAGAGTTACATCATGTAAAATAAGAAATTACCGTTCAACTAAAATCTGTATCTGTTGCCTCAGTTTATTCTGTATACACTGTAATGACAAAGAATACTCCAAATTAGGGCTTTCCACAAGTTGCTCGGCAACTTTTTGGCAATTTTTTATATTTCGAGCAACTTTTTCCTTTTGGAGCAACTTTTTTCCTATCGAGCAACTTGTTACATTTTGAGCAATTTCCAGACCGAGGATCTCCGAAGATTATCCGAGTGTTGTTCAAAGGCCATACGAACGTTTCCGAAGGTTTCCGAAGTTTGCCGAATATTTTCGGGAACATCTGAAGACGTTTCAACTTTCGGCTCATTCTTTTTACAAAACTCGTCAGCAAACATGACGTCATCGATATCTTCACGTTTTTTCTCAATACCCGATTCCCTCTTTAGCGCGCGCCTGAGGGAATCACGGTAGTTGTCTTCATCAAAACTTGCGCAAGACTCAGCAACGTGCGTCTTGCGCATGAATTGATGAATACAACTACCGTGATTCCCTGCAGGAGCGTGCTATAGAGGGAATCGGGTATTAAAGAAAACCTTGTTATTTAACAAATTTTCCCCTTAATATGTTATTTAGATACTTCTTTTGCTGTAAAATTGCAGAAAACTGCTTAGAAATGTAACGCTCAAAGGGAAATTAGCGTATATCCGAGTTAACATTTAATGTAAGAAGGCAAACTGTTACACCGGGTGCCAGAGGGGTTCCGTTTTATGCGACCCATCTGTCGCGCCAACACTGCAGATAATGCCAGCCATGATAAGCGATCCAACACAACAGAGGCACAACACAAGTGCGACAAAGAACTGTCCAACCTAACTGAAAAAGGTTTTGGTAAGGTTGGCAGGTTAGCAGGAACTTACCAACAGTCGTGCTTTTATTGGTCGTCGGTAAAAAGGCAAAGGAATATATTCAGTTGATTTTTCCTTCAGTTGTTCCGCGACAAAACAGACAGAAGCTTTGATTAGAAAGAAACCTCACAGATTAAACAGAAACGGAGGAGCGCATTGAAATGGGGGGTATCGTACTCCAAGCCACGCGCATACACCCCTCGCCCCGCCGCCGCCGATGCGGAGCATCCCCCTACTCAAATTTACCAAAATATCTTTAACAACGGTGTGTCCGTAAAAGGTCTGCTGGGACAATTCATTACTAAGCAATTTAGACGATCCTGCTGGAAGGTGCTTAATGGGTTGTTCTTTAGACGTCGTAGGGCAGACAATGTATGCTCTGAAGTAGCCGATGCCAATCTTAACAGATTGCGGACCACTTCTAGTAGCGTTTTGGGAAGAGGAGTTTCGTTGAAAGTCCTTCACCATAATATCCCGCAAAGCATGATCATAATACGTATGTTAATACACAACAACTCTCTTTGGGGTTATGTGGGTCTTTATTATATTGCCTAGACCACCGCGTGCGCGATTACACCCAGGGAAGGGTGGGTAGGGATAGAAAATAATTGTACAAAGAATTGCAATGATGAGGTTACACGTGGCCTGCAGCTTATATACATGGGCTTGGCTCTTCATATATTTAATCTTGATAAACAGGTTTATCACTCACATAAAACGATTTGTTGCTTGACAAACTAATTGTATGCTGCGGTTATGATACTTTCAGTACCGAAATGTATTTACTGATTTGAGAAACGGCGTTTTCACAAGTAAAGTTATTTTTGGCCAATCCTTTTCAGGAAAAAATTAACGTTTCGATGAAGGGTGTGTTTATAACAAGAAATAGCGAAACGGCGAAAATAAGATATAACCGTTCCACTGAAATCTTAAAAAATCATTTTTCGTATTCATGGCGGCTTAGCTTGTCTCACTGCGAAATATCTGCAGATATTAATATTATTACTCCCAGTAAAGAATAACTTATATGAGTACCTCTCATTTCTATTTGCTTTAATTTGGAATAGGGCTTTCCACAAGTTGCTCGAGATTTCCCAAAAACTGAGTTGCCCGTAATTTCTCAAAAAGTTGCTCCGCGGATATCGGATATACGCGGAGACTCCAGTAATTACGTTCCACGAGGATTGTTCCAAATTCTGTTAAATCACGTACCATATAGCGAGAATTTTGGGCAATAAACCTTTCAAATAGAATTCTATATTTGCTATATTTCACATGTGAGAAAAGCGAGCCGTCTAATCAGCTTCACCATAGTTAGTAGAGGGGACACCTCTACTAACTATGGCTTCACGTACAGCGTTCTTCACATGTGAAAAATATAACCAATCAGCATCTAGAGTTGTACGACTCGACCAATCAAATCGCGAGAATTGGAGGGAACTCAAATGGTTTCCAACGAGGTCGAGGAAACAGCGAGCAGCAAGTTTGCTCTCGACGGCAGTTTATATTTTAAAAACATGGCCACATCCACTTTCCATTTCTTTGCAAAACTTTACTTTGTATAAAGAACTTTATGGAAGGCAATTCAAGCTTACAGTGGCATGCTTAGCAAAACCTTAAGAATACAGTATGGTACTGAATCCATTCTCGTACCTCGAGTCTTCGCCCCTGGGTACGAGGATGTACTGAATCAATCTGCAAAGGCGAAGTGAAGACAGACAAGTGTCGATCTTGAAGTGGAAGCGAAAGCCAGACTTTCTTCGGACAACGCATCCGCGGACTTTCTAAGAATATTCAGGCCCTCTTGGAGCTTCTTGGAAACGCCCTGGTAAAGTAAATTGCATTTTTGAATGTGGATTTACGTTGTAATTATCGTGTAAATCACCGACTCCTTGTGCGATGCGACCTGAAAGTAGGGCTTTCCACAAGTTGCTCGGCAACTTTTTGGCAACTTTTCATGTTTCGAGAAACTTTTTCCCCTTCGAGCAACTTGTTGCATTTTGAGCAATTTCCAGACCGAAGATCTCCGAGGATTATCCGAGTGTTGTTCAAAGGCAATACGAACGTTTCCGAAGATTTCCGAAGTTTGCCGAAGATATTCGAGGAACATCTAAAGACGCTTCAACAAAACTTGTCGGCAAACATGACGTCATCGATATCTTCACGTTTTTTCTCAGTTAAAGAAATTCTTGTTATTTAACAAATATTCCCCTTGTATGATATATAGATACTTTTGCTGTAAAATTGCATAAAACTGATTAGAAATCTTACCTTCGAATGGGAAATAAGCATATATTTAGAGAAATTATCTTGATTAGAAGAAGCGTTTTGGATTTTTTGGAGCAACTTTCGAGCAACTTTTATTATCAGAAGCAACTTTTTTGGCTTTTTGGAGCAACTTTTGAGCAACTTTTTGAAAAATTACGAGCAACTTTTTGGGAAATCTCGAGCGACTTGTGGAAAGCCCTACCTGAAAGGTTCTTCTTTCAAAATATAACGCAGTGTGTTTTTTTAAATAATTTTTTGTCTAGGAGAGTTTGACGCGCCAGTAATTTTTCTTTTTTTTGGTAAATAGCGATGTCCATTTTAAAGCTTTGTTTTTCTTCGCGTTGCCGCGAAATTTTAATAACTGTAACACTAAAAAAATCGCGTAAAGTTTACATTGGTTTCATTCTCGATATATATATATAATAAACGAATTAGAGCATAGCCCGGATTTTATTCAGTCATGATCACTCATTGCATAACTCATTGCATACCTTTGGAAAACGAACGAGTGAGCGTAGCGAACGAGTGAGTTTTGCAAAGTTTTTGCAACTCATGAATAAAAATCCGTACGTCGCACTTTCTATGAAGTAATCTTTATATATATTACCAACCGGGCGTTTTTCCGCGCTCCTAATGATTCCCAAGTCCAGTCCAGAATTATTTTACATTCTCGTACCGCGATACATTTGGTCAGCGTTATCAATATCAAACACAAAGAGAAAAAGAGCGTCTGTGTTGGAAGCTTGCAGAAGTGTTGGTTTTGATCGAGTAAATAGCAAAGGATTCTCCTTGAGAAGGTAAGAAAACGTTAAAGTGTAGTTTTAAAAAGCTAAAATACTTGGCTTGGAAATTGGGACTTTGCATATCAAAGCGATCGTGCGATAAAATCGATAGCTTGCAGTGCATTTTCGCTTGAGTTCAACTATGCAGTCCTATGCATGAATAATTTCCAGGTTACCGTCAGTGTTGTTCTTGAAAAAGTGAAACACATCGTGTGCTTTGTCGATTTAAAATCGTTTATCAACATTTAGTTCATCTTGGATTTCTGTGTAACAGCGATCGACGCTGTTTTGGAACCTTGCAAAGTTGGTTGGTGTCTGGTTGGGGCATAAACGTGTTAAAAGTTGATATAATAAACTCGATCTCTTGTCCTTTGGGTTCAAATCTTCACTTACTTAAACGACACAGGCAGTTGAGAAGGCTAACATCTAGCTAAGCCTAAAAGCGGAAAAATGCAACAATGCAAAAATACAACCATGCAGAAATGAGGGCTTAAACTAGTGTAGCCGGGGCTACGAAAGTGCTGGGGAATTTGGATGGGTTTACCGTCACTTCGTTCCACATCAGAATGTTTCAAAGAATTGTAAGATCGTTTTACTTTTAAAATGATGAAAACGTTTGTAATGTGCATTTGAACATTTTATATATGAAATTTGCGCACTATAAATTATTATTATTAAAATCTTTTTGATCGATGAAAATGTAAAGAAGAACTCCCTGTTCATTGTTTTTCATTCTGTAATGTGTACAAGCTTGAAACAGTGAGGCTTGAGATGCGTCGGCCGCGCTCGATGACTGTCTCTATTAGAACAGCCTTACTTAAGAAAAGACCTCTTATTTTTTTATCATTTTTCTGTTTTGATCGAGAAAGTTAGAAGCATTCAGTTGAGAATGCAGGTGGGTCAAACCTAATGCACCGAACACGAACATAAACAAACTTCACACCACGGAACGTGTGCACAAATTTTCAGCACAGAAAATAACGAGGCAAAGTGGAGCATTTTCACTAGTTTGACATTTTTTTCGAACTATTTCAAACTAAATATTTCTTTCTGACATGATGTGACTATATAGTGTGAAATGACCTGACTATTTTGTGGAACAACCTGACAGTTTGACACATACTTCAAGTACATGTACTGCTCACTTTTGAGAGGCATGGACAAATAAGCCAATTTTCTAATTATTTTGTCCCAGTTTGTAGGTTTTAGCTAAAGTAAGTGACTTTAAACAGACCTCATCCTCGGAGACCCAGGGGCAGTTTGTGGGGCAAGAGAAATGCGAAAAAGCGGGAAAAAAATAGCGCGAAACTGCCAGTTACATAAATCAGCATATAAAAGTTCTATTGACTGAAAGTGCCCCTGGGGAAAGATTCTTACCAGACCAGTTCAAAAAACTCTCTGAATACTGCCTCGTGATTGGGCAGAAAAATCTTTTGTTTTCCCTTTGTATTATTCTGCCCAATCGACGACCAGCTTGACTTCGGTCCTTTTGTACACAAAAGCCAGTGCTAGAATCGCTGCTGCACGCTTTGCACGCGTAGCTAGTCGCGATCGGCCGCTTGACACATCTGCCTGGTTTGTTCGTGAAAAATATACTCTTGTTTGGAAAAGTTTCGCCTCAAACTGTCATCAATCTTTCCGTAAAAGATCTGAAAAACATCCATTTTTATAGCAGTGCAACAAGCTGCATATCGCACACAAACTTTAATAGCTCGCAAGCAGCATTCAAGTGTTACGATTCCTGCGATCGACCACAATCTGAAGAATCCGCCGTTTCTCCGCGGGCATGGCCGTCAAACTTTCGACGTTTTCGACCAGGGGAGGCACTAGCCGAAACTTTTCCTTCCCGAGCAAATTCTCCGTTAAAAAGCAAGACAGATATAGCGAGCGAACTGGCTTTGTGTACATACTTCGTCTGCATGAGAACACAACAAAAGGACCGCAGTCAAGCTGTTCGCCGATTGGGCAGAATAATACAAAGGGAAAACAAAAGATTTTTCTGCCCAATCACGAGGCAGTATTCAGAGAGCTTTTTGAACTGGTCTGGTAAGAATCTTTCCCCAGGGGCACTTTCAGTCAATAGAACTTTTATATGCTGATTTATGTAACTGGCAGTTTCGCACTATTTTTTACCCGCTTTTTCGCGTTTCCCTTGCCCCACAAACTGCCCCTGGGTCTCCGAGGATGAACAGACCTGTACATGGCCTTTTACTTTTATTATCTCAGAATTACTAGTGTCATGTTAGCTTGACTCTCTATAAGGCAGACAGCTCTCTAAGACGGACAGATGACGGGTGGGGGGAGGTCGGAAGGTGTTTGTCTTATAGCGAGTTGACTGTTGCATGCAATTTTATCAGTTTTCCACAACTGCAAAATGAAATGTGGATAGAACTTGCAATCATAATATTAAGCAAGTTAAAAAAATATTTAGTTTAAAGCACAAAAATTCTCATCAACAGACCATTAATGCTTAAAGAATTTTTAATTTTGAATACATGTAGCCAGAAGGCCTGCAAGGCCCCAGGGTGTGAATTTCAGCAAAACACACATGGCAATTGCCTGTGTATAACATGACTAAATCATCATATTCAAGGAATTCAGCAACTTATTGAATTTGGTGCAAATGTGTTGAAGGCCCATACAATTCAAGTTCGCAAATTTTTTGTTAGTGTAATTCTGGAGAGAATACATGAAAGCCTGTCAAAGCCACCAGTCAAGGAATGAAATACACAAGTGTGGCACTACAAAACTATAAACTGGAATATTGTGCGAATATGTTTTCTAGCAACACTGGTACCTACCAGTTTGAAACCCTCATACCTGAAGAGCTTAAGGTCAATGACCTATCCATTATATCACATGGTTTAAACATAGACTGAAAATACTGGGTCAAGCCTCCTTAAGCCCAAGATTACAGCTAATTAAATTACTAGTTTAGTTTCGTGTGCACTGCTGACTAATGTATGAAAGCATGTCAAAGTCACCAAGGTGTGAAAAATCTAATGCACAACTCAGCAAAAACCACATGGCAGTTGATGCACAAGACTGTGTAAAACAAAAAAAACACAGAAGGCAGTAAAAAATCAAAAGCAAATGACTTGTGTGGGTTATGTTCAATCAATTCCAAGCAAGTTCATGCTCTCCTGGGCAACCCCCTGGCAGAGGCCCAAGCACTTGACTTTTTTCAAAAAAGAACAATAAAACTGCAGATAACTCATTCTTTATGAGGAAAAGCATTTAATATAAAGAAATAATTATCAGCTGAGCGCTTGTGCTTTCTCTCAATCATTTTTTTTTAAAGTTTAAGATATTTAAAACATATTAAGACCTAGCTTATCTTTTGATAGAAAATCCTTTAAAGCTACTGCCCCAAAAGCTTTCCTTACGTCCATTCAAATACTGAACAGCATAATCTATAGACCTGAGCTGATCGAAGACCATGCATGTTGAGTTATGACATTTTATTCAGGCACACCATCCTTACCATCACTTTTAATCTTGACTAGTGACAACAGTTTGTCAACGGTCAAATGCCAGACCTTCTTGGCTTCTGTTCAATCAAATTCCCCATTATATGGGCCTTTGTAGGGCTGGGGTTTTTGCCCAGAGATGATCTCGCTTGGAATTGACTCATCAATACATTACCGGTACTTTTGTTTATTGTGTGGTTTTTGTCTTGCATCATGTGGGCAGAGTGTTTCTGACACTAAGTACTACAATGGAAGTTTTCGCTATAGCTGACCCTCCTTTACCAGCAATTATCAAAGACTAGTGGAATGTATGGGAGGGTTCATAATTTTTGTAGAGGGAAGCTATTTTGATTTTTAGGGGGAGGGGGCTATCAAACATATCTACCAAAATGAAAGAAGGTATAAGGGGGCAAGGAGAATGAAAAAAATTCCATCAACAGAGGCCCACGATTATTGGAGGCTTTGGAGACTCGAAGCTGATAGATGACTTGTTAGACTGATGATAATGCAAGGCCAGTTACATTGTATAATGCAGTGGTTTGATGGAGATGAGAATAAATTAATTCTTACCTTTATAAAATCTCAGCATTTCTATTAAACCACTAACTGCTTTATAACTTACTGGCTGCATGTACAGCATGTGTAGTCCACATATCAAATGGCCATGATTTACTCCATTAAACAGCAAAAAATAATTTTAGAAAGCTTAAGTCTATTTTTATGATCTTTAATAGTACACTAGATCTGCATATCAAAGTCAACACATTCTGTTTATTTTTCGCATAAAATATTACTGGAATGCATGATGCCTTAATAAACCAAATGGCCATTTTTAGCTGGTTTAGAAGACTGCAATGAATGATAAGCTGTATCCTTTTATTTATGCCTCTCAAGTTGATCAAGTTAAGTTTAGATTGCAAAACAGTCTCTACTTTTGCGAATGTGCTCGGTCTTCAAACAAGAGCGAGAGGTCTGGAGCCAATGCCTCAACGTTTGGCACTTTTTCAATGACTTTAGAGAAAAAACGACTGTTTTGCAGACTATTTTAAGTTTTTCATTTTCAATAAACTATTAAATAGTAGTTTAAAGTAGTTTTGCTAAAAAAAGGCCATAATGTGGTTAATTTTGCGACTAAAAATGTCTTAGTTTAATTTTAAGGGTTTTTTGGGTGGTGGTTGAGGAGTGGAGGTCATGGTTTTTTTCTATGATGGTGGGCCATGAAAAAAAAAAAACCCACACCAAATAAGAAGGGGGCTTCCAAAAAATGCAAGGGAAAAAAACTAAAATCGACATAGCCCCCTACATAAATTATGAACCCTCCCTAAAGTTCTTTGAAAGGACTAACCCTTAGGCTACCATGGTCCATAGGCTAATGTGTAACGAGGGAAATTAGTATAATTCGGTGATTTCAGAGGAAGATAGTTTTAAGATGTTACGTTAATCAACGCTCACTGTAAAATTCAAATTATAGCTACTGTGTTGCTGTAGAGATTCGACCGGGAGTCTCGTTTAGAAAAGAGAGCGATCAATGAGTATTTTGGAAACGTTTAAGTGACAGTCATGAAATTGTAAATCAAACTGATAAAAAGATATATATGAAATAACACAGTATTATAATATGTAGCCGCATTTACTCGTCTTACCGATATAATAGAGAGTGTTCGTCCGTGAGAAAATATGAAAAGCCAACAGTAACTTTAAAGTTAAAAAACAAACGCTTGTGAAATTCTATTTTACTTTATTCAGGAAAAACTTGTATTTTTGTCAGCTGTCCTTAGTTAATTTCTTTATAAGATATTCGTTTGCACTGGACTGTGTACTTTTGTACATCTGCTCGTTCATAATTTCTTTGTTGGAAATTCGCGTTGCGGATATTCTACGTTCGTTCTATTCAAGGGAGTTTCTCTCTGCTATCAATCATTTAGTGTAACAAAGGAAATTTAGGAAGTAAGGAAGACTGTAAACTAACATTTTCCGTTCTTATTGTATCATTCACTTGGCTGCATTGTCATAGCTTTTCCACGTTGTAAAATGTTAACAATAGAAACTCACTTAGGATGATATATAAGCAAGCGACATTGTAAGCTTTCTTTGATTACATTGGTGATCGCATCGGCGATTACATCGAAGATTACGAAGTTAGCAGAATAAAACTACTGTTGGACCCAAGTTCTGTCTCTGCCTTACGTCTGTAGTTCTGAAGTTCCTTGAAGTAGATCGCTGTGTACCTTTGAAGCTTGTTGACGAGGCTTCGTTTCCGCAGCAAGTGAGGGCTCTATCGAGTTAAGTTCCCCATATTTCAGTGGTATTTGAGTCATATCTCAGCCAGATCTCAGCGTAGCTACAGCCCACTTCTCTCTCAGTTCAAAAGTTGGTTTTAACTCCACAAGCAAGGAAAAACTTATCGTCACAAATATTAATAAAAAAACTACTTTATTATTTCATTGATGTAATGCATAATAATAATAAATAATAATAATACATAATATTTTAAGAGGAGGCCTCCAATCACCTAGGGGTGGTTTTCAGGAGGGTCCTCTGAAAAAATAAATGTTTAACCTTAAAATACATTAAAATTTAAAATATAATAAAAAGATAAAACGTATATGTGGTACGCTAACTAAAATGCAGTGATACAGCTCAGTACATCACAAAATACTTTTCTAAAGCTTCAGAATTTCCTTCAGCATGACACCGCTCCATTTTAAAAGAATCCTAAGTGATATGCATGTTGTTTCTATTTGTATTCAAATTTCATGCAAGATTTTTTGGAAATATTGTTGTACAAACAGTGCTCCAAGATGGAAGCAAGTGCAAGTGCTTGCAGTCTCAGCCGAGTAAGGAAAGTGTGAATAAATTAATGGCATGAAGGGTTTTTTTTAGATACAATGCATTAATTTGACATGCTTATTGTTCAGACTCACCTGTTTCAAAGAGTTCAATCTCATTGTACATAAATGCAAATTTCTAACTTATATACCATGGGTGCCAAGAAATTTTTGCCCTTGGCTTTGTTTGAGACACTTTAATCGAGTCAATTAAGAGCTGTTGCCATTTTTATCTCGCTTGTTAAATTTTTCCTTGTTTGTTGAGAGTTACCGCATTGTTTGTTTCTTCACGATGAGGCAAAGGGTCCATTCCTTTGAGATGATCTGGATCAGGATCAGCAATCCGAGATCACTCGGGTCAATCGACAATGTGCATTTAAAGAACTGGCGAATCCTTAAAAAGAGAGGCTATTATCAATTCCGTGAATTCAAATATGTTAAACCTTCGCTGTTTTAAGAAATTATTATTTTTTCATCGTTTTAAACAAAAAAGTTTACAAATGCCCATGCCGTAGTGGGTACTCAGCTTTGTATCATAGTTTTGTAATTATCAGTTACCCGAGCTAAAAAATTCCACAGCTGCATTTTACAACTATGACACTCCACACCAAATCTTGACTAATGCTACCTTTAGACTGGAAATTTGTAGATATAAGTTATCATCATCATCATCATCATCATCATCATTATTATTATTATTATTATTATTATTATTATTATTATTATTATTATTATTATTATTATTATTATTATTATTATTATTTTGCCTTTCTGAGAAGCTGATGTAATGCATGTATGTTGGAATCCCTTCTCCCTTTTCTTTTTTTTATTTCCAGGAATGGAGGCATGAGGAAAGCAACCAGTAAGCGATCAAAACTAAAAAAGCCCAGAAATATTAACACAGGGGGAAGGCCGTTTACATGTGAACAGTGTGGCAAGTGTTTTAGATATAGATCGCGATTGGAGAATCATGTAAGAGTCCACACTGGTGAAAAGCCTTATAAGTGCAAACAGTGTGACAAGTGTTTTAGAAATGCAGGAAATTTGTCAAAACACAAACGAATCCACACCGGTGAGAAGCCTTATGAATGCAAACAGTGCGGCAAGTGTTTTCGTCATGTGTCAACTTTGCGAACGCATGAAACAGTTCATAGTAGTGAGAAGCCTTATGAATGCAAAGAGTGTGGCAAGTGTTTTAGCCGAGCAGGAGCTTTGCGAACTCATAAAAGAGTCCACTCTGGTGTAAAGCCTTATGAATGCAAACAGTGTGGCAAGTGTTTTCGTCAAGCAAGAAATTTAAGGACTCATGAAACAGTTCATACTGGTGTGAAGCCTTATGAATGCAAACAGTGTGGCAAGTGTTTTAGACAAGCAGGGACTTTGAAAAGACACCATCTGATCCACACAGGTGAAAAGCCTTATGAGTGCAAGCATTGTGACAAGGGGTTTAGACAAGCATCAGATTTGCGAAATCATGAAATAGTCCACACAAGTGAAAAGCCTTATTATGAGTGTCCACAGTGTGGCAAGTGTTTTCGACTGAGCAGTAGTTCTGTGCGGACTCATAAAAGAATCCACACAGGTGAAATTCAAAAGCCTTATGAATGCAAACAGTGCGGCAAGTGCTTTAACCAGCCAAGTACTTTGAGGGCTCATGAAAAAATTCATACTGGTAAGAAGCCAAATGAATGCAAACAGAGTGAGAGCTGTTTGAGTCAAGCTGGGGATTTGGGAAAAGATGAAAGAGCACACTCGACAACTTCCTTGCTAGATGGGGACGAAGGCCACGTTGAATGTTGGATTTGTCTGGAGAAAATTGGTAGCCGAGCTCTACTTCATGAACACTACGATAATCATATGAAATTGAATATTGTGAATTAAAAATAAGGAGGTTTGCTCTGTCGTCATCTATTATTAGCCTTATTTAGCAACTCGATGCTAAGTTACGTGGTTGCTACGCAAGTACAATTTTACCTTTGGTTTTTGGATTTTCTTTGTTTTCTCAGTCCCGGACAAATTTTATGTTTCCTGTAAAAAGATTAATAACAACCGCTGAATTTTAACAAAAGCATTGAAAGAATTGAACTTGAGGGAAAAATCTAAACGTCAAGTGCGTAAATAATGAAAGCCACAGCTACCTAAAGGTAGCTGAAAACAAAAAACCTCGTGAAAGATTGATAGAATAAAGTCGGGTGTGTTTTTCTGTAATAGACCAAAGATGTGTCGAAGGAAACGATACGTGTACCAATTTTGCAGTTATTGTAGTAGAAGAATTAATTAGATGTTTTTGCTTTTACATGGGGAGGCTCGGTGACCTAATGGTTAGCGCGCTGGACTCCGGATCGAGCGATCCGGGTTCGAGACCTGGCCGGGGTCATTGCGTTGAGTTCTTGGGCAAGACAGTTTACTCTCACAGTGCCACTCTCCACCCAGGTGTACAAATGGGTACCGGCGAATTTACTGCTGGGGGGTAACTGCTGCGATCGCTTAATGCTACAGAAACCGGGCTGCGGCTGTATGGGCCACTCGTCTCTGTCACAGACTTTACCTTTTTGTTGGTTTACATTTAGCAAACAAGTACTAGAAGGTTTTTTTAGGAAAACCGTTTACGTTTTATTGTTTGATGAAGATGTGTACAAGCACTTAAATGGTAAACGGAACTTTGGTGTTGGCCGATATCACAGCCTAATTCAAGCGTACAGAACATGATTTTATGCTCATTAAATGGAATTAGAGTGTGTATATTTATGTGTTACATGTACCCTTTCCTTGAGGAATTATTGTATTTATAACAGTCGGTTTAATACTTTTACACTTTCCTCGTGCTAGTCTAAATACAGGTTAGACCCAAACTGTCTTCTGGAATCTCGGATGCAGATAAGAATGTCAAGGTCGTGTCGACTGTCTGTTCCGTAATATGCCTTTCAGTATATTTTGGGGAGTTTTAGTGTGTACCGGAAGGGGGGTGGGAAAGCAAGTCGGCATGTTTCTTTGTCCACATAGCGGTGTCTGGATACCAGCCAATGCTACCTGTTGCTAAGTATGACATCACCTTTTATACGTGCTGACGTAAACACCTGCGAAACTTCTACTACAGTCTCTTAAATCTGTTTGTTTCATGTAGCTGAATATCTACATGTAAAACGGAAGTTGTAAGGTCTTGAAAGTAGCATCAAAAATCTTTTTTCTCAATAAAATCTAATTGTTTTTCATTTTTACGTTGTGAGTTTGTGTTTTGCAAAGGTGAAAAGATCTCGGGTAAATGCTGACTAGTCTACTCGAATTGTTTTTCGACTGCAACAATTAAAATAGGCTTCGTTATGAAAATAGTGGACTAACAAGGCGATTTTAAAGTATCAATTTACACCCGCTTTCAGTCTTAGGTGCATAGCGGCTTTCTATACATCTATCTTTCAACGGGCTAAACAAACAACACGGATCGAAAACCGCAAATCACAGTCCACTAGCATGACCTTCAAAATTTTTGGGTTCATTCGTATGAAACCAACACCGGTATGCATTGGTTCTGATTGACTCATTTTAAACAGCACGTCGAAAGACGATGTCGAAAGATGGATGTCGAAAGATGGATGTAGAAAGATAGCTATGCACGTAACACTGAAAGTGTGTTTAAGTTGCGACCCATTTTTGTCTCCAGAGCGTCCCTCTTAGTCGGCTGAGCCTATGCACGAGAAACAACTGGATGTCATCAAAAGGAACAACTAATCAAATGAACCGTTTTAAAATCCCTTTGTTATACGCGCGTTTAAAACGGTTTATTTGACTGGCCAGATTTGAAACTCCCTATGTTAAAATCTAGCCAATCAAATCATGTGTCCCCCAGAGCCACTTGTTTCTCGTGCACAGGCTCAGCCGGCTAAAAAGACAAGCGTCTCTGGGGATGAGAATGGTGATGTCGGTGAATCGAGGGCAAATACTTACGTGAATCAGCAATACGCTTCAATGAACCAAATCAATGTCTAGCTGCTACTTGCGCAACAACACCGAGTCTCAAATTTTCTCCGAGCATGCATGAATGCAGTAATCCCGTTCCTTTTCAGTTCTAACACGTCCATGCACAAAACGTGAGTGAAAACACGAAGAAAACCGGAAGGAAACCCTTGACTGGTCGGAGGACATTTTTTACTTAGCTGGTTTGTCGAATTCGCGTTGCTGCCGAAAATACCATTCGCTTTCGGTAAGCTTCTTCTCAGATAAAAGCTTCTCTCTGTTATGTCGATAACAATTTTGTCGCGGAACAAGGAAATATTAACTGAATATACCTTTTGCCTTATCATCGACGATCAATAAAAGCAGGACTGTTCCTACTCCCCGGGAGCCCCGGCGGGGTTCCTACTAACCTGGCAACCTCGCCGAAACTTCTTCCTTCAGGTTTGACAATTCTCCGTCCCACTTGTGTGAGGTTTTGGAGCACTATCTGTTGTGTTGGCGCGACCGAATGGACGCGAAAAATCCGCCGCATTGAAAAATAAGGTAACAGTCCGCCTTCTTTGATTTAAAAATGTTAACTCTGATATAGTGAGGGAGACTCCAGTAATTAGGTTCCACGAGGATTGTATCAAATTCGGTAAAATCACCTATCTGACCTCTCGTTAGGGAAGATATGTTTACTGATCAGGCTTTCTTCCGCGCTCCTAATGATTCCCGAGTCCAGTCCAAAGAGTCCCAATACGGCTTTTTAAAACATAAAAATTCTCGTCCCGCGATACTTTTGGTCAGCGTTATCAATAACAAGCACAAAGAAAGCGCCAAAAAAGCGCGTCGAGTTTATAATAGCAAAGGATTCTCCTTGAGAAGGTAGGAAAACGTTAAATTGTTGTTTTAATGCTAAGATTCTTAGCTTGGAAATTGGGACCCTTCATACTGAAGCGATCGCGCGATAAAATCGATAGCTTGTAGTGCATTTTCGCTTGAGTTCAACTCTGGTTCAACTATAAGCTTACTGAATAATTTCCAGATTAGTGTTGTTGAAAAGTGAAACAAATCGTGTGCTTTCTCGATACACAATCGTATATATCAACATTCAGTTCCTCCTAGATTTTTCTGTAACAGCGATCGACGCTGTTTTTGAACTGCAGTTTTCGACGCCATCTTGGTTGGGGCATAAACGTGTTGAAAGTTGATACAACAAACTCTTTTGTCTTTGGGGTTCGCCCTTCACTTACTAACACGACACAGGCAGTTGAGGGGGCTAAGATCTAGCTAAGCCTAAAAGGGGAGCTCGCACGTTATTTATTTTTTAATTTATTAAAATACATTAAGGGGCCGATTACATGTACATTGCGAATTTAAAAAACCTAGATCATGTTAACACATTCAAAATTCAGCCCGAGCTGAAAAGTGAGTTTAGGGATGCACTGTGATGGTTTTTAATGAAAGAAACTAGGCGGTCAAAATGGCATAATTTTGTCTTGTACATGTATGTATTTTCATTTTAGAAGTATGTGATTTAGCTTTATTGCTAAAGTTACTTGAGTGTCGATAAAGCTATGGTAGTCACGAACTATGAGACTTTACATGTATGTGTCGCCAGTTTGTTTTTCATCCAGTCAACCAGACTGAAATTTTCCACATGAATTGAACAGATGAAAAAAATTGTTCTGGTAACCGAGACAGCCCATTTACCAGGCTCATATGAAGAGGCCCTAAGTTGTGTCCTTTTTATATGTTTCACCATGCGGAAGTGAGGGTTAGAACTTACCGGTACTTAGAAGTACGGTAAAATTAAACTGGTGTAGCCAGGGCTATGAAAGTGCTGCAGAATTTGGATGTAGTGTGCAATTTGATACCAGTAAGTTTTGCAGCAACTACAAAATGAAATGTGGATCAAACTTGCAATCAGTAATACTAAGAAAGTTAAAAAAATATATAAGATTGAATCATGAAAATGCTCATCAACAAGCCATATAACAAGTTCTAATTTTTGTGTGTGAATGCATGAAGCCAGAAGGCCTGCAAGGCCCTGCGGTGTGAAATCCAGAAAAAAGTACGTGGCAATTGCCTGTGTATAAAATCACTAAATCATCATAAAATGAATTCTGCGACTTATCGAATTTGTGCAAATATGTCAATGGCCCATACAATATTTCAAGCTCAGTAATGAATGTTAAGTTCTGGGGAAAGTACATAAAAGCCTGTCAAAGCCGCCAAGGAATGAAATAGACAAGTGTGGCATTAGTCAAAACAGTGAACTAAAACTGAATATTGTGCGAATATGTTGAGCCTGAGAGTAAATCTCCCAAAATGCTAGTTAAGTTTCGTCTGTAACAGTGGCTAATAAATCAAAGCATGTCAAAGTCACCAAGGTGTGAAAAATTTAATGCACAATTCAGCAAGAAACACATGTCAGCTGCTGCACAAGACTGTGTACAACAACAAACCAGAGAAGGCAGTAAAAAAAATGGTATGTTTCAAAATCAACAGCAAAATTATGTGGGTAATGTATCAGTCAATTCCAAGCAAGATCATGCTCCCCTGGGCAAATCTCTGGGCAAAAGTCGAAGCATTTGACCTTTTTTCAAAATGTCTGATTAAATTCCCCACTTTGTGGGCCAGTTGCACTGTCAAATGGACCACTAGTCAGGGCTAAAAATGTCATTGTGAGTTGGGGTTTTGTAATGTTTAAATCAACCAATTTTAATAGGAAAAGGTTCATTGAACCTACTTTACAAAAATGTAACCAAATATTAAGTTTTTTATTTTATGCTTTTGGTGAAGAATAAAACTGCAGATAACGCTTCTTTATAAGGAAAAGTATTTATAATAAGGAAATGATTATCTGCTGAGTGCTTGTGCTTTCTCTTAATCAATTTTTAAAAGTCTAAGCTATTTAAAACAGAAAGACCTAAATTATCTTTTGCACTGAAGAAACCCTTGAAAGCTATTGCACCAAACGTTTTCCTAACGTCCTTTCAAACACTTAAGACTGAACAACATAATTTATAGACCTGAGCTGATCGCAGACCATGTATGTTGAGTTTTGACATTTTATTTAAGCACACCATCCTTACCATCGCTTTTAATCTTGACCACTGACAACAGTTTTTTGATGGTCAAATGCCAGACTGTCTCAGCTTCTGTTCGATCTTGAGCCATTGTCCAGAGATAATCTCACTTGGAATTGACTGATCAATACATAACTTTTGTTTATTGTGTGGTTTTTGTCTTGCATCATGTGGGCAGAGTGTTTTCTGACACTAAATACTACAAGGAGAAGTTTTCACTTCAGCTGACCCCTCCTTTAAAATTATAATCTTAAATTTTAAAATTTACTAGCAATTATCAAAGACTAGTGGAATGCAAGGGAGGGTTCTTAATTTGTGTAGAGGGGGGCTATATTGATTTTTACAGGGGGGCAGAGCATGACTTTTTCTCGTAAGGTTTAAGGGGGGGGGCTCTCAGAAATTTCTACCAAAATGAAAGAAGGTATAGGGGTGAGGTGGGGGGGGGGGCATAAAAAATTCCATAAACAGAGAGCCACGATTATTGGAACTTCAGTTTGGAGAAGCTGATGGATGACTTATTGGACTGCTGATAATGCAAGGCCAGTTATAATGCAGTGGTTGGATGAATATTAGAATATAGAGATTACTTCATGGAAAATGCGTGCATACGATTTTTATTCACGAGTTGAGTAGTGTCAGAAAACGAACGAGTGCGCGTAGCGAACGAGTGAGTGTTCTGATACGTATCAACGAGTGAATGAAAATCGTACAAAGCATTTTCCATACTATTATGTGTTTATTTCATAGGGACTGAGATTTTCCTTTTCGTGTAGTACTGAGTAGACAAATTTATTTGCACAAATGGAAGGCACTGTAAAAACATTCAAGCGCTCAACAACTGAGTTAATTAAACATCTACAGCGCTCAACAACTGAGTTAATTAAACATCTACAGCACTCAAAATTGTTCAGTAAAGTGAAATGTCTATTAATAAAGGAGGCCATGCCAGTAACAAAGTTAAATCAAGAAGATAAGTCACAATTTATTCGTCATCGGAGTCACTTTCCAATTCCAAAGGCCTTAGACCCTAAAGACGTTTCCATCGCACCGCTTTGGGGCTATTTGTATGATGTAGAATAGCACGCTTTGCGTATCAAAATCAACACATTCTGTGTGTATTTTTGACATGAGATATTACTGAAATGCATGATGCCTCGATAAACCAAAGCCCCATTTACACGGCAGAAAATTTGTGGCACGGCTCAGATAAAATTGGTACGCGTGCCAAAAAAATTGCCACTGATACCCTGTTTACACATCCTTTTTTCTACCGACCTAGTCGCGAGGTAGTCCGAGCACGGATAAAATTTTGGTTCGGCATGGGTGAGGAAAATTTGTTTACACGACAAAATTTATCTGTGCCGAACCATTTTTTCCCGTACCAAATTTATCCGAGCCGTGCCACAAATTTTCTGCCATGTAAATGGGGCTCAAATGGCCATTTTTAGCTGGTTTAGAAGACTGATAAATTTAAGTTTTTCATTTTCAATATACTATAAAATAGTTATTAGTAATTTTGCTGATAATTATAAGACATTTGTCAAAATGTGGTTAATTTTGAGACTAAGAATGTCTTGTTTTAATCTTCAGTGTTTTTTGGGTGGTGGTGGAGAAGGGGGGGGGGCATGGTATTTTGCACATGGTTTGGGTTAAATATGCTATGAGGGTGGGCCATGAAAAAACACACATCAAATAATAGGGGGGGAGGGGGCTCCAAAAAATGCAAGGCTACCATGGTTTACAGGCTACCCTTCACTGTTAATAAAAAAAAACACTATATTATTTCAGTGATGTGATGCAGTGATACAGCTCAGTACATAACAAATTGTTTGCTAAAGCTTCAGAAAAGCTTCAGAATTTCCTTCAGCGTGACACCACTCCATTTCAAAAGAATCATAAGTGATATGCATGTTGTTTCTATTTGTCTTCAAATTTCGTGCAAGGCATTTTTGGAAAGATTGTTGTACAAACAGTGTTCCAAGATGGAAGCAAGTGCAAGTTTACAGTCTCAGGAAAGTGTAAACAAATCTAAATGGTGTGAAAGTTTTCTTCTGATACAATGCTATAATTTGACACGCTTAATGTTCAGACTAACCTGTTTCAAATAGTTTAATGTCATTGTACACAAAATTAATGCAAATATCTACTACCTTATCAACCTTGGGTGCCAAAGAAATTTTTGCCCTTGACTTTGTTTAGGAAACTTTGATCGAGTCAAATTAGAGCTGTTGACATTTTTATCTCGCTGGTTAAATTTTTTCTCGTTTGTTGAAAGTTACCACATTGTGTGTTACTTCGGGATGAGGCTAAGGGTCCGTAATCTTAAGATGATCTGGATCAGGATCAGTGATCTGAGATCACTCGGGTCAATGTGCATCAAAAGAACCGGCCAATCCTTTATAAGAGAGGCTGTTATCAATTCAGTGAAACCAATTATTTAAACCTTCGCTGATTTAAGAAATTATTGTTTTTTTTTTTCACTGTTTGAAACAAGAAAAGCCTGCAAACGCTAATGCCATACTCAACTTTGTATCATAGTTTTGTAAACCATCAGTTTCCCAAACTAAAATTCCACACCTGCAGTTTACAACACCAAATCTTGACCAATGCTGCCAAAGTCATAACTACTCGATACCACCTTGCCTAGGACTCCTAATAAAGTGTTATTGTTATTGCTATTGTTATTGTTATTGTTATTATTAATTGTTATTATTATTATTATTATGCCTTTGTAAGAAGCTGATGTAATGCATGTATGTTGGAATCCCTTCTTACTTTTCATTTATTTTATTTCCAGGAATGGAGGCATGAGGAAATTAACCAGTAAGCGATCAAAACTAAAGCCCAGAAGTATTAACACAGGGGGAAGGCCGTTTACATGTGAACAGTGTGGCAAGTGTTTTATTCACACAGGACATTTGCGGAATCACGAAAGAGCCCACACTGTGGGGAAGCCTCATGAATGCAAACAGTGTAGCAAATGTTTTAGATATAGATCACAATTGCAGAGACATTTAAGAGTCCACGCTGGTGAGAAACCTTATGAGTGCAAACATTGTGGCAAGTGTTTTAGAGATGTAGGAGATTTGTCAAAACACAAACGAATCCACACCGGTGAGAAGCCTTATGAATGCAAACAGTGTGGCAAGTGTTTTCGTCATGTGTCACATTTGCGAACGCATGAAATAGTTCATAGTGATGAGAAACCTTATGAGTGCAAGCAGTGTGGCAAGTGTTTTAAAAGTGAAATAGTGCTGCGGACCCATGACAGAGTCCACACAGTGGAGAAGCCTTATGAGTGCAAACAGTGTGGTAGGTGCTTTAGCCAAGCGGGGAATTTAAAGAGACACCAACAAGTCCACACAGGTGAAAAGCCTTATAAATGCAAACAGTGTGGCAAGTGTTTTACTCGTAAAAATGGTTTGCGGAATCATGAAGGGGTCCACACTGGTAAGAAAGCAAATGAATGTACTCAGAGAGTGAAACAGAGCGGCAAATGTTTGAGACAAGCAGAAGATTTGAGGAATGACAAAATAGTACATATGAAATCTAACTTGCTAGGAGTAGAGCAAGGCCAACTTGAATGTTGGATTTGTCAGGAGAAATTAGGTAGCCGAGCCTTACTTCTTGAACACTACAATAATCATATGAAATAGGAAATTTTGAATTTCTTAGGTTGTTTACTTTGTCATTATCTCTCATTCACTTTTGGTTTAGGGTTCTTATTGAGCACCTCGTTGCTATGTTAGGTGGTTGCTACACAAGTTGAATTATTCTTCTTTTTTCTGCGTGCCGGCCACATTTAGGGCGCATTTATTTGGGATTAATCGGGTATAAGAATAATATTGGAATAATGTGAGTTAGCGCTCGTTTGGTTGCTCTTCCTATTTCGGAATACTTGGATTTCCATTGTGGCTATGCTTCTCCCAGGACCAGAATAGCCGAAATATATATTACAGAATATATTCTTATTCCAGAATATTCCCAAACGAACGCGCCCTAAATGTTTGTTGCTAAAACTTTTACAACCAAAGACAGTCAGTTTTTCTGCCGTTCTTGTGAACATGCTGTATATATTTTACGGAAGTGAAATAAGTATCTGGTCGCTTAAAAAACTGGATTGACAGAAGATGACAGTGTAAAGTCAAAAGTTTATTCTGTACTAAACCAAAGATGTGTCGGAAAATATGTACCACAGCAAAGATTTAAGAAGAAGCAAGTGCCAAACCAATTTCTTAAAGCCGCCACAAGTCGTCTCGATGTATCCTGCTCAAACTATGGCACCGAAACGGCTTTGAATAAGTTGTAGGGTCCTATTGAAATTGGAAATTATTATATTGAAAGAATAAAAAACGTCGAAAGTTAAACAATTGTTGAAAGGGAGGTTATCTTATTAGTCAAAACTGGTCGGCCAGGCCGGCATATTTGAGAACAATATTCCGCTGTTAGCCAGATTTGTCCTGTCAAATCGGTCAATTCACAAATATTATATACTGTTGTGGTAAATTTCTGGGAAAATTTTGTGGCAAATGCCCATTCCACATTCAAAAGCACCGGACCGACTGGCCAGTTGTGACTAATGGAAAGCGCCTTAGTTTTAGTTTTGTTCTCCGACATCTGTGCTTTGGTCCTCGACAGTAGGTGAGACCAATTGGAAAAATTATTTTCGAGACACTCACGCCCTCCCCTCTCTTATTCTAGGGTCTGGATGATCCCTCCCCCATCTGAAGGTCTGGTTCCGCCACTGAATGGAAATAGATATATTTTTTTAGGCTAAAGTGCAGAAAATTTGATTAATGATGACTTGCAAAAAGGTAGAATATTTTTTAGGGGAGCCTCTAAGCGATTTCTAGTTTTGTGTAGTGTATAAGCACTTGAATGGTAAACGGAACTTTAAGTGTAGGCCGATATCATAGCTAAAGACACGTGTACAGAACAATGTTTTCGTGCCTATAAAATGAAATGAGTGAATTTATAACGGTATGTTACTTGAACGCTTTCCTTCAGAAAATACCTGTATTTATAAGAATGAGTCACTAGAACCCTTTTCTTGTGCCTTTCTAAATTCCTGTGAGACCCAAACTGTCATCTCGATTCACGGATGATTAAGAATGTTTACTCCTGTCGCACGTCTCCTCAGTAATATGCTCTCTATATCATGGCAATTTTTTGGGCCAACAAAGTGGGAAGCAAGTCGGCGTGTTTTTTGTCCTCATACCGGTGCCTGGGCGGCTGGGCCAGGTTGTATAAAACGCCCGTAACACTAACGATTAAGGTGGCTCCGTAGTTATTCCAGGCGCACTCGTCCATGTCAAACTTTGCGTCATTACGTTTTCGGCTTTGACGCGATGGCTATGAAACTTTGGGAAAAAAATAGCACGAAAGTTCATGGGACTTAGGTCCCGCAACTTCAACGAAGTTTACGAGACGTTTTTCTAAGATAGGAATGGTATCCGCTGCTTACGTTTGAAACTCGTCATCGACAAAATAAACTACAACATGGATTTCCGACAGTAATCCAAAATAGTGAAATCACATTTGAGTATCATTTTTACTTATTTCTTTTCTCCGCAAACGTAAAACGTCAACCCTTTATACATATCTTGGTGAACAAAACAATGTGATCGGTTTAATTTCTAAAGCCGCTATAACGCAAAGGTAAGGAAGGGACCATTATTTTCACCCCAAGTTCAAAAGAATCGAGTAGGAAAATGCTACATGAGACGCTGAAAATGGCGATTTTTGCCCCTTTTATTAAAACGCCACCCCGTAGATTGAAGCTTCTTTTCACTCCAGATCTAGATCCAGCGAAACCAGCCAGTTTGAAAGTCCAAAAGTACAGTTTGGATCTTTTCGGAAAACTGCCATCACGTAGATTTTTACTCAAGGTACAAAAGAACCGATAAGTAAGTGCTACATAAGCCACTGAAATTAAGATTTTTGGCCCTTTTGTTAAAAAACCACCACGTAGATTAAAACTTATTTTCACTTTAGATCCAGCAAAATCGGCCAGTTTGAGAGTTAAGATGTACAGTTTGGATCATTTTGAAAAAACCGCCATCACGTGGATAAGTCCAAAAGAATCTAATAAGAAAGTGCTACATGAGCCACTGAGTATGGCGATTTTTGGCCCTTGTGTTGAAATACAACCACGTAGTTTAAAGGTTATTTTCACTCCAGATCCAGAAAAACGGCCAATTTGAGACTTCAAAAGTGCAGTTTGGGTCTTTTTGAAAAACCGCCAACACGTCGATTTATCCCAAAGTTTACTCCAGGTCCAAAACGATCAAGTAAAAAAGTGCTACATGAGCCCCTGAAAATGTCGATTTTTGGCGCTTGTGTTGAAAATACCACCATATAGATTAAAGCTTATTTTCACTCCAGATGCAGCAAAACCGGCCAGTTTGAGACTTGAAATGTCCAGTTTAGGTCTTTTAGGGAAACCTCCATCACGTGGATTCATCCTATATTTCAATCCAGGTCAAAAAGGATCGAATAAGAAAGTGCTACATGAGCCACTGAAAATGTCGATTTTGGGCCCTTGTGTTGAAATACTACCACTTACATTAGAACTTATTTTCACTTCAAACCCAGCAAAACCGGCCAATTCGAGACTTGAAATGTACAATTTGGGTCTTTTTTGGAAAATGACCATAACGTAGATTTATCCGAATTTTTAATACAAGGCCAAAAGAATCGAAAAAGAAATTGCAACATGACCCACTGCATATGGCCATTTTGGGTGCTTGTGTTGAAAATACAACCAGGTAGATTTAACCTTATTTTCACTCCAGATCCAGCAAAACCGGCCAGGTCGAGACTAGAAATGTACAGTCTGGGTCTTTTTTTTAAACCGCCTAGACTAGAAATTTCTTTTTTCTGGGTCAAAAATTAGAAAGTGCTACATTAGCAACCCAATATGGGATTTTTTGCCTTTATTAGTGCAGAATGCACTTTTGTGATGGTTTGGTGGGATGTCGTCTGCTAAACCCCTAAACCACTAAACTACTAAACTTCTAACGCGCTAAGGCGCTATAGTGTAAACTTTTAATCACCAATTAATTAATTAATATCAATTAATTAATTATTTCTGTGAAGGGGATAGGGAGTGGGGAGCACCCGACCGTACCCCCAGATAAAACCTGGAGCATATCTACGTTACTTTCATATGAAGATCTCAAAGGGATATATTTGTTTCAGAAAACCCTTTGCTCTCCTTGTGGTACTACGCTTTCTAGGGCAACGTTCTTTGCGCCAAACGCATGCGCAGTTTAAACAACGTTTTTTCTGTAACTCTCATGAACGCCGCTTGTATTGCGTGTTTGCGGTAGGATTCCTGCAGACTCCGTGGCACCAAGTGAAAACCGCAAATTAATTAAATTAGATTTTGAGACTTTCGCAGCGCTTTTGTAATAAGGAATGCAAAAACTTGCACCGGGATTTTCGGCTTGAAACTCCTGATAACCAGGAAACAAATATCCTAGCTGTACTGCGTTTTAAAAAACCTCTCGAAAGATGATGTTTTTTGATTAGATTTGTCCCTTACTTTTTGAATGTGGCGATTTTGAGCCCTTTTGATCTGTTTAAATACCACCAGATAGATTAAATGACACTTTTACTCCAGATCCAGCAAAACAGGCCAGTTGGAAACTTGAAATATACAGTTTGGGTTTTCATCCTAATTTTCTCCAATGTCTAAAAGAATCCAATAAGAAACTGCTACATTTAGCCACTGATTATGGCGATTTTTGATCCTTGTGTTGAAATACCACCACGTAGTTTCAAAACTTACTTCTCCTCCCAGATCCAGAAAAACCGGCTTGAGACTTGAAATGTACAGTTTGGGTCTTTCTTGAAAACCGCCATTACGTAGATTTATCTTAATTGTTACTCCAGGTCCAAAACGATCGAATAAGAAAGTGCTACATGAGCCACTGCAAATGTCGACGGAGTTTTGGCCTGTGTCGAAATAGCACCACGTTGTTTCAAGCTCATTTTCACTTTAGTTCCAGCAACACCGGCCAGCTTGAAACTGAAGTGAGTTGGGTTCTTTTGCAAATCCGCCATCACGTGGATTCATCCTCACTTTTACTTCAGGTCCAAAAGGATCGAATAACAAAGTACTACATGAGCCACTAAAAATGTCGCGTTTTGGCTCTCATGTTTAAATACCACCACGTTGATTAAAACATATTTTCACTTTAGATGCAGCAAAACCGGCAACTTTGAGACTAGAAATGCACAGTTTGGGTCTTTTTGCAAATCCGCCATTACGTGGATTCATCCTAATTTTCACTAGATGTCCAAAATAATCGGTTAAGCAATTGCTGCATTAGTCACTGAGTATGGCGATTGTTGGCCCCTGTGTTGAAATACCACCACGTTGTTTAAAGCTTATTTTCCCTTCAGATCCAGCAAGCAGCAGTTTGAGACTTGAAATAAACATTTTGGGTCTTTTTGCAAATATGCCATCACGTGGATTTATCCTAATTTTTACTCGATGTCCAAAAGAATCGAATAAGAAAGTGCTACATGAGCCACTGAAAATATCGATTTTTGGCCCTTGTGTTGAAATAACACCATGTAGATTAAAGCTTATTTTCACTCCAGATCTAGCAAAACCGGCCAGTTAGAGACTTGAAATATACAGTTGGGGTCTTATTGAAAATCTGCCATCACGTGGATTCATCCTCATTTTTACTCCAGGTCCAAACGGATCGAATAAGAAAGTTCTACTTGAGGCACTAAAAATGTCCATTTTTAGCTCTTGTGTTCGAATAACACCATGTAGATTAAAGCTTATTGTCACTCCAGATCTAGCAAAACCGGACCGTTTGAGACTTGAAATGTACAGTTTGGGTCTTTTTGAAAATCCGCCATCACGTGGATTCATCCTCGTTTTTACTCCAGGTCGAAAAAGAAAGTGCTACATGAGCCACTAAAAATGTCGCTTTTTGGCTCGCATGTTTAAATACCACCACGTCGATTATAACATATTTTCACTTTAGATGTAGCAAAACCGGCCAGTTTGAGACTTGAAATGTACAGTTTGGGTCTTTTTTGCAAATCCACCATCACGTGGATGCATCCTAATTTTCACTAGATGTCCAAAAGAATCGGTTAAGAAATTGCTGCATTAGTCACTGGGTATGGCGATTGTTGGCCCTTGTGTTGAAATACCACCACGTTGTTTAAAGCAAATTTTCCCTCCAGATCCAGCCACATCGGCCAGTTTGAGACTTGAAATGAACATTTTGGGTCTATTTGCAAATATGCCATCTCGTGGATTTATCCTAATTTTTACTCGATGTCCAAAAGAATCGAATAAGAAAGTGCTACATGAGCTAGTGAAAATGTCGATTTTTGGCTGTTGTGTTGAAACACCACCACGCAGTTTAAAGCTTATTTCCCTCCAGATCCAGCCACATCGGCCAGTTTGAAACTTGAAATATACATTTTGGGTCTTTTGCAAATCCGCCATCACGTGGATTCATCCTAATTTTTACTTGATGTCCAAAAGAATCGAATAAGAAAGTGCTACATGAGCCACTAAAAATGTCGATTTTTGGCACTTGTGTTGAAACACCACCACGGCAGTTTAAAGCTTATTTTCCCTCCAGATCCGGCAACACCGGCCAGTTTGAGACTTGAAATGTACATTTTGGGTCTTTTTGCAAATCCGCCATCACGTGGATTCATCCTCATTTTAAGTCCAGTTCCAAAAGAATCGAATAAGAAAGTGCTATACGAGCCACTGAAAATGTCGATCCCCAGATATACAGTTGGGGTCCATTTGAAAATCCGCCATCAAGTGGATTCATCCTCATTTTTACTCCAGGTCCAAAAGGATCGAATTCTGATATCTGCCAACAATTTAATTGAGCTTCTTTGCTTTTGGAAAGAATATATTTCAGGATTTTTTTATTCCGACCCCCTCCCCTCCCCCTTTCGCCTCCAAAAACTAATGGTCCGTCCTTAAGTTACCCCACAAGGGAAACATGTACCAGTAGTGCGCTAAGTACCTTCGATACTACAAGTGTAGCAGATTCGTAAGTGTCTTACTTAGGTGAGCACTTAAGTGGACGTTTGATACAACCGGGCCCTGGATCCCAGCCAATGCTTCCTGTACTAAGAATGACATTATTTCTTTCGCGCACTGACGTTAAAAACTAAAAAAAATTGTAACAGTTCTTAAGAACAAAAATGGCAGCTCGTTTTCCAGAGATGAAGAAGAGCGGTTGGATTTGTCGAAAAAACAGCGAAACTACAAAGAAGGCAATGGAATTTCCCCTTATTGTATTTCGGCAATATCTGAAAGAAAGAGAATTGGATGAAGACCAGCTCGTATTATCGAAGGCGAAGTTACCATTTCGTCTGCATTAATTCAGCAAGAAATAGTGCGATTTCCAGGCAGTTCCCGAAGGTATTTCGTGCGAAACAAATTCAGTGATCGAATGATAAAACAATTATTGAACTCGGTTCCCGCAAAATATCGTTATTTGTCAATGTCTCGCAGATAGGCTTTTATAGATTGTGCTAGCATAATTTTTGGCATAATTGGAGCTAAAAAGCATAATTTGTGAAACGAGCACTGCCACGGCATAATTAGCAATTTTTTAGCACTTTTTGGAGCATAAATTCATAAAATGTAGTAAATATGGTGTACTTTCTACAGAAATAAATGAAATTTTGGTAGTTTGTTCTTGCAATGCGTGTTTTAGCTATACAATTGTGATTGTTAAGTCGTTGGAGGCATTTTACAAACGGTTTAGAGATGCGAGCAGCTAATTTGGACAGCTGACGGCCGTGATAAACTGCCATAAACACAAATAAATTTACAACAACAGTTTATTTAAAAAACATCATAATTTGGTGTCGTTGTTGCGCACCTCTATGTATAGAATCTACGTCATTTTGTGAGCATAATTTCGGAAATCAGAAGCATAATTTGGGAATTCTGGCATAATTTTTGCATAATTTGGCAAAATTTTGAGCACTGCTAGTAGCATAATATGCCACTTTTAGGAGCACAATCTATAAAAGCCTACTCGCAGATCAATATTTTCCTCAGCCGTCGGCTTCGGTAAATAATTGATCTGCTCGCCACTGACAAATCACGATATTTTGCTCAACCTGGTCAAATATAACTGTTAAATATTTGTGTAACGGCGTTTTAACAAGTGAAGTTATTTTTAGCCAAGCTTTTCCCGCCAAAGTTACTCTTTCCGATTGTGTCAGCTACTATTATGCGAGGAAATACTAAAATCACCTCTTGAAAATTGAAATGCTTTCGGAACACTCCAAAGAAGATTCCAGTGTTGACGAGGTACCGTAGTTGCGTACTACCAGTATGTTACGAAACTGCTTTTGATTGGCTTAGTATCCGAAACCAATTAGCCGGAACATCATATCTTAAAATAACTTTACATGTGAAAACGCCGTCTCACAGATATTTTGTGTTGACTGAAACAATAAAAAGAGTTTGCCTTCTTTGACTAAATGTTAACTCTGGTCTCGTAAAGGAGACGTACTCCAGGGGTACTTACCATTTGGCCAAAAAATCCGGAAATTTCGGGTGAAAGTCAAATGGAACAGTAATTTTCCGGAAAATCCGATCGAAAATTGTGGAATACGTTTTAAGGTAGTCCTTTTACTCCGGTTGGAACGAACCGTCGGAAATTTTCTTACCATTTGAACGAATCTTCCGTTTCCAGACCCTTTTTAGGACCTCCGCGCGGTTTTAGTCGAGTTTACAATATGGCCTCTGTATACCGATTTAAAACGTGTATGTTCACCTCGACCATAGAAATACCAGCACTTGTTTAACTGAAGAAATATGCTGCCTGCCTCTGGTATTCTACGTTGGAACAGTTCATGTGTTCAGGATCTAGCTCGAACGTGCCAAGCCGTCACTCGACTATGAAATTCACTCGGTGCGTAGGGGGAAACAGTTACCTCAAACCTTGTATTCTGTTTAAATCGACTCTCATGGAATAGCTGACAGCAGTAAACAGCATCAGCCCATCTTCTTCGTCAAAAAGTTTGTTTTCTACCTCAAAATATTCAGCTATATCGACAGAAAACAACACTGAATTTCGCGCTAGATCGAGTAAGCGGGAAGGAACGCCTGGTAGAATAATGGTAAGCGAAATCTCATCCGGTTGGTCGTTGTATTCGGAAAATCGCTTACCATTATGCAACGGTCACACCAACCGGATTTTTCTTACAAATGGTAAGCACCCCAGTAGTTCCATGGGCATTCAGTCGAATTCGGTAAAAAATAAAACCCGTGACCTGGATACTTAAAAGAGTTTATAAAAGCTCTGAGCCACAACTAAAACATGGGGATCCCTTACTCCAGGAAAAACCTCTCTGACCTTTTGCTAGGCGTTCAGACGTTTTACGGCGCTCCTCATGATTCCCGAGTCCAGTCCACACCGTTCATTTCACATTCTCGTCCCGCGATACTCTTGGTCAGCGTTGCCATCACAAGAGCGTCTGTGTTGGAAGCTTGCAGAAGTGTTGGTTTTGATCGAGTAAATAGCAAAGAAATCTCCTTGTGAAGGTAAGAAAACGTTAAAATGTAGTTTTAATGCTAAGATACTTGGCGTGCAAATTGGGACTCTGCGTATTAAAGCGATTGTGCGATAAAATCGATAACTTGAAGTGCATTTTCGCTTGAGTTCAACTACTGAATTAGTTTTGTTGAAACAAATCGTGTCCTTTGTCGATTCATAAACGAATATGTTGTCACTTAATCGTATATTTCGTCCAACTTGAATATAAAATGTGACACCGACGCTGTTTTGGGTTCAACAACTGAATTAGTGTTGTGAAACAAATTACCTGCTTCGTCGATTTATAATCGTATATCAACGTTACGTTCATGTTGGATTTGAAGTGCAGGTGTAACACTGACGCTGTTTTGGAACCTTGCAAAGTTTTCGACGCCATCTTGTTTAGGAATATAACATGTTAAAAGATGTTATAAAAAACTCTTCTATCTTAGGGTTTTGTAATAACTTCACTGGGATTTCTGGTACAAAACAATCAATGACAAGAAAACATATATGCTACTTGTGTTTCACAACAGATTTCCAAAGGGATGTATTTTTAATTTGATATGTTATTCCTTTTGAGAAATGTCTTTCGTGAACAAACAACAGGCCAGGAACAATACCCCTAGCCCTAAAAACAATGGCAACTGCTACACCAGAGGACCACTAGAATTACAAGCTTACAAGAGCAGCTATGTACACTACTGCAGGCCCATAACCAGGATTTTGCATGGGGAGGTGCGCATTGTGAGCACCGCAGACGTGATAACGTAGGGGGGTCTGGGGGTATCCTCCCCCAGGAAATTTTGAAAACATAGGTTATCTGAGACAGCATTTCGTGCGTTTTGAAGACCGTTTGTTAGGAAAAAAAGGCAGGTAATAGTGAAGGTAACAACGACAATAATTCTAGTTCATTTTTAAATTCAAATCATATTTTTCAAAATAGAACCTAGAAAACATAATTTACAATTTATTTAGCTAACAATGACGGTAGTGCATAGTAGGAAGACAGGAAAAAGATAGGTTTCTTCATTTCAGTGTCAAATGGTAATTACATAAATCAACCAGAGTCGGTTTGTTCATCTTTTAGCACTGTGGCAAGCTCCGACCTTCTTTGCTGCTTCCGAGCCCAACAAGTACCCAGTATCCTCTCTTTTTGGTAGCGCCTGGTAGAACTTCGAACGGGTAGACTATGAAAGGACATTAGGTAGAATGCATCGTTGAAATTAACCTTAAATCACACAATTTGGTCCAAAATATACCACACGAATCTGCAAATGGTGGACCTTTAACCCAAAGGACCATATTGAATGTAAATAGTCGAAGTACAGAAATACCATTCCCTTTATTTATTTATTTTAATATTTTTTTCACAATGTGCGGACTTCCAAGGCTTGTGGGGGGTGCGGACGCACCCATCGCACCCCCCCCTCCCTACGGGCCTGTACTACTTTCGTGTGTGTTATTGAAAACAGGATGCTTCATATTCTGTAATCAGTCATGCAGAAAGATTAAGACAACTCATTATGGTTTGAACTGATTGGCCAAATTTTGACAGCTCTGACAATGGAAAAGGCGTAGTATTTTGAGGTGGGGTGTTAAGTGTTACAGTAAAATTTGCTACTGAAACAAGATTTACAAATCTTTTTTATTTGCCCATTTGATGAAGAAAGTGCCCTTTTTGCTGCTGAAATCGGCTTTTTTGGGCCAAACAGTGACTGGGCCCAAGTTTCATGACCTTGTGACATCACGAGTTTGTATACATGTCATTCACATCCCCATAGACCTCATCAATTTTTTCTTAGCCAAAGAAGCCTTGCCCAAAGAAACAAAGGGCTTTGCATGGGGTCACAGGATTTTTGAATTAATTCATTTTCTTTTGATTGACTGATTTTTAAACGGAAGTCAAAAACGCAATGACTCTCCCATACTGTCTTTTGAAACATCATGACTGCACACATGAAGGCCGGAAGTTCTAGAATATAGGACTGGTGATCCTTTGTCAACAGAGCCCTTCGTTTCTCCTGCCAAGGCCTTGCCAGCTAAGAGAAATGAGAGGGGCTGTAGGGAAGAGAATGTGTACATGTTAGAAAGCTTGGTAGATGCTCTCTAGTTTTCACTTCATTCATTGCTTGCACTTTCATGATCCACTTGCCTTCGATCTTGAGTTTGATCTTGACTTAACATGAATGGAACTTATATAAACAGTTGAGTGCTGCTTAGCTCATGATAGAAGACATGAGAGGCAAACTTTTAACCTCACTAAATGCAATCATCTATGATGTTATTTTTTAATTACTTGGGTAATATTTGATGTACACAAATCATAATCACAAATACCGGTATAAAACAAGAATTAATTGTTTACCATTTTATATTCTCAAGGATAATATATAGAGGATATTACATGGTTGCGCGGAGATATGAAATTTATCTTTGAGTGTTCAAATAGATATCTCACGAGTGAGCGCAGCGAATGAGTGGGATATCGATTTGAACACAAGAAGATAAATTTCATATCTCCAAGCAACCATGTAATATTCTGTTTATTATGTTATTATGTAAACCTACTAATTATGATGTTTTTGACGATTTTCCGAACCTTTCCGACAATTTTCCGAAGATTTCCGAAGATTTGCAAAATGTTGTTCGAAGGTCGTACGAATGTTTCCGAACATTTTCCGAATTTTTCCGAAAATTTCTGAAGATTATCGAAGATTGCCGAGGAACTTCGAAGATGTTTCGATTTAACATCGATTTACTTTGGCTCATTCAGCATTGTAACAGGGCAAACTTGTCAGAAAATGTTTCGAAAACGATATCTTCACATGTGAAGATAACATGTTATTTTCACGTGTGAAGATATGATTTTTTTCGCGCGAAAGATTTCCTGGTATTTCACTGAAGTTTATATAATAATATTAGATACTGCAAAATACTTATGAAAGCTCCAGTTGTATCATCCAAGTCAGTCAGTTAGTTTCAAGAACTGAAAAAACAGATCATATGCTGCGTTGACAGTTACTGCATGTCCTGAGCCATGTTCTCAGCATAATATGCTGATGTCCCGTCTAATCCCATAAAAATTCTGTGAAGCGCATTGTGCTATATAAGCACCTATATCATCATCATCATCATCAATAAGAAATTTCAAGTACCGGTACCTTTGTGGCAAACTGTTAAATTATTTTGGAACAATTTCTCACGTTCCGTTTATTTCCAGATCTGGACACATGAATATGTTGAAACTAAAGAAAGGTGAAAAAGAACGCACTGGGAATACTTCTTACAAATGCCAAGATTGTGGCAAGTATTTTAGCCAAGCTGTACATTTGAGGACGCATGAGAGAATCCACACAGGCGATAAGCCTTATCAATGCAAACATTGTGGGAAGTGTTTTAATCAAGCAGAAAGTCTTAGGACTCACGAGAGAGTTCATACTGGTGAGAAGCCTTATGAATGCAAACACTGTGGCAAGTGTTTTGGAGATGCATCAGATTTGCGCAAACATGAAAGAATCCACACAGGACAGAAGCCTTTCAAATGCACACATTGTGGAAAGTGTTTTAGCCAGGCAACGACTTTAAGCACGCATAAGAGAGTTCACTCAGGGGATAAGCCTTTTGAATGCAAACAGTGTGGCAAGTGTTTTAGCCAAGCAGGACATCTGCGGAATCATGAAAGATTGCACGCAAATGAGAAACCTTTTGAATGCAAACAGTGTGGAAAGGGGGTCGGCTATTTTGCGAGTTACGAGTTGCGAGTTGCGAGTTACGAGTTGCATTCAACGAATATGTCACTGAGTAATTATACGAGTCAGTTTTTTAGATTTCTTTTTAACACGGAGCAATCCTGTTTAACGAGGGTGAATTGTTCGGCCTGTCAGTCACAAATTCCAATGAGACGATTCCATTGGTTTGGGAACTGAAATCAACTGGCTTTTGGTCAATGTTTGGTGTGGCGTGATCCAAACTTATCTCGTTTTTCTGAACTAAAAAGTAGAATTAACGGCACAAGAATCGTTGTCTAGATTCTCGCGTATGGGGGTTGTTAGTAATCGGCGTAACGAGAATCGGCGTAACAATAATAGCTAATAATTTTTTCACGTGAAACTGGACAAACAAACAGTAAATATATGCCATATAAAAATGAAAGGTTTTTCTCACCCCACTCGAGACAATGAAACGTACACAGGCAAAGTCAACGAAGCCGTTAAAAGAAAATAAAAGGGAGTTTGTAAAAGATAAAAAGAAAAAGAAAACCCACAACAACGGGTATTTCGAGTTGGTCACCCATCCAAGTACTAACCCCGCCCAACAGGGCTTAACTTTGGCGATCGGACGAGCACCGGTGCTTTCCATGTGGTATCAAAAAGAGAGCGTAAATCAGCTAATAAAAGTTAAGTCCAGTTTTAGCAGGAAATCGCCAAATTGTTCAAAAGATCCATTTAAACCAGGTATTTCTTTTTCTCTATTTGCATGACTCTTGTAACCCTTTGTCTCGTCTGAGCCTGATACCACAAGGAAAGCATTGGTTTTCGTCTGATCGCCAAAATTAAGCCCTGTTGGGCGGGGTTAGTACTTGGATGGGTGACCAACTGGAAATACCCGTTGTTGTGGGTTTTCTTTTTTTTTTTTTTTACAAACTCAGTAACTTTTAGGAACCTTCTATTTTCTTTCTAACGCTTTCGTTGACTTGGCTTTATACGTTTCATTGTCGAGAGCGGGGCGAGAAAGTCTGCAAACTGAAAGGCAGTCGCTCTTCTCTACAAAATCCTCACTCCAAAACCTAACTCGTAATTCCGGCTCGAGATTGACATCGAAGAATTAAGAAGATATAAGAACCCTTAATTTTATTGGATATCTTTAGTGTTTGTTTGTTTGTCCAGTTTTACGTAAAAAATAAATAATTAAAATAAAACACAGAAAAAATCTCGTTACGCCGATTTCGTTTTACGCGTTACCGCCGATTACTAATACCTTGACCAGATAAAGATTGCTTCGTGTTTGAACTTCTGGCCCATAAAACAAAATAATGAAACGATTAATATATTCAGCATTATGTGTTTGAGCGTTTTATACATGTCGCAAGAGTTTGAATTTTGAATTTTCAGCATTAATGTATAAATTGTTTAAGCTTGTATGGAAAGCATTATTGGTAGTGTATGTTGTATTTAAGGTTGTTATTTCCATATAAAGAGGCAGGGATCTCATTTAAAAAGCAAAATTTGCGAAGCTCTTCTGTTTCTAGACCATCACTCTGACACGACTTTTAAAATTGAAGCCAACAAAATGCAAGAGCGGCCTTTTTGAAGGCTCGCTCCGTGTTTAATTTGAAATCAATTTTGTGCATCAGAAAAATGCGACTTGAAATATCACGGCATGGCATAGCTCCTTTATGTTGTTAAAGCGTTCCTGTTATCAGTGCCGAGTTTCGTTGCACCTTGTTATTCACTTGTTTCTATTTGAAGAGTTATCCTAATAAATTAAAATAAAGGCATCTATCTATTAGTTTTATTTTTTTGTTAAAGGTTACCAGTAACCAGTTACCCCTTATGCATTTGTAAATAGTTATTAGACAGTATTTGTTTTATTTGCAGGAGACTCACTAACTTGCAAACTCGCAACTCGCTAACTCGCAACTCGCAACTCGCAAACTCGCAACTCGCACATTAGTTAATCTCTGTGGAAAGTATTTTAGACAAGCAGTACATTTGCGGTCTCATGAGAAAACCCATGCAGGTGAAAAGCCTTTTGGATGCAAACAGTGTGACAAGTGTTTTAGCCGAGCAGAGCATTTATGGGCTCATGAAAGAATCCACACAGGTGAAAAGCCTTATAAGTGCGAACAGTGTGACAAGTGTTTTAGACAATCATCAAATTTGAGGATTCATGGAAGAATCCATACTGGTGAGAAGCCTCATGTATGCAAAGAGTGTGGCAAGTGTTTTAGAACTTCATCAGCCTTGCGGTGTCATGAGAGAGTTCACACTGGTAACAAGTCTTATAAATGCAAAGAGAGTGAAAAGGATATCATTATGCTCAACCCACTCAAGGATGTAAACTGTGGCACTGTTCGAGTCAATAAGGCGTCTGAGTGCGATAAAAAATGATATTTCATCTTCGGCAACATCGGACTTGCAAGACCTTGTAGATGGCCACTTTGAATGTTGGATTTGTCTTGAAGAATTAGGTAGTCAACCTCTACTTCTCCAACACTACAAAAATCATATGAAGTAGAATATTTTTTTATAACTTTACGATTTCTTTCTCGTGTAAGCATGTTTTATTTAGTTTTGTTGCGTGAAGACTTTATGCCTTGTTACACGTACATTAAGCGTTTTTAAATTTGCCAATAGGAATATCGAAGGTGACCTCAATTTTCCTCTTTTCACCCATTACTCCAGCCTTTAGATCGTGTAAGACAATTTGTGAGTCAGCTGACTAGTGAATAAAGGCTTGCGCATATATTGTCCACAATAATCAAGGGTCCGAAGAAGTTATAATTCGATGATTGGAAACTGTGGTACATTTTATTTTTTATTTCCTTCTTCATTATATCAACATGACGTACAATGAAATAGATTTTTTGACTTTGGAGCGAGCCCGTTGGTTGCGCGTTAACTGTAGTAACTGCAGGCTCAAGAATTCTTGTCGAATCTTCGTTGAAGTGTTGACCATTATACCCTGGGTATAGGATTATTCTTTCGTGCCGTAAGTACTTCGGACCGGAAGCCGCGCAAGAAAAACCTCTGGCACCCAGGGTATGATCATAAGTGATGATCAGCAAGGTAAAGGTCAATCATGGATTTGTTTCCTTGAATATCGATCTTTTCAGTTTACAATCGGAATACAAGACTGCGGAAATATTCTGTACTGTAGAATGGATTTAGGAAATAAAAAAATCACCAGTACTGATTTAATTCAAGAACCGTGCTTTACCGTAATACTATTTCAGCAATAGACCACACTTTCACCACTCGGGATGTTGGGAGAACACGAGAAAAGCTTGTAAATCAATAAGCCTTTCAAGTGTTCTCCAAAAATCCCACATGGTTTTATTACGCCAGTAAAGCCCTAGAAAATGCGGTTTATTGCTTTTATGAAAAAACTACAGAAACGTTCGTCAAAGAAATAGGAATCTATTTTATTTTTCGTGATCAAATGTCTTATTCTCAACAAGTTCATCGGATGACGCGGTAAACCAATCACAGCGGCTGAAAGAATAAAACACAGGTTCAGCTCCACACACAAAATTCACGGATCGACGCTACAAAAACGTTTAAAAGTTTTCAAGCTTTAAAAATCATAAGAAAAGAAAGTAAAAAGGCAAACTGTCACGGTACAAAATGCATTTAACGTTTTAAAGTTCTTTGACATCGAAAACTAGAAAATTGTGGCCAGAGTCATTCATCGCGAAACCTATCAGATCGCAGGATTTGTAGAATACCACCTGCTCACGAAGCAAAGAAAAAATAAACCGCCCATTTGTCACATTGCGCACAAGGGCGCGGCAAAGCTATAAGACATTTTTGTGTTATTGCTTTGTTCACTGGAAATTTTTTATGTCCTTTTCGCGTTATTTAAAGAACGTTTACTGGAATAAGTGCGTAAAAAAGATGACGGGAATGTATTGAGGGCTGGCGTCTGCGGCAAAAGTTGAATGTTGTTCAACTTTTCTGCAGAAGCTGTACCCACATTTGTTCTATTTAATTTTTACGCTCGAAAAGTCAGCAAATTCACGTCCTTAACGTACGTTAATACCGTAAATGATGTAATAAACGCCCACTCTCAAATAAACGTCCTATATCTAATAAACGCCTCCCCTAAAGTGTAAAGTTTGTATTAGACGCCACCCTCTCATAAACGTCCCGTGTCTAATAGACGCCCCCTCCAAGAATCACCTCAAAAACCAAGGAAATGCTCCATGGAGTAAAATCACGTAATTTATTTATTTTCTTGTTTGACGCGGACATCGAAGAGGCTAACAACGCCAACATGGTTGACCCCGATGACGATGAAAACGTCGATATCCAACTATGAACAACATCTCTTGGCTTTGCATTTGCGCAGATTAGATTAGTCTCCTACTCTATTTTGTATCATCATGATACTCCGCTAGCAAACTTCGCATCCTATTTGTTTTGTTGACGCCTCTCTCTAACAAACGCCTCATCTCTATTTATCGCCTCCCGTAGAACCCCGACAATTTAATAGACGCCCCGGGTGTTTATTAGATCATTTACGGTAACACGACAGTCGCAACGCACCTCAAAATTAAAATTTTCTCTGCAATCTGCAGCTTACGTTTTTAATTGAGGCACAGTTCCTGATCCCAGATTGACGATTTGAGCTCAACCTGTCGCTCACCGGAAGACAGTTTCGTTGTCTCTGTGTGTGTTTTTTATCTGAATTAAACTAAACTTCTTAGTGCACTTCAGATATCAGTTCCTCGACCAAATTTCTCCGCATTCAAATACAAATTTAAATATTCCGCACTTTTATTATAACAATGAGAAGACAAACCGCCAAATGGTCGCTCTGAATCAACCATTCGGTGCGTGGTCGCAAAAAAAAAACGAATAGTGTTTGAAAATTTAAATTGTAAATTATACATGTGCTGAAACATTCATATCGTCGCGCTGTGTTCTTCGGTCGAAGTTTACCATCCACCTTTAAGATTTCAGCTAGCAGAAATTAACAATTACCTTCGCCTATGCCTACAAAAAAGTACTAAGCTTCAGTTTGGGAGTGTTCTTACATTTGGAGCAGTAACGAAGCAAAAATACCGGCAACAAGAACTTGGTTTTAAGAAACGCTGCAAGCACGTGCTTGGGAGAAAGGGAATATATCACAAGGCAAATGTTTTCCCAGACTTTCCAAGGTAAGAATTGTACAATACAACAAAGTAGTTTGTAGTGGTAATTTAGCTTTTGCTTCTCGTAAGGCGTTGTAAGACCTTAGTTTCCAAGTGTTGTTTTTTGTCATGTTCACGGAGGCATACGGCTCGTAGTGCGTCAGGCTAGCGAAGCATTCACTTTACTGATACTAGCTACGGAAATATTTTATGATAAAAAACTTTCAAAGTGTAATGTTTTTCTTGTTCGCTAACGGAGCATTGTACTGAGTACATTGTGCGCGTTGTTCGCCTTCAAACCTGTTGCAGCAAAATGACTGAGATTGATTATATAAGTCTGCATGCTTAGAAATTTTAAATCAATCGTTTAAATCATTTGATCCTTTTCCAGGACTGGGAAATGACGATAAAACTGCGACGATTCCAATGGAGTGATCCATGACACGATTACCTCAGGTAACTTAAACCTCAAAACTTAATTTCTCCTTACAACTGTTTGATCTGTTTGATATACATTTCTTTGATGTTAGTTCGGAGAATTTGTAAGAACATAAAGAGGATATCCCTAAGTTTATGATTTTACGTTCTCTCACTTGTATTGATATCATAATGGGCCTGAATATTGGGACTTTAGGGCCCGGCTCCCTTTGCGGTCCCCACCTCTCCGACTTTAAGCCTCCGGAAATTAGACTTCGTAATCGTTTATGACGTTCTTGTTACCGTGTTTTCGCTAGTGCAAGGAACTGATATTTTAACTTGGGCATTGTGAAAGAAGTTTTTCTGAACAGTAGACGACAGGAGCAATACATTCGCTGGATATAGTTTTTGTTCCCTAAAGTGGCTAGCAATAACATCATACCTTTGTTTCTTACTTCTGGACAAAAAACCTTTCATATGCTATACTTATATTGTTTTCTTAATCGCTTTGTAGATTGGTATTGCTTTGGTGACTTGTAATCAGTTAATCTCACGTGAAGAGGACGGAAAATGCTTCTCTCAATTAACGACAATGGTGAGTTTATATTTTTTTATTTCCATTTCGAATGCACTTATCTCGCATCACTGCAGGGCCGGTTTGTTTGGATGTCGATAAACGCTAATCCAGGATTGATCATGAAAGACAGTCGTGGTTGTAATTTTCTTGGTATCAAAGTGTTTTCATTTTAAATGTTTTGTGTAGTTTAAGATTGGTGGACATCAAAACTAGAGGACGTAAGCAGAAAACCTCTGTGGAAAATTATAAAAATGAAATTAAAACTTACGCTCATCCTGGATTAGTTTATCGTGCATTGAACAACCAGGCCTGGTCGTACTGTACAAACCTCAATTTTTAAAGCACGTTTATTCAAGTGATTTTGCTGTTTGTTAAATAGTACACGAAATAAATTTTAAGCTTGTTCAACAGCAAACAATTTTGAAACCACTGCCGGAAACCTCTGTGCAACCTTATCTAATCTTCGATGACCACCTTTATTCGAAAAAAAAAACATTCACTAGAACAAGAAAACAAGGAGCAACTAAGATTTAAAAATAGGTTTTCCTCAAAAAGGGTCTATCTCGTGGGATATTTTCAGCAAGTATCTTGTAGGCATCTTTCTCGCTTAGCAGATTTAAGGGGTGACTTATTTCTCGAGGACAACTGAACTATTGGGAAGAGTTGACTAAATAGAAACTGAATTTTATTTTTTCGCTGGCCTTGATCGAAGTAAAACCTGCCAATGTTTTCGCTGACTTGGACCGCTGGCCTTAAAACCTCTGATACAGAGTTGGGTAACCTTGAATGACCTTTAATAGGCCGCACTCATGATATCGCATCCGCCATGTTGGTTTTCACATTAAAATGCAAATTAGCCATGTGGTCTCCAAAAGGTAAACAACGTTTACATCGAGAGATTTCAACCAAATTCTATTCTGATTTTATGACTCGAATTTAAAATATTTTCGTCGCTTTTCCAATAGGCAAATAACCGTTTCCTCAATGTTTCCCTTTGGAGAACCACATGGCTAATTCGCTATATAACATGAAAAACCTATCACTAGTACTAGTACGCCCTATCAGTTCAAAAACGCGAACAAACTACATGTTTAAACTACAATAAATCACCGTTGCGTTCTTTTAAAGGGTGGACAATTTGTCCAGTATAATACGTATTTGTTGAATCCAGCCAAGTTAAAAGTTCGTGAAGTCATAAGATTTTCCTTATTGTTTCTCAGAGTGACTCCTTGCTGCGGATTCTGATGGACTCTCATGACTGATTTTCATGGATATTTTGTGGACAACTGATGCCTGCTGTCATGAAGCAAGTTCTGGATCATGCTGGTTTCCGCTGAACATTGTGCTTCGTTAGGTAAAGGACAATAATTTAATCACCGTATATCGAGACAAATTTATAGGCCCAAATTGTTCAAGCTTTTCAATTACGAAGACTGCTCGAGATCTAATTTTTTCTTACAAACTTAGGACACGTTCAAGCAAATTGGTCATGGGGAAATTTTCAACTTATTTGTTTTGATGTTTTGTCAATAATTCTTTTAACTAATGGTAAGAAAATTAAAGTTATTTTGTCGGAAAGGCTAAAGGGCTAAAACGTTTTAGCAAACGCGGACCCATGTTATGGAAACCAGGTACTAATTAAAATAGATTGTTTTTGTACTCATTTATTTTTTTAAAATATTTTTTGCTAGTTAATACCACGGAATCAACCAAAATTCCATTTTAAGTTTCACAATTTTCGCTACTTGGTTGCTTTTTAATTTGTGCAAACATTTGCAAAATTTCCTCGGCAAACAATTTTTATTTTACACTATAAAAACCTTGTGCGTTCACTTATCTTTACCGTGTGGTTTTGTTGCATAACATGGGTCCGCTTTTAATTGATATTTATTAAAAACGCTTCGAAAAATTTCGACAGTTAAATTTTGCGAAGAAGTTATCAAGCAAGTCAACGGAAAATTATTTTTAAAGATCTCAGCAAAAATTTACTTGAACCCGAAGTAATATAATATTAATCAGTTTCAGAATTTTTTCACCAATTATTTGTGCTTCCTCGTTTTTAAAACGGGGAAAGTTTTAAAACGTTTTGATCTAAATGTATTTGCGAATTTTGTAGTTAATTCTAGCCAAAATGTCTTGTGATTTTTGCAATCACTGCAGATATTTTTCAGACTTAGTTTTTGTACTGTTTAGTTTTATTTCATCGACTCTTGTAATTACTACAAATAATTTTCATACTCAGAAATGTCATTTATTTTTACAACTTCTTTATCAGTAGTATATTTAATACTCTCAAGTGTTGTAAATAAGTTTGCTTTAATAAAACTTGTAAATTAGTTAATGGTACTAAACAATAAAATCTTTTACAAGTATTGTTTGTTTTATTTCTCTTTTGTCTTTAATTATACAAAAGAATTTAAAAAATATATTGCGCTTTTAAAAGGGGCCTGGTAACTAGAAGAAATGTAGGCTATCTCTTTTACTATATTTTGACTATGTAGGGTTGCCGAAAAGAAAAAAAATTCTGCGATTTTGAACAGAATCTAGTCAGAAATCAAACATATACTTGGTCTTTTGATGGGGAAAATCTGTTGCACAGTGCAAGATTTTTCCCGCCAAAAGACTTAGTATATTTTTTACTCAAAACCAGACACCCGTTCAGAAGCGCCGACTTTTTTTTCAAAGACAATTTTCCCGTCAAAAGACTTAGTTTTTTTGGCGATTTTTTTCCTTTTAAAGCGCAATATATTTTAACCAGGAAAATTTTCCCCCTAACGGACTGAGCTTTTTATTTCAACCTTTTTCTCGAGCACAGTTTTCAGGGCAAGACAATTTTCCCGCCAAAAGACTTTTTTTTCGATTTTTATACCGAACAATTCCTGCTTAAATTTATTTTTTAAATATGCATGGCTTTGCTCTTTGGTAACTCCACACTTTCTGGTGTTGTCTTTGAACCTAGAAGGAAAGATCACAAATAAATTTAATTGTAAACACTACTCTTTCCACAGCCACGGTCTTTAGAAATGATTGTTGTTAAATTTATAACCTAACGGACAAGTAAAGGAGATACAGTAAGAACACAACTCCGAAGAACATTTCTTCTTTTACTCACAATGGTTTTAAGCCGAAATATTACCGTTTGAAGAATTATACTTATATGTTTTAATTAATTTTGTTTTTTCTCCAATTATAAACATTTTTCTACGTACTTTACTGCCCGAGTAACAACGTAAATGGATCAGCCAGGCAATATCACCCAAAGGTTTTTAAATACAAGACAGTAGAATATTTATTCGGAGTATTTCATACTTTTCACGTTTCCTATTATATGTAAAAAAAAGTTATCTATTTTTAAGACTATGTTATGTCTGTTATAGGCAAAATAATCCCTAAAATCATTATAGCTCCACCTAGCTAATTGCCTAGTGAATATCCTTAGTGAATAGCCAAAATCTTTAAAAATTAGCAAATCACTGGATTAAATTATCGTGCAAATACTTAGTTTGGTAGCACTTCTTAAACTAACCTTAAGATTGCTCGTGATGGCTGATATGGTTAAAACCACTTCATAATTGAGTGCCAATCTTAAGGCCGATTTTTGTGACAATTTTTGCTAAGATTTAAGCGGCGATTCCAAATTCTTGAATTTGCACTAAACTTTAACTACGTCTACATAGACGTCTGGGAAATGTTGTGCTAAAAAACATTCTCGCACGTTGCCCAATTTTTTCGAACAGTCAAATGAAAATAGAAACATACGATGCACTAATATAGGCCTACATATAAAATGAAAATGTTCTTTCGTATGAATCTATCATATAAACTCATAAAACAAGTTAAAAGAAAGATGATATCAATGATACGATCCCTCCGAGTTGGCATATGCCTTTTCAATGTTAATAAGTGCGACGTTACTGACACGTTGTACCCCATCAGGTGCTGCGAAGGTAAGTTTTCAATCTGCGCAACGCACTGAATGATGGTTCTACAGAACACGGCCTAGCAGGTATCCATGCAAGGATATGTACCACATTAGCAAACTCTGGAAACATATCTAATAGATCATTCTCATGCATTGTCTCCAGCATTTCTGAAACAGTCATGAAGCCTAACCTGCGCACACGATGAAAACTTCGCGTAAATTTTCTACTCGGCTTCCAGAAACTCGCCGACGATTTTGTAAAATTTAGAAACGCGGGAGAAGCTTTCTTTATCAGGTGTTTTCACTATGACAGATATTTGCAGTGCAGTGGCCAACAATAAAAAAATACAAAAATATGTATGTGGGAAAATGTGGGAAATAACAAATCCGATGGTTAAAGTTGGTATCCAAACATTACAGCTTGTAACCCCAATTTGTTCACGAAGCTCAATGAACGAGATTTAATGCAAATTAGAAACGTGAAAACTGGCTCAAACTGGAATTTTAGGGCAAAATTCAACGGAAAGGTGAGCTACGGTTTTTCTCTTCAGTTTCACATTGTCACTGTTTTATTTTAGGGATTGGTCAATAAAGTACCAGGGGGGGGGGGGGAGCAATTGGAAATGTGGTGGCTCGAAAATTTGTGACCCACCCATTCCCCCTGCATGGCTCAAAACTGACTGACCCACCCCTGATAGGGGGTTAAAAATTACATGACCTACCCTCTTTGCTAAAAAAAATTCAAGAAACCAATCACTTCTTTATTATCTGTTAGGGGTTGGAGGTTTTTAATTTGACATCAGTTTTTTAGGTAAAATTCCCTACCTATACCACCCTGATTTTCCTTGATGGACACTGCTGTTCCATGTACGTCTTTTCCCGTTTCTTAACACAGCAAAGAAGAATGAATTTATCACTTCTTATACTAGTCTTTTGTAAGTTTTCCACATATTTTTGTGTAAAGTCCATGGAAAAATTTAGACACAAACATATGCGAAAACTGAAACAGTATGTAATATTATTTTACAAACAACTATTGCAGAGTTCATATTTTTATACAGAAATTGATAACAGAAACTACAACTAGGCTTTCCACAAGTTGCTCGGCAACTTTTTGGCAACTTTTCATGATTCGAGCAACTTTTTCCCCCACGAGCAACTTTTTTCCTCATGAGCAACCTGTTGCATTTTGAGCAATGTTTAGACCGAAGATCTCCAACGATTATCCGAGTGTTGTTCCAAGGCAATACGAGCGTTTCCGAAGATTTACGAAGTTTGCCGACTTCGAGGAACATCTGAAGACATTTCAACTTTCGGTTTTGTAATGTTTTAAAGTGCCTATGAAGTAAAAAATAATTGCTGTTTATTTTAAAGGCTTTTCAAAATAAAGAAGAATGACGTTTTCCTTTTTGCAATATCTTTTTTGGTTTTAGAGATATTTACGTTTTTATATTATGCAAATGAGGAAAGTGATGACGTCATTAATTGTTCCACAAAAAGATGCAGCATTGATTCAAGAATATCTCTTGGAATATTTGAGCTGTGTTCTTCAAACTTGGCACGATTTATGTACACCACAAAATACACAAAATGACACTTGTCGTGCCGTTGCCATTGCAACAGTTTTGCTGCAAATACTTATTTTAATTAGTACTGTTATCCCCAGTTTTTGCTTAATCAAAGATGATCCACTCCCAACAAGCTAATGAGGAGAGTTAGGGTAATAGAGCATTACGTGTGTTCCAAGCTGGACCCTCTGTCCCACTTTAAAGGGTTGCAAATTGAGATATTTGGTTTATGACAGAAAGAGCCTGGAACCAAGAATATTGCCATGGTTACATCATAGTATGAGCCACCTTGCACCTTTAAGGAAGGTTACTACTGATGCCAAGTTTCAGAAATATCACCTTTATATTTTCAGAGATATCCTTGATTTTGTGATCTATCTTTTAGTTGAACAATTTATGACGTCATCACTTTCCTCATTTGCATAACACAAAAACGTGAATATCTCCTAAACGAAAGAAGATCTTTCAAAACGGTAAACGCCATTCTTCTTTATTTGTAAAAGTCTTTCAAATAAGCATTAATTAATTTTTACTTCATAGGCACTTTAAAAAACATTACAAAACTCGTCAGCAAACATGACGTCATTGATATCTTCACGATTTTTCTCAGTAACGAAATCCTTGTTATTTAATAAATTTTCCCTTTAATATGTTATTTAGATACTTCTTTAGCTGCAAAATTGCATAAAACTGCTTAGAAATCTTAATCTCAAAGGGAAATTAGCATATATTTAGAGAAATTCTCGTGATTAGAAGCAGGGTTTAGGATTTTTTGAGCAACTTTCGAGCAACTTTTATTGTCAGAAGCAACTTTTTTGGATTTTTGGAGCAACTTTTGAGCAACTTTTTGAGAAATTACGGGCAACTTTTAAGGAAATCTCGAGCAACTTGTGGAAAGCCCTAACTACAACCACTGTCCATCATCCATCATTCATATTTGCAAAGTGTTTGAGTTTATTGGCATTAAAAAGCTTAAAGCCCAGCATAAATCTATGCAGGTTGAAGACGGAGACAGGCAAACGCGAAATTATGATCACAAGCCATCTAGGGGGGTCAGGGGACATGCTCCCCTGGGAAACTTTTATATTTGGGCCTTCTGAAACCGCTAGAAATTCATTAAAAAATGCTCGCATGGAGAATACAGCTTTTCTTGGAACTATAACAGTTTAAAGTAAGTGTATAAATAAGACGACCCACCCGCTACATGTTGATCAAAACTACATAACTCACCCCTTTTCGAGGGCTCAAAAACTGATGACCCACCCCCTTTCTGCTCCAGCCCACCCAAGAGAGGCGAGAGGTTTTCCAAGAAAACATCTCGTCGATCTAATATAAATTAGCTACCACCATAGCAACAGACATACAGACATCCAGTTAATTTTGAACAAGGCGAATTCTCTCAGAATTAAATCAGAGACAAAAGTCGAATCCATTGGCAGGACTAACGGAACGGCCCAGCCTACCCTGCCTCCCCGTTTTTTCACCCTGCCACTTCTATTTTGGAACTACATTTGACATAATTGCATTTGACATAATTGAAGAATTTCACACAATTTGCTTAAAGTCTTGAAACGATAACCGTCTTCAGTTCATTTTTGGTAGATCCTTGAACATAGGCGTACAGGCAGGGGCAGCAGGCAACCCCCCCCCCCCCCAAAAAAAATGGGCTACTCAAATTTTTTGGGCAGTGAGAGAAATTTGGATGCCATCCCCCCCCCCCCGCACTCCCCCTCCATGAGGTATTCTCGGAATTTTGAAACAATGGATTTACTATACAAGCCTGAAACTTTCAGTAGCTGTTCATTCGTCCCATGGCAACGTCAATATTACAAGCAGGTATAACCAAAAATTCTCATGTTAACATTTTCTTCTTTTTTTTCCAAATCGTACGATTTGTTTATTCTTACATTCCTGAAGCATTCTGGCATGTTTTTGCATCAATTTCCGTTATTTTCTGACTTACTAAGAAAATTGTGAAATTCAAGATGAGGGATCCAAGATGGCGGATCTGATGACAACACAGCCAACAGAATATTATGTCATCTTGTAGAGAAACGGCTACGGGCTTCCAACACAGTGCAAACTAATTTAATTTCACTTTCTATTGAAAAAGAAAGTCCACTTCCCCCCACTCCCCCCTTAGCGGACCTAGTGTCAAACATACCATCGAGTACGACAAAAGTTAAAACGTTTTTGAAAAAGAAAGCTGTACTCACCTGTTAATGAGATGCTAAGAAGTTCTTTTTTAATCCCTCTTTATGGAATGATCCGTCTTCAATGAATTCGCCGAGAAGCCTCTGGAAAACCAAAATAAATCATTGCTTTCTTGCTCATTGTTGGGGATGGCATCCCTCGAATTAACGCCGGCCTTGAATAAACGCTGCACATTTGGGCAAAAAAAATCCAATAATAGAGTCAAAAAGCAAATGCACTAATAATCAAGTTTCAGGAAGCCTTTAAAAACATCTTTTCCTTGATTGTAACAGTGTTTTAAGATATTGAAAATGACTTTTCAGACAAGCATTAAAACATTTTTCTGTTTTATAAAATCAAATGTTCAGTTACCATTATATTGTTAGAAATAAATAAATTATTGAATTTTAAATAAACGCCGCCCTCGCCCCCCCCAAAAACCCCCCCCAACAAAAAATTTTAATAAACGCCGCGGCGTTTAATCGAATAAATACGGTAATTGTTAAATTTAGAAATTGGACAGAGTAACAGTATTGCGGCCGGAGATATCTGACACCTTACTATATGAATGTTTATACAACAGGTCTGGCACAAATATGCTTCCTAGAAAAGCCTGTGCATATTTTTGACAAACGATAATGGAGAATAATTCCGCCATACCATGTACCACACCCAGCCCCAAGCCCCTTACGCACAGGATGATTGTAATAAGAACATTTTACTGGAATTTAAGAGTAAAGGAAACCGAACTCACCAACTGCCAAGGTGTTGAAAAATTATTTCCCAAGCTTTTGTCAGTGAGTTGTTTCATTGTCAGTGAACTCGTCCAGAAACTGTTGAAGGAAGCAAGTGAATAAATAAGTGCATTCTTGCTGGCGATTGGAGATTTTGGCAAAGCGAAGGATTAAATACAGAAAACTGAGAGTATCACGGCAGCAGGGTTTCTAAATTTTGAATTGTAATCCACAAAGAAACGTACAGCTAGTCATTACATCCACTGTGGCGATTGATTCCAAAGCGCTCATAGTTGGTCCACAATGTTCGTTTTTTTTAAAATCTTCTGTCAGTACTTAATTTCTTCAATTATATATTATGGTTTTGACTGAAATGAAGAAGGCTTGTTGTTAAAAAAGAAATGTTTTGTCTTTATAATAAGACGTGGGCGAGACGTGCAGCACAAACCTTGTTGTTTTAAGTCCATAATTATGCACAGAAGTCCATAACAACTCATTCAATATTTATGTGCAGGCATTCATGTGTACTCGATTCGCTCATACATGTATACCATTTACACTACCCCAGAAACGTTTTCTAGCGTAATGAAGAACAATATAAACTACGAAAGCTTCCAGACAAATTATAAAGAAGAGACCACATGCTGGTAAATATATTTGACTGTTATCGTCGAACTTTGGCGGTGCGAAGAGTTTGAACAAAACGCCATTCATTTTCTTAACTTACCTCAAGCTTGTATTTCACAGACAGAGTAAAAACATTTCTTGTTCTTCTTCTATGGCTTACAAATAGCTCCGAAAAGTTCTTACTTTGCGTCCACCAACAAAACACTTTCCCTTTCCATAGCTTTGACGACTCTTGCAGCAAAAGGTGGTTACGAAGGAAAAGTTTCACACGTGCAGTAACGTTTGAATAAATTAATTTTGCATAATTCTTGAAGAGCGTTTAACGATTGGTTAATTGCAAATTATGAATAAAAAGCGCGAACTTGTTTAAATTACAGAACAGTTTGAGAATCTTGCTTTTTTTGCTAAAATTTTTTTACCTTGAGTATCAACCTAGATTATTTTTTGCCTGTGCGACGGGACAGTATGCAGGCGAGAAGCTGAACCCTTATTTAAATTTATATACAAGAGTTGCTGGCATTTAAATTATCAAAAGAAAAATTATAGAAGACAAAGGCCCTATATTGAGACGGCAGAACGCCAGGTAGACGCTACAATAATTTCCCAAAACTTTCTGTCTTTAGGTGCATAAAAAAAATAAAAATAAATATATGTTTATAAAACTGCTTTATAGTGGTCATGCACTTAGCTTCATATCTCAACGAGATAGCTAGTTTACAGGCATGTCACTGAAACAGAGGAAACAAATATTTTTAAATGAACATAACAAAGTTAAAAATCTCAATTGGCAGGAGGCAGACCAGTTGGCTATATACAAAGCGTGGTCGAGGATTTGAACTCGGGACAACCGAGAAACAAATCCAGCTAGTGGCAAGGGCAGGTCTTGAACCAGGACCTCCAGATTACAACTCCAGCGCCCTTAACCACTCGCCCACGCTTGCCTCCTTCCAGTATGATTTCCAGTGACGCGTAATTTTTTGCGAGAGTTAAGGTGGATTTCCACTGACGCGTAATTTTTTACGTGCGCGCAAAAAATAGAGACAATGTATGAACGACTTGCGTACACGTTTACGTAAGTCGTTCATACATTGTCTCTAAATTTTTACACGCACGTAAAAATTTACGCGTCAGTGGAAATCCACCATTAAGGTGGATTTCCACTGTCGCGTTTTTGTTAACGTACGTAAAAATTGTAAAGTACGTAAAAATGAAATTTTGCGCGTGCGATTACGTGCGTCGAATTTACGTTGTCCAATTTCCTATGCCACGTTTTTTTCTTGGTATTTACGTACATTACGCGCACGTATACGCACGTAGCGATCGTGAGTGTTTTCAAAAAAGTTGAACTCAGTTCAACTTTTTACGCGGCTGTCTGCGGTTACGCAGCGATTTACCCAATCATACTTTTGGATTTTGTCACATGACTAGCATGCAGTGGTACAAAGTGTTTTCATGGCAGCCATGTTGGAAGAGTCAAACAACAAAATATTGCATAAAAATGTTAATGATTTTTTTCCCAAATGAAAGTCAATTTATTGTTCCACCCCTCCAATATGGCCGCCAATAACACACTCTATTCTCCAACTTGATAATTCAGGATGGCGGGCATTTACGTACGTTCAACGCACGTAAAAAAGAAACGCTTTTTATTACTTTTCACGCGACAGTGGAAATTTGCCCACGTATTTTTTTACGCACGTTTTACGTACGTAAATATTTACGCGTCAGTGGAAATCCTTTAGACTTTCTCAAAGCCCGTTTCGCGCTCATTTATCGCTACTTCGTCTCTCAAAAGAGGCGACTTGCAAGTTTATACGGGAGTAAACGTGCGTGAAAAAATTTAGAGGCAATATACGAACGTCTTGCGTAAACGTTTACGCAAGTCGTTAATTCATTGTCCCTAAATTTTTTCACGCACCTAAACGCACGTAAAAAATTACGCGTTAGTGGAAATTCACCATTCAGGGTGCAATACTTGCGCCAAAAATGAGTGAAAAAAGCGAACAAAGAAAATGACTCAATCCTAGGGCAAGAGTAAAACTGGAACAACTCTACTGTTCCCATGCAGTGGTTGTATTATCGCATTATCATGTTAGAGTGTTTTCACAGATATTTTTCACAGAACCTGAAGAGTTACCTTTCAGAGGATATAGTCATGTTAACTTGAGCGCTCTCGTTTTGTTCTGGTCACTTGAAAGCAGATTTTTAAGGTTATTGTCACTCGTATACAAAATAAAATGAACAATCGTGGAGGTTGCCGAGGAAAAATTAATATTTGCCATATAAAGTTCAAAATCACACAATCGAGATTTACAGTGAAAGGGGTTTCTTTTCCAGATAAAGGAGATTGCCAAGTACTTCACTAAAAACACCTTTTTATTTGATTATATTACAACTTTCATGAAAAACTCTGCTTTATAGTTTCAGTACTGGAATAATTGAATCTTAAAAAAAGAAGCTGCAAAAGCGATAGTAGTTTATGAATATAAACATTGATTATGAAACAGTGGGAACTAGCACCCGTTTTTAGCAAATACCATCTAAGATGTAGAATTTATGATTCGTGATATGGACTAAGCGCTCCTGGGCACTCCCATAGCTTTTCTTCAATATAAACCAAGGGAATACGTCATGTTGCCTAGCAACAAATCTCTGATGAACATCTCGGGCTCAATCATTTTCCTGACAAAATTTAACCAAACTAAACCCAAGTGTTGTTTTGTATATTCCACTGTTTCCTCGCAATTTGAGCGAATTCAAGCCAATAGATCCGTCCGTGATAAGAAAGGGATAAGGAAGGAGTTAGGGAAGGACGAAAACTACAAAAGAGGGGAGTGGGGAAGGGAGTGTGTTGGGAATGACATAGAAGGGAATAAAAAGGGAGATAAATGAGGAGAAAGGCGTGTTTAATTTGGGGGGAAAAATCAAGGAAAGGGGAAAGGGCAAATGGGATTGGGGAAAGTGGCAAATTGGCGGTGGGTAGGAGAAAAAAGTTAAAAAATTGCTGCTTCCCTTTTTACCTTGCCATCCTTGCACAGAGGACGAAATATTCGATTCAGTTTCTAAAGAAATCGAATGCCAGCACTCGAGCGACTCTCCTCCTTGTTCCTCTCTGATACACAGAAACATCGACTGGCCTGAAAATGCTCATGGTACGAGAGAACACAGCGGAGGAACAAAACAAACAACATTAGTTAATGTTTTTTGAAATTTGACAGTGATTGCTAAGATTCCCTGTGGTGCTTGTTCCCTGACTCTAAAAAATTGTCTTAATAATCCTTATTTTGTAAGAAAGTTGTGTGAACTGACTGTTTTCTTTAGTATTGGATCAGTTAATTTAAATATAACCTTATTCCATCTTAATTTGCTTAAATATCTCTTGTCTCGTTACTATTTTCTGTAAGTATAAATTGACTTTGTTCAAGTCGAAGTTTATTTCTAAATAATTCATGCCAGGCCTTTACTAACTGCAAAATGCTGGTAACTTCTTGATGACTAGCTTCGACTTTAGCAGAGGCATTTTGACTGAAGTCGTATCCATTTGATTGTAGTTTCTGATTGGAAGAGTTCTAGAGGTCAGATCATAAATAAAACCTCTTTGTTTTAACAAGGGTTACAGGTAGAAAGAAGTCCAAATGGCTTCGGCGATCTCTTGCGTCATTGCAGGCTCAAGGCCTACCTTCTAATGCCACATGCTCGGCTGATGGTAACCGCTTACATACGTTCAGTGTCAAAAAGGCGCTTATTCACTTTCTTGGAAGCTTTGAAATGAGTTCTATGTTCACAACTGGTGCTTTCTGTACTTGCACATGTTCATCTGATCGTTAACCGCTGACATGTTTTTGCCGTCAAAACGGCTCTGATCTTTTCTTTCTTGGAGGTTTGGACTAAGTTCTTATGGCCCACAACAGGTGCCTGCCTGTACCTGCACATACTCGGCTGACTTTATCCGCCTAAATAACGCTGATGTTTACTCTCTTGGAGTCTCAGAACCAAGTTGTTATGTCTCTCTGCAGGTTCCTTCCTGTACCTGCACATGCCCGGCTGATGGAAACCGCTGGTAAAACGGCGCTGATGTTGACTGCTTTGGAAGCTTGGAACGAAGATGGACTGTTCCTTGGCAGGTGCCTCCCTGACCTGCTGCGCATGCGCGGCTGATGGTAAGCCGCGCGCGTGCGCTTTAATGGTGGTGAGGTTTAGTGATCCAGGCATGGCGCCTGACCTGCTCCAGGGTCGGGCGCGCATCTGAATCTCTCGACAGCATCCATGAGATCAAACTTTGAGCATCTGTGAAAAAGAAAACAAAGCAATCTGTTTAACATCCAGTAGATGCTACGATGACAAACTTTGATTTAAGAAACAATAGAAACTTGGATTCCATTCTTTTCCTTTCTCACATGCATCAGTACTAACTGAAAACCGTTGTGGGTAGTTTGATGATAAAATGAACTTTAAACTGAGCTCAATTCCAAGTGAAGCCATTTAATTTTCTCAAGTAGCAACGCGTTAAACAATCGGCCTCATGTTCTCACGTTTTCTATAGCAGAAAAAGAAAAAATCAGCTTTAAATTTAAACGGATTTTACAAGCTGGCTTAAACCAAATTAATAAAGAAATTATCTAATGAGAGACGATCAGCATGGAAATTAATATAAAAAACTTCATGATTAAATTTTGTTTTACTCTGGATTGGTTGAAGAAACGGCTTTGATTGGTTAGACACACATTGCACAACATTTCTTAATTGATTTGAGAATTCAGAACTTTAGCAGTACCAATTAAAGCAACTAAATATGCAATTGCTTTAAGAATTATTAGAAAACCTTTTTATCCTTTCAACAAAGCTATTATTGTGAATTCTAAATTCACAGTACGTTAACAAGTTCTTACCCTTTGAAGTGTGTTTAGGGATGGATGGACGCATGTACAGAGCCATGCGTGGCTTGGCATAAGGCATCTCACCAGTTATCATTTCAGCCAATAGGAAGCCGAGCTGCCATACAGTGGCTTGGGTACCAATGAAACAGTGATGAGAATAGAACTCAGGAGGGCAGTAGTGCTGGGTGCCTGCAGTAATGTGAACAGTTGAAATTAAGTAAGTGTATTATGAGTTAATCAATGTTTTCTTAAGTGAGTTGTGAGGGTACGGTCATAGGAGCTGAGAAACCCCTTAACCTTTTTCCAGCGTTAAGAGTAAGAGTAATGGGGAAATATTTCGCTAAAAATTTAAAGGGACTTTGTCACGGGGATTTCGCATTTTTTTGGTCTAAACTGTTGTGAAATAAAAGGTAGACAACTTTACCTGCTTTACCCATGAAAGAAACATTGTCTTTCATTGAACATTAAACGGAAGATATAACCTTTATTTGGGGATAGAAATCAAACTTCGGCTATAAATATTGATTTTTTTTAAGGCGCGTGGAACAACTTGAAAAAGTTGGTTAACGTTTTCTAATTGCTATCCATTTCCATCCGAGCCATCCGCAGCCAAACGCGCTAGTTTTAGTACTCCTAAATAGCAATTGTTAATTTAAAATGGACCATTATTTTTAAGTTTCCTGCGACACAAATATAATTTGTGTCACAATTATCAAAAATCTGTTAAAATCCATGACATAGTCCCTTTAAGAGATATATCTGATCACCTAATACAAACTTATAGAAAAATTAGATCTTTATATGGGCCTATACTGAGGTGTCTTTAAAACGTCCGCGCTTTACTTAGCTCTAAGATTGGTTTTAACTAATTGGCCATTTCCGAGTTACCAAATGCCTCTTTTTCAAAACGAGTTCAAGTGCGAAATCATTTAAATTTTAAGTGAGTTTTTTTTAACCTCTATTAGAAAGCCCTCTGAAGTGCATTATTATAGTTAAATTATTTGTTGAACGTCTCTCACCTACAAAGCATCTAAAGAGTGCATCTCGTGTGTCACAAGCGAGACCAAAATCAGTCAGCTTAGCCTCCATTTTGGACAAATCAATAATGATATTCTCGGGCTTGATGTCTCGATGAATTACACCTTGTTTCTCGCATTCAATTGCTGCATCGAGGATGTTAGTAAAGAGCTTTCGACCTTCATCTTCGGCCAAGAAATCGCGCCTGTCGATGTAGTCGAACAAGTCCGAAGAATCCTCGGGACGCTCGAGCACGAACACGAAGTTATCTTCGTGGCTGAAAATATCCAACAGCTCAATAACGTTCGGGTGGTGAACATGGCGTTGATAGAAAGCCTCGGCTGGACACTGTCGACCATTAATCTGCAACAAGGGAGGGGAAGGACAGGATTGTTAAAATTACTCACGCCCATCAGTTTATCATTACCAGGGAGGGGGTGGTAACAATAATCACTCAGATTGTTTTTTACTTTACCATTACTTGTGTTACTTAAAACACAAGGAAAGAAACGAAGAACTCTTTCAATTTTGAAATAAAAACGTAATACAGTCAACTCCATTCTCGTCCCCATAGCCCTTTCGTTTCTCTTAGCCGGCTTGGCACGAGAAAACGGAGGGCTCTGGGGACATAGGATTTTTGAATTAATTCGAATTTTTTTGATTGGCTGTTTGGAACAAAGAATTCCTAAACGGAAGTCGAAAACGTAACGACTCTCTCGCACATTCTTTCGAAACGTCATGACTGCATACATGAAGACCGGAAGTCCTAGAATCTAGGACTGGAAATCCTGTGTCCCCAGAGCCCTTTGTTTCCTCGTGCCAAGGCCCAGCCGGCTAAGAGAAACGAAAGGGCTATGGGGACGAGAATGAGTCAACTCTCACTTAAAGGACACCTCTATAAGACGAACATCTCCATAAGACGGACACCTGGTGATGGTCCCTGCCGTTTTTCAGTCATTTTACTGTAACAAAACTCTCTGTAAGACGGACACCTCTCTAAGACGGACAACGGACATTTTGAAACCGCCAACGGACACGTACAAAAAGTTATTTTTTACTGGATAATACTTCAAAACTTGGTATCAACATATAGTATAGTAAGTCAGCGTCTTTAGAATACCAAACTTACCAAAAACAATCAGGCATAACATATTTCTTCTCTGCTTAAGAGTGAGTCCGCACGAGAACCATGCAGGCGAGTCTACAGCGCATCTCACCGATTTCCCTCAAATTTGGCACACTTGTGTAACTTCACTAGTACATTAACCATGTGCAATATTTTGGTTCAATTGTTTATTGTTTTGGAGAAATGTCAATCAAACTGTCAGACAGTGGAAAGTACTTAAATTTGACCTAAAAATATTCACCATGTTTGATCCCCTGCTACATGCTAAATATAAAAAGAAATGATACGAAACTTTTACATAAGACAAATCAAGTCCCGAACTATAGAAAAACGTTCAGTAAACTTGTGTCATTTGCTGCGTTTGGCTGAAAGCACAATTCCAAGTCTCCTTATTCAATTCGTATCAAAAATGTGGGGTTTCAAAAGTCGTTGTTTGTAGACATGCGGCGTTTCTTCAATCGAATTTGAAAGTATCAATAGATTGCCAAGGAAATGGTGTCCCTATTTATCAAATAAAATCTCTGTTAAGTTTAAGAGGAATTACAGGTTCGCATCAATAAATGGTGTTAACTTTGTGACAATATGCAAATGAGCTCAACACGGAAATCGTGATAAGTTCAGAGTTTGTAAAATATAAACTAAAAAGAATGTTGCTATAAGAAGTAAAACATCGTTATGAAGCTTTTTGCATAAAAATACTTTTAAATCGTTAGTAGTTTTAACTACAGGAAGTCGTTGGCTGGTAATAAGCAAATGAAACAAATTCAAACGAACACAAAGGTCATACCGACCTGCTGGTCGTACTGCACCAATTTGAAAGATATCCCCACAAGCAAGCATCATTGCATAAAAGTCATTGCCTTCAAGAGTTTTTGGCATCGCCCTCTTGGTGTGTAAGCTGCATTTTGCCGTATTTGCCAGCACCATAGTAATCTAAGAACAGATGCAATCAAAACAAGTTGGCGGCGAGGCATCAAATATAATATCCACCGATCATGAAAACCGACTTGTTTTAGAATTCGGTCGCGTGTTTTGTTCACATATAAAAAACATGTTTCCACTGCAAAGAAATTATGTAGTCATCGTCTCCATCCAGTAAGAATCTGCGGCACAAGTGGTTTTTGGTGCTGTCGTTCTTCGAAGAACACCGACAATAGTTGATTGCGTGACAGACCGACTTGTGAATAAGGATGGGCCGATACTCGATACCAAATATTCGATACCTCGATATTTTGACAATTTTGAAAAGTATCGATACTTTCGAAAAATATCGCACTTTCGATACGTTTTCGATACCGCACACGTGACCTGAGCCTGCAGTCTCCTGGTCAGCACCTGAGGTTTAAAAATGCAATGTTGCTCAAACAAATATTGTTGTTCTTGTCAAAATTTGAATTTTTCTTGCCTTGATGCAAAAGTGAATCAAAAATACCAAAAATCAGCATTCATGGCTAACATCTACAACGCCAGGACTGTCTTTTGAATTCTTTAACAAATCACGTGACATACCAATGACGTCAGGACGGAAATGACGTCATAATATCGATATCGATATCGATATCGAGAAAAAAGGCAAATATCGTATCGATATCGTATCGTTTTAAAAAACCTGTATCGGCCCATCCTTACTTGTGAATTTTATCTCAAATTTCATGTCTCAAATTTCACTCTGACTCAGATCATATTGCGATCGCCATGGCTTCGTTTATGTGCTTTCAAGAAGGACCTGACATTCAGGGGCCATGGGATATGTATTGAGTCATCTATAAATGACCCAATACGCCACAAATCGCCATGGCTTTAATTTTCCACCTTTTTTAATTTTGAAAATCTGAAATCGAAAAATTAGCCTTTAATACCGACTTATCGTAAATAATCTTATAAACGCCAGGGCTTTTTAATTTAATTAAGGGGTACATGCGGGAGTGTTAAATAAATATGAGGCGTTTAGTAGAAAAGGGGCATTCATTTCACCTGGAGCCCAAGATTTTACTCTAACTGTAACGAAACAAATAGACAAACAAGTATGTAAATATGACGCGTAGTTTGCTCCCGGATAAAGATAGGAAACAGATTTTGTGAGTAGGAGACTACTCTAATCTTTTCTAATGCAAAGCCTAAAGATGTCGTTCACAGATTGTTCGATATCGATGTCTTCATCGTCGTCGCATCGGGGTTAACCATGTTGGCTAGCTAGCTCCTTTGGTCCCTTCGATGTCCGAGTGAATCAATAAACTAACTAAAGAAAATTGCGTGTTTTTTACTCCATGAAACGTTAACTTGAATTTTGAGGCGAATATATTTTTTCTTTTTTTATTGAGGAGGGGGGGGGGGCTGATGGGGGGGGGGGGGGCAGGGGTGTCTATTAGACACAGGACGTTTATTAGTGGAGGCCTCATCATCATCATCATCATCATAAACTTTATTTAAGTGTCAATGGTATTTAGCTAAAGAGCTAATTGGGGACACTAAAATAAATATACAAATATAAAAATACTAATATTATACAAATAGATATAAAATATAGAAACACTAATATTATATAAATAGATAAATAGATATAAAATATAAAAATACTAATATTATAAAATAGATATATCGATAGATAGTTAAAATGACACAGATATGTTTTTAAAATTTCAATAAGTTAAAAATGATTACAAGATTACTAAAATTAGTTACATTATTATATTGTGCAAGCGTAGCATCTGCAATGTCCGTCCAACACATCAGTAATGTTACTGCCCCGAACTGCTTTTTTGAATTCAAAAAGGCTTTTTTTGTTACGAAGATCTTTATCTACTTTGCCCCACAGATAGGGACCTAAATACCTAATACTATGTTTACCATAATTTACAGTGTTGAACCTAGGTATTGGAAAATCGCTACTACGCAAATAATACAAATAATACAAATAATACAATACAAACTTTACACCTCAGGGGGAGGCGTTTATTTGAGAGTGGGGCGTTTATTAGATCATTTACAGTATTTCACTCATTTACATTTATTCTAAGGATTGCCTACAGGAAAGATGAAATAGAACAAAAGAGTATGATTATCAGTGTCATTGAAAACGAACTTTCAACAACCTGGTCAAGGCAAAGACGAATCATGAGTTGTAAAAAGGCACGCTGATCTACACTTATACAAATATTTAATTCCGTCGATACGTCGGTCCGTCATTCTAGCTTTAAATTAGGAAATCAGTAGGAGCACTAACAGAGATACAGCTGATTCCAAATTTGTTGAAATTGTTCTGGATCCTTGTTCCCAGGGTCTTCGTTCCCCTAAACCAGCCGTTGATAAACGAGTTTAGATATTAAATTTCGTTCCCAGAACTTGCGCATTTTCCGTCAGCCTTGACCGAACTGGGCCGTCCTCTGCCCTCTGGGCCATTTATGGTTCCGGTTTAATTGTGCGCATGCACCGGAGACTTGAGATGGAATGATCCGTTCTCGCTCCCAGAGTCTACGGTCCTTATGTTCTGCGCCAGGGATCGAGACCTCTGCCGTTAATGTCTGTTAAGCTACGCAACGAATTGAAGGCGGGGTTTGGCTGGGAATGAAAAGGGATGAGGCACCAGCGGAGTGGCCCCGAGACGAAAGCGGAAACCCGACTGAGAGGTAAGTGCTTGGACGGTTGCTATAGAAACCGGCTCCACATCGAGGCCCTTTGAGTCACACTATGGCTTTCCACAAGTTGCTCGGCAACTTTTTGGCATTTTTTCATGTTTCGAGCAACTTTTTTCCTCTTGAACTTTTTTCCTCTTTTCCTCTTGAGCAACTTGTTGCATTTTGAGCAATTTCCAGACCGAAGATTTCCGAAGATTGTACGAGTGCTGTTCTAAGGCAAAACGAACGTTTCCGAAGACTTACGAAGTTTGCCGAAGATTTTCGAGGGACATCTGAAGATGTTTCAACATTCGGCTCATTCTGCATTAAAACATTACAAAACTCATCAGCAAACATGACGTCATCGATATCTTCACGATTTTTCCCAGTTAAAGGAATCCTTGTTAATATTCTCTTTAATATGTTATTTAGATACTTTTGCTGTAAAATTGCTTAAAACTGCTTTGAATAATAATAATAACAATCTTTTATTAGGAAAGCTCCATCACTTAAGTGGTTTACACGGAGGTAAACCTCAAAGGGAAATTAGCATATATTTAGAAAAAATTCAACGTTTTTGGATTTTTGGAGCAACTTTTTGAGATATTACGGGCAACTTTTTGGGAAATCTCGAGCAACTTGTGAAAAACCCTAAGTCGCACTGCCCGAGGCCAGTGGAGAGCACGGATGAAAGAAAGAAGGATGTATAGCGAAAGCTAGAGCAACAAAAAAGAAACTACTTGCAGCAAGCGAGCAGAATGCAAATATACACGTCAGCATGACGACATGTCGACAGCGCACGAAAGACCCACGAGGGCGAGGCTGCACCAGGCACAAACTCAAACCAGTTTAAATTCGTGCGACTGATCGCAGTGACAAAATGAGTGAAAGCAGCCTTGTCGCAGCGTGTGTGCACTTCTGCGTCAAAATATAAACTAACCAATGAGAGAGCTTCATGTATTGAATTCAAAACTAGTTTACATTCTCCCTCTTCCAAATTCGCTGCAGGTGCACCGAACAAACGCCTTGTTGCAGGGACTTTTTGAAGTAGTACACACGAAGCGATTTGTCGCAGAGAACCTCACTTAAGATTTATTAGCTAGTACTTCATTAGTGTTTTCATTAATTTGAAAGTAATATTGTGTATAAGCTACTTTAACTTTTCCATATATCACATTGATCTGCAATATGGCATATGCATGAACAGGAGCTAGAGAGATGGTGGATATAACCCCAGTGTATAAGGACTGAGTGAAGTCCAATTGGGTATGTAATTTTACGCGTTATTAACAAAATCGAACTGCGCGGTCGTTCGATTTTGTTAACAAGGCCTTTGAAAGACCTTTCAATTGGCATTAATGGTTTTGACATCCACACTATAAATCAAACATTCAGTTAGGGACGCAACATTATTTTTTTGGAGGAGTGGCCAAGTGGGATCAAAAATCCTGAAAAAAAAATTTGTTTGCAATAGCAAAATGCCCACATAAATTGTTTGAAGACATCAAAAAACATTGTCTGCAGAAAGATGCAGCTGGAAAAATTGTTTGGACAGAGAGCGCCACGGAAAGAAATCGTCTGTACTGTACTATACTACGCTTCGAGTAAAACAATGCAATGGTCCATTCCATGATCCAGCGTTTCGATCGAGCACTGAGGCAAGTCTTGAGAGACTGGGTACTAGTCCAAAACAACATGGCGCCCGGGTGAAAAGTAACTTACCAGGCTTATGAAAATGTGAAGTACTGAGGCCATCGCTTACGAAAAAAGTGGAAACTAAATCCTTGCAGAATTGTTTGTGAACATTATAACTACCAGGTAGACAGGAGTGAGCGACGTTTTCTCTTTCCAATCTGCACGTGAAGATACGCTTGAATTCGATCGATGATGAACATGTCAAGTGGCTTGTTTACCTTTTCTCACGCCGTAAGTCTGTATTTATGGGCACTAAATAGCCGGATAATTAACATCACGAATCACTTTAGATGCTAAAAGGTTTATTGGATTTATGTAAGCGGTATTTCTCACGTCCTCAGCCGACCTATCCATCATGTTATGAAACTCGTTCTAAAACTTTCAGAACTTTGTTTTTGTTTTGCTCATATGTACCACATTTTTGTACGCTAAAATCATACGTGCCGATTGAACTTAACATACTTTTTTTGACTTTAATTTATTATTTAGTAAATGTTTTACAAAATAATGGCTAATGGAACCATCAGAATAACGCCGCATCGGCGATATTCAAACGTAATTTTACCCTAAAATCTCTAGTGTCACACATTGCCCGAAATACCTTATTTTTAAAATAGGTTTACTACCAAACCAGAGAGCGATAAAAAATGTTGATGATATCATTTAAATTGTACTAGGTGATACTAATTACAGTGGTATTTTTATATGGAAAGCTTTAATTCTTGCAGAGATATTTTGGTCGAAAGATGGGTCAAAATTTGGGTATTTTTTGGCTCAAAACCGACCATGGGCACGTTGACCACGATATCTTCCACACGTTAAAGAATTTTGCGATAATATTCTACCTAGAGCATTATCATCTCAATATGTAACCCCATGCAAAATATAAAGGAAATCTGAGATGGTCGATGTAGACTCAATTTTTAATATTGCATGGATTTCATATGGACCCTCTCTTAAGTATATGGCACCAATAAGGTAGTTTTCTACTGACAGTATTGCCGTTTGTAATGAACAAACAAGTCGAATTTCTGATATTATTTTTGTTCCACTTTATAGGTTTTGCTAAAGTAAGGGACTTAAAACAGACGTGTATTCGTTGTGAATAGCTTAGTTTAGCTTAATCTTCTCAAAATTTCTGGTGTCACGTTACCTCGACTCTCTATAAGGCGGACACCTCTCTAAGACGGACAGTTGGGGCCGGTTTCGTAAAATTTAATCAGAGTTTTATCTCTATTAGTTGAGTAACACCTTAAGTTCAATTTATTGATGAGGGTTTTCTTTGGTTTTTTTAGTTTTTTTGGACATTTTCTTTTTAACTTTGCGTATGTATGAACCCTTTGAAGCCTTAAGAGATTTGATTGATTTCTCCTAAAATGGCAAGAAAAATTAAACATGAACTACTTATTCATATGTATACCAGTAAAGGGAATTTAAACTTACCTCTTTTAGATTTGTAATCTTACTTTTGTTCACAAATTTTATGGCCACCTACGAAATTAAAGAAAAGAGAAAAAAATAAATTAATTTCACCTTTTTACTTTAATGTTGTCCATTCGTAAACAATTGACCACAGAAGTATTATGAACTGGCAAAGATCATAAGATTGATCGTAAGGGCCCCTATATAATTTTTCTTTAATCGCCCGTTATTCAAACGCAGTAGCTAACAAAATGTTCATCAATTAAAAGTTATTCTTTTTCTTTAGCTTTCAATTTTTTGATGGGCACACTGCATTTGAACTCGAAATAAGAATATCTAATAATTCCTAAAAGAACTGACAGCTTTTTAACAGCTGAAAAAATTACTTTTCTTTCTTGCCACTAACGCAATGTTAGCAGAAAATAGTGACATATAAGACTGCGCGATATACACTTATAATAATAATATTTAATAATAATAATATTTAATACTTATATTGCGCTTTTTCTATAAAAATATTCAAAAGCGCCGCTGGTACTGGCCGACGCACTTTCAGGAATTGTAAAATAAATTTGTCATTGTCTCTCTTTCGTCTTGCAGCGTAAACATTTCCAAATGCCCCGGATCCAAGAGGTTTTCCCATCTCGTATGCTGACAGACCCTTGAATCTGCGCTTTCCCCCACGCTTTCCTTAAACGTCAAAGATAACGTGAGGACCTACGAAGCACTTACTGCGCGCTAAAAATTACGGCTTTCTGCAACTATGACAACGTGGTTTCATAGCAACGGTAAAGGCAGAACTTTTTTCTTCGCGTATCTGTGTAATCTGAGTTCAGATCAGAATCGCTGTGTGCTCTTTTACCACTGTGGGAAAGGAAAAAAAGGACATTTCAAAAAATCTTAACCAGCGTTCAGTTACATGCTGGTAATTTTTAATCGCCTCGTTAATCTACTCCGGTTTTTGTGATCGAAAAAACTGCATTCGGTTGCTAAGTCACTTAGTCCCCCGTGGGACATCTACCACTTCGTTGGGCATGCGTGAATTAATAACTGAATTCGTAATGAATTACACATTTTCATCGTCTTGATGTCCTAATGAATCACTTACCTTTTGGAAACATTTCCTGTAGTAAATTTCTCGATCTTGTACGGCTAAAAAGCGAAAAAAAAAAAACACAACTTTGAAAAGGAAAGTCTTTTTTAATGAACTGAAATGTAACTTCTACGGAGAAACATTAAAAATGATGTGTTTAAAATACAAAACTTACCTTTGAGTCAACTCCAAGTTTCCTGACTTTTGGAGGCACATGCACGTTAAAGGAATCTCCTTTTTGCGGGCCACGCGATGATTGCGCGTCCTCGCGCATAACGGAATGTTTTCGCTTTCTGCTTAATTCAGCATTCATGATGTCAACAAAATGTTCGCAATCCAAATACAATCTCTGTTAACGATTTTTTTCTCCTCTCGAGAAAGTGCGTTTAGCTTCTAAAGCTTTGCAATCTCGTTACGCATTAAGCGTTTGTGATGTAATTTACTTTTCATTATGATGTTTTCGAGCGCGTCGCTCGCGCATCACGGCTGCGCGCGCGGTAGCCAGATTTTTTTAGTGGATTGGTCGTTATGTCTTGCAGTAAACTGAAATACACTATTTATTTAAAACAAAAACAATTCAAATCAACGTAGTCAGTTCTTTATTTCTAATTTTGGTTTTAGAAAAAGGAGCAAATATCCACCGATTCTATTAAGTTCTGCCAATTAGCTCTTGTGCTATGTATAGTTTTTTAGTCTCGTATGTCTCTTTTGTTAGGTTGAGTGTACTATTTAATATAGCTTTCAAATTATTATCTTATGTAATGCATTGTAGCTGTAGGCAATGTGGTGTATTTAAATAAATAAATAAAAAAAAAAGATTCTATGGGTTCCGAACTGGAAAACAAGATGAATAGAAATGGTTAAGTGTAGGGCCGGGCCTTGAAAGGAGGGGAGGGCAGGGCAGGGCACAAAGTACTTATTGGTCAAGACCGCGGAGAAGACCTCTTTTCATTTTTACTCGATCATCTTAGGGTTAAAAATTGTTTCCCACTTTTTGGCTTTGCGCGATGAAACCAATTTTAAGTTGCACTTATTTCTATCATAAAGTTGGATAAAAGTCGTTTTATAGCTTAAATTTGAAAAATAAGCAATACAGGTTCAAGTTGTTGTTGAAAGCCGCAAAACACTTGTAAAGGGTTGCTTGATTGGTTGTTGGTTAAAAATGTCTTAGCAGCCGATATGTCATGCCACTTGCATGTGCTGTTTTATGAAAAACATTGATGTTACAAAGCTAAAGAGATCTACTCGCGTCAGACCAGTAGTTGGTGTAAAAGGACCTAGTGACTAATCTGGAGTTATGGTTGTAACATAAAGGACCTGTAGAAAGGCTTCGTCGGTGTTTGCATAAAGGGAGAGTGTCCAGGGACTGATAAGCATGATATTTCTTATTCGTGTACGTTTTTACCAATATATTATTTGTGACCTGATATTAATTAAAAAATCTTTTGGGAAAATGAGTTTGGACAAGGCTTTACTGTACATGCAGACAATGTCGTGTTCTGAATGATAAGTGCTTAATTTTTACATAAACACTATGTGGTATGCAAATTTTATAGTTAAGAAAAAAGCCGAATACGACTAAAAGCTCTATATATTAACATTGAAGTTTTTCTTCAGAAATTAAGAAAAAACCTATTAAGAACCTAATTAGCCTTAATTTGGCTTGACCCTTTATGTAAGAACCTGTTTTCGGCTATAAAACCTGAAAAATAATTGGTTCTTACTCACGGATTTTACTGTATTGCATTGACTCACCCCCACATGATATTCCACACAACATCACAAACCACACTCCCCCTTTATGCAAACACCAACAAAAATCGCAGAAATAACATGGATGTTACTTACTGACTCAATCAGACGTTTTTCCGCGCTCCTTTTAGTCTACGAGTCCAATCCAGGTGTTTGTCGTCCGCGATGCTTTAGGTCAGCGTTATCAACACGATCGCGCGGGACGAGGACAAAGGGACAAAGAAAGAGCGTCTGTGTTGGAAGCTTGCAGAAGTGTTGGTTTTGATCAAGAAAATAGCAAAGAATTCTCCTTGTGAAGGTAAGAAAACGTTAAATTGTTGTTTTTAACATAGGGGATTTCTTTGGTGCTAAGATACTTGGCCTAGACATTGGTACTCGATCGCTTTCAATCGATAACTACAGATAACTAGGGCGCTTGTATGTTGCTATGCATGTGTGCTTACTGTTCTGACTGTTTTGCTTGAGTTCAACTGAATGAGTGTTCTGTTGAACGGTGAAACAGATCATGTGTTTTGTCGATTTACAATCATATAAACATTTACCACTGCATCTATTAATCCCGGGGTATCCAATCGAACAAAATCGAACCAAAAATCAATCGAACCCAATCGAACACCAATCGTTCGATTGCGTTCGGTAATCGAACAAAATCGAACATCTATTTTGCTGTGAGTTCGATTTACGAACCAATCGAACCAATCGAACATAATCGAACACAATCGAACTCAATTTGGTTCGATTTTGTTCGGAATCTTTTTCTTGCTAAGTAAATCACACAGGACTAATCAAAATCAACTTTTATTGAATGGAATAAATTCAATGAATACGTCCAAACATCGAACTGAATGTCAATGTTTAGTAAAATATATTTGGTAGAAGAGAACAAAACATTTCTATATTAGAAGGAAGGATATGGTTTCTGCCCTGCTTTTCACCGTTACACTCAAACGGAAGTTGCACCATTTCATTCACTGCAACACAGTCAGTTGTGTTCAATATGTGAAGAACACACATTTGGCAAAATTTCTCCCAACCATGTGGCAGATTGGTGTGCCTATGGCTATTGTGCAGACAATCGTCCTATCCCGGGGTATGGCGAATCGCTAAAAAAGGATTAGGGGAACGGTGCACCGTATTGTACGCAGGATAAACAAACAGGAGTTCAGTAATCGAACGTTCGATTGTTGGTTGTTCGGTAATCGAACGTTCGATTGAGTTCGATTGTTCACTGTTCGGTAATCGAACGTTCGATTGAGTTCGATTGACCAAATTTTATTGTGAGTTCGATTATGTTCGATTACCGAACCCAATCGAACGATTGGTGTTCGATTGAGTTCAATTACCAAACGTTCGATTGGATACCTTGGGATTAATCGAAGTAAAATTTTGACGCTTGTCAAATATCATTTATTTATGATGTATAATCGCCTGTCACTGCATTCTACACACGTGGTGTATCCAATCGAACCCAATCGAACTCCAATCCTAAGACTAGGTTCGGTAATCGAACATACCGTATTTACTCGAATAAGCGCCGCGGCGCTTATTAAATTTTTTGGCGCCTCAAGTGCGGCGCTTATTTGAGGGCGGCGCTTATTTAAAATTTGAATGCCACAAAGAGTATAATCTTTTACAGTAATAAAAAAATCCCGTCTTTTGATCGTCAGCATTTATCTCTTGCTGAAGAGAAGAGTGGCACTAGCTCTCCGGGCAAAGTTTGTGGCCTTTACAACATTTTCATAACTATGTATTGTAGAAATGTTGAAAGAAAAACTAATGGGCGAATGGTAAAATAATCACTTTGAACTAAAAAACATCGCTTTTGATGGAAAATATGTCCAAGTTTTTTTAAGAGTTGCTCTGTAGTGATGTTTTTAGTTGAAAGAAATTCCTCGAATACGCGCCGCATCGGGACTGCGGCGCTTATTCGGGGGTGCCGCTTATTAACTTTTTTGTCCCAAATGCGGCGCTTATTTGAGGGCGGGGCTTATTCAGGGGCGGCACTTATTCGAGTAAATATTCGGGGGGTGCCGCTTATTAACTTTTTTTGTCCCAAATGCGGCGCTTATTTGAGGGCGGGGCTTATTCAGGGGCGGCACCTATTCGAGTAAATACGGTAATCGAACTCACAATCGAACAAAATTGAATGTTCTAGTACCGAACAATCGACATTCGAACCAAATTGAACGTTCGATTGCCGAACAGTCGACAGTGTGTTGCAGACATTTTGTACAGTGCTCCGTCCCATGATAAGTCCTGCATGTTTTACTTATCAAGGGACAGATTTTGAACAAATAGAATCCGATTAAGTTTGATTTTTTTCAATTGTGTTCGATTGGTTCAAAAATCCAACTCACAGCAAAATTGATGTTCGATTTTGTTCGATTAGCAAACACAATCGAACGATTGGTGTTCAATTAGGTTCGATTCATTTTTGGTTCAATTTGTTTGATTGGATGCGCCGGGTACACAGTAAAGTGTATAATCCGGAGATGAGGTGTACCCACCTCTCCCTCCCTAATACCTTATGATTCTAAGTTTGATTTTTTTCAATTGTGTTCGATTGGTTCATAAATACAACTCACAGCAAAATTGATGTTCGATTTTGTTCGATTAGCAAACACAATGGAACAATTGGTGTTCAATTAGGTTCGATTCATTTTTGGTTCAATTTGTTTGATTGGATGCGCCGGGTACACAGTAAAGTGTAATAATAATAATAATAATTTATTTCTAGTGCATTACATTAAAAATCTCAATGCCCTTACAGGTAAAAATATTTAAAATTACAATAGGATAAAAATACTAAATTCTTAAAATCTAAAGTTCATTAAAAATACTAAAATTGATATATTATAAAATACTAAAATTCATTAAAAAAGAAAAGAAAAAAAAATACTAAAGATCATTACTGAATAAAAACGTTTTGAGCTTGGTTTTAAAAGTGTCAACCGATGGAGCACTTCTCACATCAAGCGGGAGACTGTTCCACAATGTTGGCGCGCAAGATGAAAAAGCGCGCCCACCGTAATTTTTGGTCTTAAAGACTGGTCTCTGCAGTCGCAGGTGGTCATTGTTTGAATGAAGACACCTAATCGGTCGATGAATGTTAATAAGTTCCGCCAAGTACATGGGTGCTAAATCATTTAAAACTTTAATAAGTGTAAGTGTAAAATCCGGAGATGAGGTGTACCCACCTCTCCCTCCCTAATACCTTATGATTCTTGTGAAGTTTATAATCATATTGTATTTTAGCAATTTTTAGTCTACCGGTAGTTTTGTTTCGGTCTATTGTCAAGCTATTGGTCAGCAGTTTAAGCTTATTTTCCCAAAACTGTCATGTCGTCCTGGTAACGTGGGTTGATTGCAAAGTTTTGGACGCCATCTTGGTTGGGGCTAAAACATGATAAAAGGTTTTATTGTAAAGCAAACTCTTATTTGTAACTTCACATTGAATTTCAATTCTTCTGAGTTTGTTAAACTGGAGGTTTGCAGATCTTTGTGGAAAAATTATTTTTTCAAAGCAGATAGAGCCAGACTTCATCTCTAAAAGCGAGCAAACATTTTCTGTACCTTATATATCTATGGTGTTTTCCTAATACAGTTTAGTGAGCAACAGGGGTTTAATCTGTACCAGTTGAAATCACTATAAATAAAAAAATATTTCGTCATAAATTTATTTTGCTTGATAAAATAATTTAAAAAAGGCTAAGAAACCGGCAAAAAAGTATATTAAATTAAAGTTCTTAAAATGAAAACGTTTTCGACTCTAGGTCATTATCACTGATGCCCTGGAGTTGAAAACATTTTGATTTAAGAACTTTTATAACTTTTAATCCTTTTTTAGCCTTTGATAAATTAAAAAATGTATATTTTCTGGAAAACTGTTGTTGATTCAGACAGATTTAATTTTACTACTTATGAAGCTCTGAGTGTACAGGAATGCCAAATGTAATATATATAGCATTTTAAGTTTCACAATGAGAGACTTAAATCCAAAATCCTTAGGCTGTGAGTTTCTTACATAAACTAAACAAAGGACTCCAAGTACCGGTAAGTATTTTAAATTGCTTACAGATGACAAAACATATAGGGATGAATTAGTATGCAGTAAAGGTTATTTGAACAGTGCAATCAGAAAGAAAAAAGGTCACCAACATTTCAATGCAGAAAAGCTACACTATGAAGTGCAGCAATGTCAATTTTAAACCAATCGCAACTGGTCGAAAAGTACTACTGCAAAATACTCTTGCAAAATACTGAACTACTCATTGTAAAACTAAAAATGCTATATACATGTACATGTATAATATATTTGGCATTCCTGTACATCGCTTCACAAGTAGTAAGAATTAAAATCTGTCTGAAATTTAATTTAATGATATTGACAGATTTTTACGAAGTCAAGCAGGTCCTTGCAAATAGCATAATTTTCCCATTGTAGGTAGACTAGGAATACTAGTACAGGGCATCTACCTAAAAGCCTCTGTCTATACCTCTGTAAATAAGGTTGTAGGCCAGTTTTTTTTTTTCAAATTTGAGATATTTTTATACCTAAATAATGAACGCAAACTATGATGCATTACCATGGCAACAATGGCTTATGATTTCAGAAAATTCAGTCAGTAGAGTTTTTTTATTGTTTTTGTACAACAAACATGGAGCAATTGTGACATTTTAACAGAGGGAATTTTAATTTTTTGCTATTTTATGTTTTCACACATGACCTGGAATGTTTAAAAATTCCTAAAGTTGTTTAATTCCATATGTTTTTGTAATCGGCAGTTAGCAGTTTTCTCACCCATGTCCAATACACCCAAACTGGATCGATTCGTTAAGAGTACTTGTCGATTCGACACGAGTCGCACGGCGTCGATCCGCATTACCGGAAGTCAAGGGGGAGCACAAAATGAAAATATGAACCTTCCTCGTTCTTAAAACGTGCCATCGAACTGGATCGATTCGTTAGGAATACTTGTCGATTCAACACGAGTTGCACGGAGTCGATCCGCATTACCGGAAGTCAAGGGGGAGCACAAAATGAAAATATAAACCTTCCCCGTTCTTAAAACGTGCCATTGAACTGGATCGATTCGTCAAGAGTACTTGTCGATTCGACACAAGTCGCACGGCGTCGATCTGACATTTAGAAAACTAACAGCATTCTGGCCAACAGGGTGGGTTGAAAATGTTGTCGATTCCACTCGATTCGTTCGATTCGTGTCGATTCGTCGGCCTTGATGTCGACCGGAAATACCGGAAGTCGATTTGCGCGACACTAATCATCAAACTAACATCATCTTAGCCAACAGGGTGGGCTAAAAATGTTGACGATTCGACTCGATTCATTCGATTCGTGTCGATTCGACTGCCTGGATGGCGATTCGTCGTACCGGATGTCGATGTGCGCAACACTTTAAAAACTAACCAATCGACATCCAGGCAGTCGAGTCGAATCGACACGAATCGAGTCGAATCGTCATCATTTTAAACCCACCCTGTTAGCCAAGATGCGGTAAGTTCTCTAAGTCTCGCGCAAATTGACATCCTGTATGACGAATCGATATTCAGGCAGTCGAATCGACACGAATCGATCGAATCAAGTCGAATTGTCATCATTTTAAACCCACCCTGTTAGCTAAGATACTGTAAGTACCCTAAGTCTCGCGCAAATCGACAACTGGTATGACGAATCGACATTCAGGCAGTCGAATCGTCACCATTTTCAACCCACCCTGTTAGCTAAGATACTGTAAGTTCTCTAAGTCTCGCGCAAATCAACATCCGGTATGACGAATCGACATTCAGGCAGTCGAATCGACACGAATCGATCGAATCGAGTCGAATCGTGAACATTTTCAACCCATCCTGTTAGCCAAGATGCTGTTAGTTCCCGTGCAAATTGACATCTGGTATGACGAATCGACATTCAGGCAGTCGAATCGAGTCGAATCGTCATCATTTTAAACCCACCCTGTTAATCAAGATGCTGTAAGTACCCTAAGTCTCGCGCAAATCGACAACTGGTATGACGAATCGACATTCAGGCAGTCGAATCGACACGAATCGATCGAATCGAGTCGAATCGTCAACATTTTCAACCCATCCTGTTAGCCAAGATGCTGTTAGTTCCCGTGCAAATTGACATCTGGTACGACGAATCGACATTCAGGCAGTCGAATCGAGTCGAATCGTCATCATTTTAAACCCACCCTGTTAATCAAGATGCTGTAAGTACCCTAAGTCTCGCGCAAATCGACAACTGGTATGATGAATCGACATTCAGGCAGTCGAATCGACACGAATCGAGTCGAATCGTCACCATTTTCAACCCACCCTGTTAGCCAAGATGCTGTAAGTTCTCTAAGTCTCGCGCAAATCGACATCCGGTATGACGAATCGACATCCAGGCAGACGAATCGTCTCGAATCGAGTCGAATCGTAAACATTTTCAACCCACCCTGTTAGCCAAGATGCTGTTAGTTCCCGTGCAAATCGACAACTGGTATGACGAATCGACATTCAGGCAGTCGAATCGACACGAATCGATCGAATCGAGTCGAATCGTCAACATTTTCAACCCACCCTGTTAGCCAAGATGTTGTAAGTTCCTAAGTCTCGCGCGAATCGACACAAGATGCTGTTAGTTTTCTAAGTCTCGCTCAAATCGACCTCCGTTGAGTCGAATCGTAAAGTGAAATAGTCGAATCGACCCAGTTTGGGTGTATTGGACAACACCTCAACACACAATCCAACTATTTGGTCAACTGTGCAGGCGCAGAATTTAAATTTTGCTTTTCTCAGAGCCTTGAGCATGTGCCATCGGATTCGCATCAGCATTGAATCTAAAGAGAGTGCAGAAACTGCATTCAACCACCTTAAATAACAAGAACTGCAAGCAGTTTATAATCGTGCGGATAATGTTTGACCACCTGACCTCTTTCAGTGTTTTGGCTTAAAGGCACGGTGCCGCACAGTAAAATCTTTAGAAAAGCAGTCACTTGAGAAACACACAAGTCGTGTTTGCGTTAGTCACGGAGTGAACGTGACATGAATTTCCTTTACCACGTCATCTTTTGCTTTTTAAAACCACATGCCTAGCCGGAAAAATGCCTTTTTACGCATGTAAATATTTATTTTGTTCCGAATGTTCAATAAAATAAACCCAAACCAGTTCAATTAAAAGAAAGCCAAATCACGCCAAAATAAAGAGTAGACTAAGGCCATCCCATTGTGTTTCTCCGTTTAGGGTCTTCCGACAAGCTTTTGGTAATTCCCCTGGCGCGATGACGTGTATCCCGTGCTTTGACACATTCTTGCTGAGCTTGCAACTTACGTTTCGATAACGTTTCGATTCTCAAAATACCGTAAACTTAAAACAAAAATTGGGATATCCAGAAAATAAGTCGTCGTTTTGCAATATTTAACACGTTCCGGGTAAATTGTACGACTTGTACTCGCTCCGAGCCAAACGCTTGAGTAACACAACAATAAATATTTCACACAAACAGAGCGCAGAGTATTTAAACAGAAAATAGGTGAATGATTATTTATAGCTACAAGCGAGAGATCGCGTGACATGGGTCTGACGTAGTGGTAGTTTTAAATAGCTTGGACATGTCCAAGCGGTCTTTGTTTTCGCTATGTGATTATATTCAGCCCTCTCTTCTTGTGAAATATGGAATGAAACAAAATTATACATTTCAGAGAGCAGAGTGTTCATGTTAAACGTGAGTGATCGGCTGATCGCTATTAAATATTAAATCTTGCGTGACCGTGGACCGTGACAGAAGAGCCGGCCGGGCCGCGTGGGTCTGGATCGATTTACCGACAAAAAAACAAAAAAGAATTCCGTGCAGATTATGAATCGGGCCCAGGCCCCGCCCGATTAATTATCTAGAATACAGTTTAGTTGATATTTGTACAGTAAATTTACCTTTCCAAAGTTCTAGCATGCATGTCTAGACTACCGGTAAATTTGTTTTCTGTTCTAGTAAAATACAAACATACTGGTATTGACAATTTTCAGGCTAAATAGGTTCTTACATGACTGTATGAAAAGGAGGTTTAAAATGTAAATTTTAGTCTAACATGCTCTTAAATTTCAGGTTTTTATATAGCGGTTTTTTACTGTAACCCAAGAGACCAGTCCCAGGGGGAGGTTGTTGACCCAACTTTGTAAGCCGTATTTTCAGCTATATTTTTCTTAAATTTTCCCATCATTGAGAAGGCAAATTGCATACAGGAATTTATGGGAGAACAAGAGCTCTTAGAGCTTAAAACTGCGCTGGTCACGTGACCATTTTAGGGGAGCCATGTGAAAAAAGTGCAACGCTAGCACATTCCACAACACAAACGTAATGGTGTTTGAATGTAAATTTTGGCCTGCTAAAGTGTATTTTTCTTTCATTGCATGGAATTTTAGTAATTTCTTTGACTTTAACAATTCAAAATCGCTTTAAAATCGAAAAAAAGACCAAAGTATAAGAGAATTTCCCATGTTACTGTTTTGTGGCTTCTGAAAATTACGTGACTTAAAGTTTGACTGAGTGGAGGTTTGGGTCTGGTCACTGACAAAACTACTACTACTACGACGGAAAAAAATAAACCACGTGCAGAGCAAGAACTGCGCAGCGCAGTTAATCATGAAATTTTGCCCATAATCAAATCATGGCTTCTGACTGAATACCAAAATTTGATCCACTTAGTGACTGTATATGTATGTGGGAAAACATGTACTGCAGTTTAGTTATGCTGTATAACCAAGTGTTCTGGTATATTAAATTTCCAGTTTTTAAGCTTGGCACAATCAAGTTTGGTGCATCTTATAACTGAAAAATATGATAATAGAAACGTGTACAATGTACATTCTACACGTCATCGCCTCAAATGCAGTGCAGAAGGTTTGACTCTGTTGGCAGAATGAGGATTTTTTCAAAAGAGTTTGCAGGACAGCTGCCGGGCTGATGTTTTAACATCTTTCTCATGTCCTTACCAAGCTTAAAATATAAAATGATGTTTTTTATTCCACTTGATCTCAACAGTTAATTATGTCAAAAAGTTTATTCAATGTTAACAGGCCTCAAAATTATAAGGTGTACCTAGATTACAGAGACTTGCATTTCTTGCAAGTGCCTCAAAATTTGCTACATGTAGTCAGTACTGCTGATACCCCCCCCCCCCTCAACCTCCCCCCAAAGTAAAACCCCCATGTGATACAACCTCCATTTTCAAAGCATTTCCTTTAAAATAATTATGCGAAGAAATAAAGCAAGAATTTACGAAGTCCAGCAGTCTAAGCTTGGGAAAGGTTTTTGAAGACTATTTTCGTGAGGGAAAAAAGTTGTTTAATCTCAGTTGGGATTTGCTTTTTATTCCTGAGACTTGGATAGCTGGATTTGCATTATTATCAATTATTTATCTGATATTTAATATCCAAAATATGGCACAGTATTTAAACATCCTGGACTGTAACTGCAGGTGACAAGATTGATATTTCCATAATTCCTTTCCTAAGGCAGCAAAGAAATAAAAACTTCATTTAAAGCCTGCGTTTTTTTAATTGAATTGGCAGGAAATGTACAAGCAGGTATAGTTTTCGTGAAGAATGAAGAGACTATAGAATAGAAATAACTTAAATAGCACGTTTTTCTTTACGTGGAGAAAAATGACGATTTGCCTGGTGTAATGCAAATTTAAATTACCACAACTACAGTGCTCCCTTACATGTAATAGCCACTGCTCACCTAGAGCTTATGTACTTTACTTAAAAAAAGGAAGCAAATGCCTTTGTGACAAGCTGTTGTAATATGTTGGAACCTGTTTTCATTTTTCATTACTTTTATTTTTAGGAATTGAGGCGTGAGAGAAACAACTCGTGAGATGTCAAAACTACGAAAACAAAAGACAACTCGCACAGAGGAGAAGCCGTTTACATGTAAACATTGTGGCAAGTGTTTTATCCAAGCTGGACATATGAGAACTCATGAAAGAATTCATACTGGTGAAAAGCCTTATGAATGCAAACAGTGTGGCAAATGCTTTAACCAAGCAGGACATTTCAAAATTCATAAAAGAGTCCACACAGGCGAGAAGCCTTATGAATGCAAACAGTGTGGCAAGTGCTTTAGCGAAACAGGAAGTTTGAGAACTCATGAAGGAGTCCACACAGGTGACAAGCCTTATGAATGCAAACAGTGTGGCAAGTATTTTAAATATACATCAAGTTTGCGAAAGCATGAAAAAATCCACACAGATGTTAAGCATTATGAATGCAAACAGTGTGGCAAGGAATTCAACCAAGCAGGAAATCTGCGGTCTCATGAAAGAGTCCACACAGGTGAAAAGCCTTATGAATGCAAACAGTGTGGGAAGTATTTTAGAAATTCATCACATTTGCGATTGCATGAAAAAATCCACACAGGCGAAAAGCCTTGTGAATGCAAACAGTGTGGCAAGTGTTTTAGAAATGCATCACAATTGCGAACTCATGAAAGAGTCCACACAGGCGAAAAGCCTTATGAATGCAAACAGTGTGGCAAGTGTTTTAGAACCGCATTACAATTGCAAGTTCACAAAAGAGTTCACACAGGTGAAAAGCCTTATGAATGCAAACAGTGTGGCAAGTTTTTTAAAACTACATCACAGTTGCGGACTCATGAACGAGTCCACACGGGTGAAAAGCCTTATGAATGCAAGCAGTGTGGCAAGTGTTTTCAAAATACATCACAATTGCGAACTCATGAAAAACTTCACACAGGTGAAAAGCCTTACGAATGCAAACAGTGTGGCAAGTGTTTTATCCAGAGGGGAAATTTAAAAACTCATGAAAGAGTCCACACAGGGGAAAAGCCATGTGAATGCAAACAGTGTGGCAAGTGTTTTAGCAGAAGCGAACATTTGCAAATTCATGAAAGAATCCACACAGGTGAGAAGCCTTATCAGTGCAAACAATGTGGCAAGTGCTTTAACCAAACATCAAATTTGAGGAGTCATGAAAGAATCCACACTGGCAAGAAGCCTTATAAATGCAAACAGTGTGGCAAGTGTTTTAGAAATGTATCACATTTGCGAACTCATGAAAGAGTCCACACAGGTAAAAAACCTTATAAAAGCAAAGAATTTAGTAAGCGTTTTAGCCAAGGTGGAAATTTAAAAATACATGGAAACTCCCACACAAGCGAGGTGCGTTTCAATCACGCACAACCAACTTGTGAGAACTCAAAGCCAGGTTACTTTGAGTGTTGGATTTGTCAGGAGGAGTTAGGTAGTCGAGCCCTACTTCTTGAACACTACGATTATCACATGACTATAGCGAATTGAGCTTCTTTGCTCTTAACTACAGTAAAACTCTGTTAACCTGACTTATGTGTATTTCCATGGTCAGTGTTATTGCGTATTTTTTCTAACGTACAAAAATATTTAAAAAAATGGAGGTCTCATAATATTATGGAACCTGAGTATATAAAAGCAAGATAGTGACTGAAAACAAAGATCATTGGCGATTAAGACTGCCTAAACAAGGTTATATTAAGTGGTTTAAATCATAACTGTAACAAAATGCTCAAATCTGATCTTAGCACGCCCTATTTTGCTACCAAATTAGAGCGTGCGCAGCTGAAGTGTTCGATAACAAAGTGTCCAATAACAAAGTTCGTGTGCTGTGCATGCGCGCGCTCTTTATTCAGTCCTTTTTGTGACTGAATACTTCTTCATACTCCTAAAACCTTCAGTTTCAAAGATGGCTTTTTGTCATAGTGATGATAAATCCTCAACAGGTTTCGCTTTGTCTAAGTTTTTTCTCGAATTTTGTTATGCTTATGATTAATTGATAATAGGACTTCGTGTCGTCCAATTCGGTCTGTAACCATAGTCGCGATTAAACAAATCAGACTCCTGCTTCGTGGTCGTCCGATTTTGTTAATCACTCGCATGATTATTAATTGCGTCATGTGTGAAATAAATCCTTCATTGCACTTAAACTGGAAATCGCAAAGTAGAACAGGTATTTACCTCTGTTAGATTAACGTTACATTTTTCTTTGGTATCTGTAAGCAATGCCATTTCTGTAAATAGAGTTGCTGAAAAAACTCTTGTTGATGTTTGTAGTGCAATATTTAGATTATTTAAAAACCCGAAACAACTTTTTATAGACATGTTTCGGCATAACTCATGCCATCTTCAGTTTGTTGAGAATTTTCAAATTTTATGCGAAAATAATCGTAAGCAGTCGACCTTTCGGTATCATCTTGACGCCATTCTCATGGCTAAAGTAAAATTAAATATGCGATGTCGTTTCTTATAAAGAGTTTCTAAATTTTCATAAATCAAAAATTCCTAGATGAATATTTTTGCACGGACAGAGTCCGTTTGCACGTTTAGAATTGATTAAGCCGGGGGGGGGGGGGGGGGGTAGGACACGAGGTCTGGGACCGAGTAGCGATGCTCTCACAACTCAATCTCGAGCCCAGAGTGACCCCCGGCTCCTCGGTCCGTCAGCGGTTGGTCAGCGGTAGGGTCGCCGGGACTCACTCGTCCGTCCCGTACCGCTGACCGACATAAACGGACTCTGGGCTCGAGATTGCTCACAACTTGCAACGCGATCAATTCACGATGTAGTCAGCGGTTTTTGGACGATGATGCAACAGGCAATCTTTTCCCGCGAAATGGAAGCTAAGGTAATCACGACTACCATGCCGTGGAATCACTTATTATAAAGGGGTTCAATTCTCTTAACTAAAAATCTAAAAGCAGAGTGTTTATTCGAAAATTTTGTCATCGTCGCGTAGTTATAAGAACGCAGAGTTTTGTGATGCCGTGCTACTTTTTAGTGCTGAAATGCAACTGATTGTACCACGATATTCAACTGGCCCACATGGGAATTGTAAATGAGGTAAAACCAAGAACGACCAAGTCAACAAACAACCTCGACAATAGAGCAAGAACAAAAGCTCTGACCGGCGCGGGAATATTCGATCGCCACGTTTTTATTGCCATTTTCGTGATGGTTTTATTTCATAACAAACACCACATAATGACACCAAGAACCTTTCCGGACAAATTTTTGCTGCTTTAAAGACAAAACTTAGAAAAATTGTTTTTACTACTATAAAAAAATCGAACTCTTCCACTGGTCCCATGTTGTTATTGTTTTGGAAAGTTCACAAAGAAAGGAGCTGCTCATGCGCCTTAGAGACATTCGCTGACTACCGCTAGGGCTTTCCACAAGTTGCTCGAGATTTCCCAAAAAGTTGCCCGTAATTTCTCAAAAAGTTTGTTAAAGGGGGTGCTTTTACTGCCGGCGGGGATTAACTCAGAGCTTGTACTCCATTGTCGTGCAGCAAGCGACTCTGACTCGTGAAGACTGAGTATAGATAGGTTTATTTGTTAAGTATTACTTGTACTCACAATCTAGTTCCCAACTTTTACTTCAGTTCTTCTGTCCTTCTTCTTCCAACGTCTTGACTTACAAATTACTTGGTACTTTCTTCCTTCTTCAACTTTCTTCTAAATTATTAGTTTTACAGCGTTGCTTTTATGTGTTTTTAGCTGCTTAATTACATGCATACATTTTAAATTATCTTTCCCTAGTTACTGATGGATCACACATTCATTAAGGCACAATCTTGCGTCATTCGGTTGCTAGTCAAAGTTTTTCACTTGTGTGTTACATATAGTTTAAATAGTTTCACATTAAATCTATTAACGAACAATTATTTGTAATCATACCGGTAACTTTATTCCGGTGTTAATCTTAGTTCTATTAAGTTAAAGTACATAGAAATCACAAATTAAATTTAAGTTATTCCACAGAACTGTAAACATAAGACAGCGCCCAGTTTAAGATAAAAATCCGCAAATAAAATTGATAAGGAAATAAGTCTACCTCGGTTTGCCGGATGGGTTTTGGTGGTATTAGTAGAAGTAGTTCTCACGGGGTATATGCCAAGATTGAGACACGATGTCCCACGGTTTGACATTTCAAAATATATTAGTTCCATTATCAGTGAACTGAACTCACGTTCACAATCACGGCTTTTCCTAAACTTATTTGTTGAGACACAAAATATACTACACAAGAACTTAAGTAGAGGAAAACACTTTGGTGTACAGAAATGGGCGCAGGCCGCGCCTCAGTTCAGTGGCTACAAAAACCGTGATCTTAGATTCGCATTCTTAATCAATTAACATTATCTTTATCTATAGTTATTTTTGGTATATTTAAGATTTCCTAGAAGGTTCGGTACTAATTACCTAAACCTTGAAAGCCACTAAATCAAGATTTAATTTAACTATTCATTTTTGCAATTAGACCTGCAAAACATCCTGTGACAAGTTGCTCAAAAGTTGCTGCAAAAATTCAAAAAAGTTGCTTCTGACAATAAAAGTTGCTCCAAAGTTGCTCCAAAAAAATCCAAAACGTTGCTTCTAATGAAGAGAATTTCTCTAAATATATGCTAATTTCCCTTTGAGGGTTAGATTCCTAAGCAGTTTTCTGCAATTTAACAGCAAAAAAGTATCTAAATAACATATTGCTGGTTTTCACTGTCACGCAATCAAAAAATAAATTCGAAACCATTCAACTACAGAAGCTATGAATTTCAAATATTATAGATGATAAATAGATAAACAATTTCTCCAAGTTTCGGGTCTGTGCGGTGTACCGTTCGCGAGTTATTTTCCGAAACTTTCCACGCAAATTTATAAAGCTTAGTATGGAGATGTCATAACTGTGTCCTTCCGAGGGACACAAATATGGCCGCCGTGATGTCAGAGAAACCATCTGGAACTCAATTCTGTTTACAACAGCGGCTATCCTTGGCTTAAGAGTTAGTACACTTTCACATAAACACCACTTATTATATCTGAAATGTTCAATCTGCACAAAATGGAAAGGAAAGGCCTTTTTTCAAACAAAACAGCTTTGTCACGGCACTCAGCTTGATGTCACATACGACGGACAACTCAAATATTCAAAATGCTCTGTTTTAAAAACGAATGACACTATCGATCTGAAAATTTGCAAAAAGATATATTTTTAGTTTATCTTTCGCCTAATGACAACGAAAATTTAGCAGGCCTAGTGAATTTTGATTTCAGAATTTTATGACGTAACATGAAAACCAAGAATTAAGGAGAAAATTTGTTAAATAACAAGGTTTTCTTTAATTGAGAAAAATCGTGAAGATATCGATGACGTCATGTTTGCTGACGGCAGAATGAGGCGAAAGTTGAAACGTCTTTAGATGTTCCTCGAAAATCCTCGGCAAACTTCGTAAATCTTCGGAAACGTTCGTATGCCCTTTGAACAACACTCGGATAATCTTCGGAGATCTTCGGTCTGGAAATTTCACAAAATGTAACAAGTTGCTCGAGAGGAAAAAAGTTGCTCGAAGGAGAAAAAGTTGCTCGAAATATTAAAAGTTGCCAAAAAGTTGCCGAGCAACTTGTGGAAAGCCCTAACTACCGCCCCGATGCTTGCTTTGCAAGTTGTGAGAGCATTGCTCAGATTTCATCTGAGAGAATGTATGGGAAGTGGCTTCCTCCCCCCCCCCCCCCCCCTCCCGCCCTGGATTAAGCAGTCCATTTTGTTCTTACATTTTGCAAGCACGGGAACAGAGACGCAGGCATTGAAACATTGTGATCGTCCACGCAGTGCTTGTAAATGGACGACGATTTCTGTTTATGTCCGTCAACACGGTGGTGCAAGTGGCCCCGAGTGCAACCAACATAGCCCGAATCGTACAGGCCACATTGATATTTAGAAACTAAACATTGTTGGTTTACAATGGCTGGCTTGATTTCTTGCACTTTTTCCTGTAATTTCTGGCTGACGAAAATTGGTCTTTAAACTTAAAAGCTAAGACTGTGATAACCTAACTATGACAATTAAAGACCAAGAAGATGGCACGAGTCATGCCCAAACATGTCTATAAAAAGTTTTAGTTTTTTTTCCGTTTTTTTTTTAGTTATTAGAAAAAGTTAATCGCCCTTTCGTGTCTTGTAATTGCTTGCAGGGGACTGACTTTCGATGCAGACTGTCAACGATATTGAAAATTGAAAAGCTTACAGCTAAAATAAAGAAAAAGTTAGACTCTGCACCCCTAATAAATTATTCCCTTTAGAACTTTATTTATCCACTAAAAATAAAATTAAATTAACTCCTTTTGTCGATTGATAAAAGTTGCGTGGTATTTAGAGTCGTATTAAAGAATCTGTATAAGTTATTTTCTATTTTATATCTGTAACTTAGTTTTAGAGGTCCACATCAGCCCTAGGCTGCCATCATTATAGACCTTTGTTTTTTCAAATAAAGTATGTATATGTATGTAAAAGTATGTATGTACACTAGCTTTTTCTACATCCATCTTTTGACATCATCTTTTGAAGTGCTGTTTAAAATGAGTCAATCAAAACCGATACATACCGTTGTTGGTTTCATGTTAATGAGCACAGAAGGTCAGAAGGCCATGCTAGTGGGCTGTGATTGGCGGATTTAGATCCGTGTTGCTTGTTGAGCGCGTCGAAAGATGAATGTCGATAGAAAGCCGCTATGCCCGTAACACTAAAAGCGGGTCAACCTCGTTCCCAGGATCTTCTCAGCGACCAGTTTTCAAAATGGCGATCTGCAGAGTATACCCATAGAAGGAGGTTGAAAGCAAGTGTAAACGTAATGGCAGTAACAACATTGCAGCGTAACATTCACAGCTCGATATACGAAACTCAGGCCAATCTCGGGTCAATGTACGCGTAATCTTATATACAATCTTGTTTTTATGAATTATAGACATTTCTGCTTTTCAAATCTAAGAGAACTCTGCGAATATAACAACTCTCTTTCGGTTTACATTGTATTAGTCGTTTCTAATTCGCCTGGTGTATTTTGTTCTCGTTCTTCGTGGTTTCATCAGGACCGTAACTTGCAAGAGGCAAGACGAGGCATTTGCCTCGTCTAGATTTTAACCCAAAATTAAAAACAAAATATCTTTAGTGGAAAAAATAATCCCCAGTTGTACAAGATTTTTTTTTTTTCAAGAAATGCCTTATGAAAAATGTTCAAGAAAGAGTTTCAGAGCTTCTAGGATTCCAAAATTTATGGAGGGCATGTCCCCAGAACCTCGTAGCAAGATATTGCCTCGTCTATGCCAAAGGTCTAGTTACGGCCCAGAATTTTTGTTAGTTTATAATTCATTAAGACTCGCACAAGCTGATCAGTAATTGAATGCCGCTTCAATTTAATGCTGTGATTGCTGTGAGAACTAGGTATATACATTTGTAGTGTTCTTGTTTCATCTTTACCAGTGATGCCACTGGCTCCAATCGACCACAAATGGTTTCCGCACGGTAAAATATGGGGCACGGGGTGGGGGTACTCGTAAACGTTTTTCCGCCACGAGGTCCATCCCCTTACCCTTTTATATACCATTTTGACAGAAAACGCACCCCTTTCGTATACCATGTATTTGAAAAAGGTTTCCCTTTCAAATACCTACACGACATGAGATATACTGAAGGGAAATGCTCAAAACTATTGTACTCAGACAGAACCCACCACTCTGCAAAAAGACAGGTGGTCTCTTCATGTGCCCCCCCCCCCCCCCCTTTCCACACCTTGAAAGATGGTGTCTGGGTTGTAAAGCCCCCACTCTATCAGGAGTAAAAACTAAGAAAAAGATTCAAACCTCCTTGTGCCTTTTTTTCCAGCAAGGCAAGGGAAGCTTCATGCACACCTAATATGAAAGTCTCAACTCAATTTTCTCAATACATTTTGTCCAGACAGGTGGTATCTTCCATAGCTCCCCTACCTCTTACACAAGGTGGGTCCTCGTCGAGTACACTTCTTATGACCACTTGGAACCCTAAACAGGAAGTTTTATTGTCATTTTTTATTTAGCGCTTAATAAATTAAGACGGTACAGCCATGAGTTGCGTCTGTTTGTATTCCTAAACTTGTGAAATCCCTAACCTTTTATATACACCTGAAGCCTGAAAAAGGTCCCCCTTTAATTTCGGGCGGAGCCTCCTTGTATAGGCCATTATAGGAACATTATAGGGAGTACACCCCCCCCCCCCCCCATATTTCTTGTTTGCCTGATTGTTTACGGGAATTTAAGGGTAAAATAATTTACGTTCGGTTGAGTGAAGCGAATTAGAACGTAAGTACTGTTTTCTCGCCTTTTACGTACTTTATAAATGCAGGATCCGTGTGCTGCTCGGCGGGCGCGTTATCTCCGTAAATATCATTAAACTTCTCCAACTCGCTTCGAACATACGCACAAGCTTTCCCCACAAAAGATTTAACCGCATTTGTTAGAACAAAAGGAATAAAAAGACAAATGAAAATAAACAAATTGTAAAGGACAGACCTTTCGCTTTTCATCTTTGTATCCATCTGTGTCGAACTCTGAACAAATTGAGTTCAGTCGCTTGTAACGACATTCTATTTCGATTGTTTCGACATTTGTCTTGCGCGTGCTGATTCTTGCGCGTGCCCTGTGGGGAGTATTATCTTATCTTACCAGACCTTTTCAGACAGTGGGCGTCCGAACCTTCCAAACCCAGTGAACTGCACCAGCCATACAAATGTATCGTGTAAGGAGACTCTGGTACAGTCAACTCCCGATAACTCGAACCCTCGCAAACTCGATCCAAACTCGATTTCCCCTGGATTTCCGTCACACATTTACTGTAATTTTACCCTTGGTTACTCGCGAACCCCGATAACTCGAACCTCCCGCTAACTCGAACCAATTTTTGTTTACCTTCAGGTCATTTTTTCTATCTTTTACCCTTGATAACTCGAACCATGTCTGTCAATACGTGACAAGTCGAAAAAAGCAGTGTACTGTAGTCCAAGAATTTGTTTTGAAATAAAAACGAACACGAGTCAGAGCGGCCCCCAAAACGCCTCTTAACTTCGGATCTTAACTGTGTCACGTCATTGACGTGCTACAGACGTTAAGTTTGTTTGTAGAGGCTGTTACCGATTTTCATTAACTATCTTTCAAAAAATGTAAATCGCATAACCTCTGTGGCGTAGCCCGACGTTGTTAACTTTAATTTGGAACCAGGAGAGTTCGCAGTACCTGGACTTTTTCTGCTGTTTTGCTTTGTTTTGTTTTAGTTGTTTCACGTAACGTTACGTTCTGATTTATACTTAACAATTAGACTACGAACCCGAGTTTTCTATGAGCAAATAGTCAACGAGGCGCAGCCGAGTTGACTATCGCTCATAGAAAACGAGGGCGAGTAGTCTAATTGTTTTAGTAGAAACTCTAAAGGATTGCAGTCCAAAACCTACAATATTCTGCACTTTGAAGACAAAAATCAAGAAAATTTACCGCTTAAAGAGCTACGCTTCTCGGGCTAATATTTGTTTTAAGAACATCAAATTTCCGCGGGGCAACTATCAGCCGATAGTTCCTCGACAGAAACACTCTATTGTTAAAATAGAAAACAGTGGGAGAACCAATCAGATTCGCGGATTTCCAATAGAACACAGCTGAGTTTCTACTAAATTGATTTAGAAATGTGTTGTTCCATTACCACTCGGCTTCTCTATACTTTTTAAAATGGTTTAAGATGCCGACTGTGTGAATAGTAAACAAGTTTTCCTAATTTCTAGTCATAACCGTCATTTGTTCTCAACTCCCGATAACTCGAACCTTTTTTCACATTTTATTACAGCAATTAAAACATGGATTTGTATTGTATAAAACTCGGTGAAAAGACCGCATCCATGCCTCGATTATAAAAACAAAGAATCACAGAAATAGCTTGGAAATTCCTTTCTCGAAAAAAAAAGCTCAACGAACTCCGTTTTTTTCTCCGATCAGACTTTCTTGCGCGCTCCTCAGTCTCCGAGTCCAGTCCAAATATTTGTCCTCCCGCGGTGCTATTGGTCAGCATTGTCAAGATTAAGGTGTTGTCTCCTAGGCGAGTCCTAGCTGGTTGGAAGCTTGCAGAAGTGTTGATTTTGATCGAGCAAATGGCAAAGCATTCTCCTTGTGAAGGTGAGAAAACGTTAAAATGTTGTTTTGGACATAGGGGATTCGATTCGTGCTAACATACTTGGCCTAGAGAGTGGATTCTTCATTATAAATCGATCGCGCGATAAAATCCATAGCGCGCTTGCATGCAGTAATGTATGCGTGTTCACCATTGTTTAACTCACCATTGTTTAACTGAATTAATTTACTTGAAAAGTAGTAACAAATCGTGTACTTCGTCGATTCACAATCGTATAAACATTTACTTCATCTGGGAATTGAGGTAAAACACTGACGCTGTTTTGGAACTGCAAAGTTTTCGACGCCATCTTGGTTGGAACTGAAACGTTCCCGGCGTTCCCGGCATATCCAAATCGAACAAAATCGAACCAAAATTCAATAAAACCCAATCAAACACTATAATCGCTCGATGGGTTCGGTAATGGAACAAAATCGACCATCTATTTTGCTGTGAGTTCGATTATTGAACCGATTGAACACAATCGAACTCAAACCGATTCGATTTTTGGGAATTCTTCTATTTATAAAGTAAACCATGCATGACTCATCATAATCAACTTTATGAAATGGAATAATAGAAAAACGTCCTAATATCCAACTGAATGTCAACGTTAGGTTATACATATTTTGTATAAGAGAACAAAACAACAGTTGACGGGGGCTTTCCTAGCCTTTTTTTGTTTGAATTATGCCCTGGCATAGCATAATTCAGAATATTGGCAATAGGGGCGCGGGAGTGCCCATTTGGAGTCACGACTTACTAGGGGGTAGTACTCTGAGATGCAATCTGGTGCAATCTGGACGCTTAAATTTGGCAAATGCCAGGATTCCATAGTGAACAAGAAATATTAAATTTTAAACAAAATGCAGCTGTGGTCAAAGAAGTAACGAGACCATCATAAAACAATAGGTTTAATTAGCAAATCTGCACGTGCATCATGCATTTTCGTACATTTCTTTGCCGTTCTCTGCAAAACAACAAATCAAATGACCAAATTCAAGGTTTAAAAGAGATCGTGAGCACACAACGGTTTATTTTTTTTTTCTCTATCTGAACTTAACACAGTCCCTACGAATTTGGCTCACTCACAATTCAGTCACATTAGATAAATGTGAATCATTCTAATACAACTTAAAAAAATTATTATACCGTCCGAACAACTTGTAAGCCTGTGCTTATTTGCTTAAAGGCAGGTCGCGCCTGGTTGAATACTGAAATGTATTTTTGCTTACATTGTTATAGTGTTGGAAAAGAAATGGTTTCTGCCTTGAATGTTACTGTAATACTCAAACAAAAGTAAGCAGTTGCACCATTTCATTCACTGCAACACAGACAGTGGTGCACCTACAAAATATCCACAAAATACACAAACAAACAGGAGTTTTACAAACGAAGGTTTAATTGAGTACGACTGTCGATCATTTGATTTTGTTGGATTAATCAAATTTTATTGTGTTCAATTTTTGTTGGATTACCGCACCCAGTCGAACGATTGGTGTTGGATTGGGTTTGATTACCAAACATACAATGCCAGGAATGGTGTAAAAGTTTATACTGGAAACTCTTATTTGCTTGACCCTGAGCGGGTAAATAACTTATTGTACCGGTCGTCTTCATCCACAATTACTTTTATTGTTTTAACACTGCAAGTAACAACTGTACCGTCCGAGTATCACTCACACTCCAACTACAAGTCCCTTTTATACTTAGTACATGAGTTCACCATGCGTACCTCTTCGTGATATAAAATGTCTCTGCATGCTTGTGCAGATACCGTTTTGTTACATAATTCATTTTTTTTCAACTTTAATGCATTTGGTTAAAAAAATAACCTGCAAAGATTTTCTTGCAAAGTGTGTTTGTATTTTACCCAATGTTGAGTCTGTAGCATATCAATAAAGATAACTTCTAAACAAGTATTAAAACAACACAGCTTCAATATGGCTGAACAACACAACTTCCGGTTATGTAACAGTAGTCAATATATTACACTGCTTCCCCCTAAAAAAACTAGCAATGTACTTCTACTTAAGGCATAATCTACTGCTACAAGTCAAGTTTAATAACAGGTTTTCTAACCCTCTGAGATCTTCGCAAAACTAGTGGCGTGCTACTTTCAACTGTGGAAGATGCAATAGGATCCTCTGGAATGGTCTGGTTGGCCACTTCCATGGGATCAGGGGTGCACTAGGTGGGGCATTTCTAACATTTTGGCATACTGTGCAAACTCTCACTTCTTCCTCAATTTCCTGATCCATTTTTGGCCACCACATACACGTACGAGCAATTGCTTTCATACTACATATACCAGGGTGCTCCCAGTGTAGCTGCATGCCCCAACATCTTGGTTCTAAAGATCGGTGGAATAACGACCCTAGAACCCCAAAGAACACAATCCTGTTCACAGGACAACTCATTCCTTCGGTTATGATATGGTTTCAGGGTCTCATCAGGACAACTCTCTGGCCAACCTGACATCACAAATTGATGTACTTTACTCAGTACAGGGTCCACAAGTGTTGCCTTTCCTATATCCTCTGCCGTTACTGGAAAATCATCATCAATTGCACTCACACTATAAATTGCACTCTCACTTCCTACAGTGGAATTCCCATGTGGTAACCTTGAAAGTGCATCACAATTAGCATGGTCTTCAGATCTTTTGTACTCAATCTCATAGTCATATGCTGAGAGTACTAGGGCCCACCTCTGCATCCGTGCTGCCGCTAGTGTTGGGATAGCAGATTTTGGACTGAGAATTGCCAACAATGGTTTGTGATCAGTAATCAAAGTAAATTTACGCCCGTATAAGAACTGATGAAATTTCTTTACACCAAAAACAATTGACAACGCTTCGCGCTCAATTTGTGCATAGTTCTTCTCACTTGAACTCAGTGTCCGAGACGCATAGGCAATTGGCCTTTCCTGGCCGTCGTCCATCACATGGCTGATGACAGCTCCGAGTCCATAACTGGACGCATCACATGCAAGTCTTAGTTCACGGTTCCCATCATAATGCACCAAAAGTGCATCGCTGGTGAGACTTTGTTTACAAGCTTCGTATGCTTGCTGACACTCTTTTGTCCATACCCACTGGACACCTTTTTTTAGGAGCTCATGTAATGGTGCTAGTGTAGTTGCTAAATCTGGTAGAAATGGGTGGTAGTATTGGACCATACCCAAAAAAGATCTTAGCTCGCTTACATTCTGTGGTACTGGTGCTTTCTTTACAGCATCCACCTTCTCTTCAACTGGATGTAGGCCTTCAGCATCTATTTTCAGGCCTAAGTAGACAACTTCTGTCTTCAGGAATTCGCACTTTGGCAATTTCAAATGAATGTCATATTTGTGCCGCCTTTCCAGGACCTCAGCTAGGATTTTGATATTTTCTTGCCAACTGATAGCCTGCGAACGCAGACGTATTTCCGGCTGTCGTTTCTCTCCGCCGAAAAATAGCGTCTGCGAACCCGAGCCACAAAACGATTTCCGTGACGTCAAAATCTTAAGCCAATCAGAGTTAGGCTCAGAAAAACCCAGAAGTGCCACGCGTGTAGCCTGCGAGGGTATCGCGCAATTTCGTGGAGAAAACAGGGCCGATAAAGCAGACACTGAGAATCATTCGAGGATGGGAAAGTTTGTGAAGTGTTTGGATTTGAAAAGTCAAATCAGCATCACATTAACGCTTGAAAGTACTTGTTCGAGTCAGATGAAGAAGACGTCTTCGTGAATCTTCCGACTGGAATATTGTGGTCATCGTTTTGCCGCTTGTAGAATTGAATGTACCTTATCGCCCCGAATCGTCGTCGCTGATCGAAGTGCAATAGCCGGCGCTCAATAACGACAAACTGAACGCCGAGTAAAGAAATGTTGAAAGAAGCGGCTATTCTGTCGTGCATGGATCACCAGAATTCTAAAGAATCTTGGATATTTAAATAGGTGAGATTCTTCGTTACGAACATTCGCTCTTGACGAAACACTTTATACTTGTTTATAATTTTGTTGTCGAAAGATCCGGTGTTGATTAGAATTTATGATCTTTAGTATATTTACACATAAAGGACAAACCTCTCCTGAAAAACTAAGAAGGATAGCAAATAAAATAAAAATATTAATTGAAAGAGGTGTACTTTGGTCTACCTAAAGAAGCGATTTCTCTAGCGAGTCTCGTCAGAGATTCGTCTTCGCAGCGCTGTTGATACATGTATTTGAAATAATAATTTGAGCTGTCAGAAATCTGCGAATGTTTTTTATTCCTTTGAGACAAACTTCTGGGATTCGATGGTGCAAAAAAAAAACGCCTTAGAATTTAGAACAGCCAAGAAACGCCTAAGGGTTTAGAACTATAAAGGGATCGGACTTGAAGAAATTTTAGAGCTTGCAACTGACGCTAGTCGCAACTTAATTGTGTAATTTCTCGGAAGGTAAACTGGAAGATTGTCACCTTCAATTGAGTTCGACGTGCTGCTAAAATCTTTTGCAAATAGTTTGACACAAAGTGGGCATCACCGACAAAAACTCTTCGAATTTCTTGCCCAATTGGGTACAAATTTTGTAAGGTGTTCTCTAACTGCAGAAATTGACTGCAGCACTTCAGTTAATGTTGGAAGCGATACAACTACAGCTTTTCTATTTTCACAGTCCACGTAAACATACAAATTTATTTTTGTTAAGCGATTTATCAATGAAGGTATGCCTAAAACACTTTTGCCGAATAAATTAACCTTTTCTTTGAACCTGAAAACGTTATTCTGCAAAGATTGTATGTAACTTTCACCGCTGTGAGAAATCTTTGGCCTTTGGTGTTTCAATCAAACTCTGTGTCGCGAGGGAGCCGCGCGGTGTGCACACGCGTTTCATTCTGTCGTGTTATCTGATTGGCCAAAGAGAAAACAAAAGATTCTACGTCACGGAAATCGTTTTGTGGCTCGGGTTCGCAGACGCTATTTTTCGGCGGAGAGAAACGACAGCCGGAAATACGTCTGCGTTCGCAGGCTAGCCAACTGACACCACCAATAAGAATGTCATCCTGCTTACAAACACATTTTTCTACCCCTTGCAAAATCATATCCATTTTAGCTTGGAAAATCTTAGGCGCTGATTTAACCCCATAGGGTAATTTGGTGTAGGAATAGAGTCCTTTGTGAGTGCTGATAGTTAGGTACTCAAGGCTTTCGTTATCAACACTTAACTGCGCATATGCATGTGACAAATCAAGTTTGCTGAAAACTTTGGATCCTGAGAGGGCAGCTTACAAGTCTTGTTGGGTAGGGAGGGGATATTGTTCATCTTCTACAGCTGAGTTGATGGTTACTTTGTAGTCCTCACAAATTCTCACTGACTTGTCAGCTTTTGGTACAACTACTATTGGGCTTGCCCAGTTTGATCTTTCAGTTTTTACTACGGTCGGTATAAAACGCAGACCATGCAGACTGCAGACTGCAGACTGCAGACCGTGCAGACGGTGCAGACCGTGCAGACTGAGTAATCTTTTTTCTTCTTTTTTTACATTGTGTTTCACAAAACTTTTCACGAACGGTTTCCGAAGTTCGTTTGAAATTCGCGAAGTTCGCTACGAACTTTAGGGGGAATTTCATTAAGTAGTTGTCAATCAAATTACGAACTTCGCAACTAAATTGTGAATTTCACGTGCAGCGAAGTTGAAACGTTGAGGAGTTTGCAAGTTGAGAAGAAGTTCGTCCAGTTTGTTTAATTTGGTGAAATGAATCCGTTCCCAGTACAGCAAAAAGCAATCCCAAGTCCAGAAGGCAGGACATCAACGGACTAAAAAGGTCAAAAAGCGAGGCTGCCCTGAAAATGGTTTGTGAATGTTACAACAAAGTTTTTCCCAATGTCACCCGACACCCGACTAAAAATAGATTACAAGTTCTGCCGTGTGCAGTTTCGAAGGAAAAAATTTCAACAGATGAACCGGTTTACATATAAAAATACTGTTTGTGTGTGCCGTAAAAATCTTCTTAAGAGAAAAAAACGTTTTCCTTCTTGAATACACATCAGTTTGGAAAATCTGCGGAAAACCAGAACTTTTCAATTCCGTGTTTGTTATACTTCTGTGTTTACACAACACGCAAGTCACGCCATCTGTCTGTTCGTGATATGAAACTCTGTTCCTCTGAAATAATTTATATTTGCAAAAAAATAAGCTTTGGTTAAATTTTTTTTTACTAATAAACAACACTTGCTTTGGAACAATTGAAATGTGTATTTATTTACGAATTACTTATATTTTATTATTAAGGACAGTGTAAAAATTTTTGGGGGATTTCTCAAGAAAACCCTGTACTGTATTCCCAAAGCATAACTCCAATGTTTACAGTGTAACGCGCTCTCTGACGTAGAAGAAAACTCAACAAGCTGGAAGCTAAATAAAATAATCCTTGACCTTGAAGCCAACTTTAGATGATTTCCTGCCTTCCTGGACTTGAAATTGCCTTTCCTTGTATCGTGAACGGATTCATTTCACCAAATTAAACAAACTGGACGAACTTCTTCTCAACTTGCGAACTCCTCAACCTTTCAACTTCGCTGCACGTGAAATTCACAATTTCGTTTCGAAGTTCTTAATTTGATTGACAACTACATAATGAAATTCCCCCTAAAGTTCGTAGCGAACTTCGCAAATTTCAAACGAACTTCGGAAACCGTTCGTGAAAAGTTTTGTGAAACACAATGTAAAAAAAGAAGAAAAAAAGATTACTCAGTCTGCACGGTCTGCACCGTCTGCACGGTCTGCAGTCTGCAGTCTGCAGTCTGCATGGTCTGCGTTTATACCGACCGGTGAAAAGTTTTGTGAAACACAATGTAAAAAAAGAAGAAAAAAAGTTACTCGGTCTGCACCGTCTGCACGGTCTGCAGTCTGCAGTCTGCAGTCTGCATGGTCTGCGTTTTATACCGACCGTTTTTACTATCACCCCATGCTTCTCAAGTTTATCCAACTCCTTTTCTACTTCATCTTTCAGTGCATAGGGGACCCTTCGTGGTTTGATAAATATGGGCTTTGCACCATCTTTCATAGTGATGTGTGCTTCCAACCCTTTCATACCCTCATAGCTCTCTTCAAATAACTCACTATGTTTAGCTAAAAGATCATCAATTTGCCTTTTGGCACTAGTTGATTCACAACTTGTTACACTGAATATTTCACCCCACTCAAGCTTCACATGTTTGAGCCAATTTCGACCCAGTAAAGTAGGCTTATTCTCATAGTTAGCTATAACCATGGGCAGTGTATACTTTTGGCCCTTGTACACGACATCACATTTCATCTCCCCACACACTGCAAGGGTTTCACCCGTACAGGTTTTCAATTCAACTTTTGATGGATAAAGTGGGTAATTACTGAATTTCTGAGTATACATACTCTTACTCATTATTGAGTAATCGGCAGCAGTATCTACCTCCATTGCACACAGTGCACCATTAATGGTTGTTTCTACAGTATAACCTTTGTTGGTAGGATTATCTGTACCAACTGCGTACAAGGAATATATACCCAACTCGTCATCGTCACCACACTCTTTGCGTGGTTCTAACAGAGTATGAACATTACCTTTACCCTTTCTAGACTGATCTACATTTTTACTTTGGCACACCGATGCAATGTGACCGATTTTCCTACATTTATAGCATGTTGCTGACTTAAACTTACACTTTGGTGCAGCATGCTTACCACCACATCGATAACATGAAGGTTCATTAGTGTTTACAGTCTCCAGTTTTTTCACAGTTTCCAGTTTATTCACAATGCCTTCGCTGTCAACACTTGCACTGACAGGGCGGAATTCTTGGGTATTCTTCTCTGCCATCTCCATTGACTTTGCTATCTGGCAAGCTTTCTCGAAGGTAAGATCTTCGGTATTCAACAGCTTATTCTGGATTTTGGGATTGTTCAATCCGCACACAAAACGGTCTCTCAGAGCTCGATTTAAAAACTCTCCATAGTTGCAATGAATTGATAGCTTCTTCAATGCCACAATAAAGTCACTGATGGGTTCACCTGGTTTCTGGTGGCGTGTGCCGAAATGAAAACTCTCCGCAATCTCTAATGGCGCTGGATTGTAATGTCTCTCAAGTGCCTTTACAATATCAGCAAAAGGAGTGTCTCTTGGTTTTGCTGGCACCAACAGATTGCTCAGGGTAGAATATGCTTCAGGTCCAATCTCAGTCAGAAAAATAGCACGTTTTCTTTCTCTTACGGCGAGATTGGCATCCTCGTTTCCCTCGCCTGTTTCTTCTCGGATGTTATTCGCTAGGAAAAACATCTCCATTCTTTCAACATATGAGCGAAAAGTCTCTCTCTCTTGAACAAATTCGCCAACACGACCGAATAGTACATTTGCCGCCATTCCGATAGGCTGCACGTGTTGAACGACTCGAACTTTAGCCAGCCGACTAATGTCAAAAACACACTTTTTCCTCACACAGAGAAAATCAAGGCTTCGTAGGGTTTCTCATGCGTATTAGTGCATGTAGAGTGTAAGATCCTCGTCGCCAAAATGTAGCATATCAATAAAGATAGCTTCTAAACAAGTATTAAAACAACACAGCTTCAATATGGCTGAACAACACAACTTCCGGTTATGTAACAGTAGTCAATATATTACAGAGTCAATTTGCTAAGCTATGGCAAGAGTAAAGAATGATTTGTTTGCTGTAAGAAAACAGCTCACCACCAAATAAAATAACAGAACTAGGCGACTTGCAGTTAACCGCAATAGTGTGAAAATCAGTGCGAATGCATTAGCAAGGATCATCCAACTACAGTCATAAAACTATAACTTGATTTTTTTGCCAATAAAGAAAATGAATAATCCTCAGTAATCCTCAGTCCCTGGTTGTCAGTGGCAGTACTGTCAGATATATGCTAGGTTAACACAATGGTAAAGAAAATTGTTGGTATTGTTACAAAAGCAACAAGGCTGAAAGGGCTAGTAAAACATGTACAATGTAGTCCTGTGTAATTTTACATGCAGAGTAGAATACCTCCTCCCTGCCATCATTCCCATTGTTTATTGCTGTAAGGCATGTACATGTACCGGTAATTGAATTTTTGAGTTATTTTTTCAAAAATAGCTCTTAGTCGGCATGATGTTCCCGTGTAATCATTCAGTCAGTCAGTCAGTGGGTCAGTGAAGTATGTTTGTTTGTCACACCAATCAGATTTCAGGTACTATCAGAACCAATCAAATTGTAGTTTATAAGGGGGAAGCAATCTGACACAGTTGTAGTGAGCGATTTCGTTCGAAGATTTTAGATTTGTAGGAGGCGGAATTGGTGAGTTGTGAATTAACCCTGGATTAAAAACGTTTTTCGTAACGCTCCCCTACTTACAACGCATACGCCGTGAGCAAAAGGCCCAACACTAACTTGTTATTCTTCTTATTCGAGCGTACGTTTGGAGAGGCTAGCTTTCCTGACCGTAGTAAAAATTACATATAACATTTGCACAATGTAGATTTGAAGAATAATGTTGTCGTTACTTTTGCCGTCCGCTTTGCGAAGTTCGTTGGGAAATTAAGTTTGTTACGAAGTTGCCAAATAGGTTGCGAGTTCGCGAATCAAATTGTGAGCTTCGATACAAAGTTCCCAACTTCGGCCCGAATTTATTAAAACCTTCTGTAATTATGTTATCAAAAAGGGCTTTGCTACGCTAAACTGTTGGAAACATATGTCATAAAAATGAAAAACGTTTATGTTCCACGAGCGGTAAACATGTCTCGAACAAATTAGTCTTCCCTGTCGCGTCGCGTCGGCTTCGATTAAAATCAATTTTATATATGGGTAAACCATCCAGTTTCATCCGGTTTACAAACGCAGAAGACTTGAAATTGAAGATAGTGAAGATTATGCCTTACAGAAATCGTTAAATATGTGTTTTCATACAGAAAAGTTAAAATTTGACCAAATTTCTACATGCATAAAATTTATTTATCGGCAAATCACTTGCGTGATCGCTGATGCGAAACGTTGTCTTGCACTTCAAGCTACTTGAACCTTCCTTAACCAGTTCTAAAATCATCTAGTACAGAAATCGCTGACTTTCGAGCAACATGTCTTGTTTCTCCTCTACCAAACTTGAAAAGTTCAGTCGGGCCGAAGTTAGGAACTTTGTATCGAAGTTCGCAATTATATTCGCAAAACTCGCAACGTAATTGACAATTTCATAACAAAGTTTCCAATTTCCCAACAAACTTCGCAAAGCGGGCGGCAAAAGTAAACTATAAAAATCAACTGTAAAACATCTCGTTCAAACATTTAATGAACCGGTACAAGTATTAACTTTGCTGTTAAAAGCAACTACGATCGATAGCAAAAACAGACTTAAGAGCGTGCCATTCCGTGACAATTTGATAACTCAATTAGTTCTTGTTTGTTGAATTGAATTTACGTTGTGAATGAACGAAAATCTTGGTTGAACAGTTCTGACAGGAAACAATTACTCCAGGTGTAGTGCGCTTTAAAGAACTTTCCCGAAGAAAGTGGTTTTTGATTTGATTTGTTTATTACTTCGTTTATTATAGTACTTTTCGTTCAATGTCTATACGGGAGACGTGGCTTTTTTCTAGAAAAACAAGGGTATCGTGTTACGTTCGTTTTAAAAAACAAAGGTGTCATGTTACAAAAGTGAGAAAAACAACAATATCATGTTACAGTGTTTGGCAAAAAGCCAAAAGTATTCCGTAACAAACAAAAGAAAGGAAATGGTTACTAGAAAGCTAGCAACAAAATAACCGCTTTAAACAGAATAAGAACGTGCCATTTTGTGACATTTTGATAATTGAATTAGTTTTTGTTTTTTCAATTAAATGATGAAAATTTACGTATTGAATAAAACAGTTCTGATGTATCAAAATGCACGTGAAAATTATTTTGTTTGCAAGCAAATTTTGTGCAAAAAGTGACTCCGTGGGCTGCCATACACAAATAGCTCAACCCTTGACATAAACCATCCCAACAGGACAATCACCCAGTTTCAGCCCAAGCCACCCCATAAATTGAAAAAGTAACTCCTGCACGCTTAGCGTGCCTATGTTTTAAAACTGTACAAAGTTTGTTTGAAACATTGAAATGCAGTTTATATGTACCTATCTTAACAGCGTACGTGTACCTCCTTATACCGTAATGAGGGCCTTGTGATGTCAGAGTGATCACATGTTCTACTTTTATTCAGAAGAAAGGCTTTCCATGGCTTTTTTCAAATCGCTGATGTAAATTAAAATCTAAGTATGGCCAATACCACAACCACTGTGAAAATCCCCCTTAGTTACTGTTTTGCGATTGGGCAGAAAAATACAAAGGCAAAACAAAAGAATTTGTTTGCCCAAATTATCAGGAAGTTGCTGAAGATGCTTTGTAAACATTCAAACATTTCTGATGTTGAGCCAATATCTTCTTTAGTTTTCCAAATTAGATTTGAAGTTGATGTAAAGATTTTTTTCTAAAATTAACCCAAAGACACAAGATATGATTTTCAAAGTTTACCCATCCTCGGAGACCCAGTGGCAGTTAGGCGGGGCGAAACAAAGTAAACCCAGAAAAACTCAAAGCGGCGAGAGTTTTCGAGAAAGAGCCTCTGGGAAACGAATCTCTCCAGATCATTTCCAAACAGCAGAAAAAATTATTTGTATTATTCTGCCCAATTGGCAAACAGTAACTTTGGGTCACTTCTGTGTGTTCTTACACAGTTGTCGTTGCATCGGCCACAATTTTTATTTTATATTTACATCAGAGAGAAGAAAAAAGTCTGAAAATCATTTTGGATGTCAGAAAGAAATATATTTCAAGATCCACAGTAGCCTTACTAGCTGTCAGGATTAGTGCGGTTCGAGAAAAATCACGGGCGAAGCCTGCGTGCGTGAGCAGCACAGCTGCAACTTTCAACTTGACTCCTCCCCAATTCCCTTGTGGCTTTGTAGCTCGTCTCCAACTTTCACCGTAAACAAAACACTCGCTGACACACTTGGTCGCGAATCCCACCAGCTACGCAGGCTAGATCCACAGGGAAATTTCCGTTTTGACCGATCAGAGGTATTGTAAATAGTAGCTTGTTTACCTGTGCGATGCATTGGTCGATGTTTGGTGTACTTGATTATGCCTGGCCCGTGCAGAAAACAATGTGCACAGTGCAGGAAAATACCAGTTGGCTGAAAAAATTAAAATGATACATGTATCAGAAAAAACTACTTTCTAAACTTTTAACCCAAAATAAAAAGGTCAGAAAATTGAGACCTACAAGCTCCATTGATCGTCCATTTCAATTTTTATTTCCTTTTGGATATTTTGGCCAACTGGAATTATTTTTCTGTACTGCGTGCATTTTTTTCATGCTGCACGGGCCAGACAAGTATGCCAAATGGCCGCCAATGCATCACACAGGTGAACAAGCCACTACAGTTGAACCCCATTAATTTAAAACCGTAAGCGGAAACAAAAATTAGTTCGAATTAGCAGGAGTTTGAAATAGCTGATGGTAAATGACTGAAGGGCAAATCCAAGGAAAATGGGTTTTGGTTCGAAATAACCGAGTTCGAATTAGCGGGGTTCAACTGTATTTACAATACCTTTGGTTGGTCCAAACAAATATTTCCTGGTGGATCTCTAAATATATTTCTTTCACATCAGAAATGATTTCCCAACATATTTCGGCTCTCTCTGGTGGCAATTAAAATAAAAGTATAGCAGATCCAACAACTGCTGTGTAAGAACACACAAAAGTGACTAAAGTTACTGTTTGCTGACTGGGCAGAATAATACAAAGGATTATTTCTGCTCAATCAGGAGCCAACATAAGCAAAGCCGTTTGGAAATGGTCTGGAGAGACTCGTTTCCCAGGGCATCATTCAGCCCTTCTTGAAAACTTTTGCCACTCCGATTTTGGCCGAGTTTACTTTGTTTTGGCATGACTAACTGCCCCTGGGTCTCTGAGAATGAAGTTCACCATGTAGTTTGGTGTATACTTCTTGTAATAATGATCCCCTCTTCTTGGGAATTTTTTTCCCTGTCTTCCCCCACCCTTTACTGTGATCCAATTTTTTGGAGGGGGGTGGTGATACCCCCTCAACCTAAGCCTCATGTAACATTGCACTATTATGTGATGATTATTGGAAACACGATAATAGATTTTATACCATGCCATAGAAAATACAGCCAATCAGAATACAGGAAAGCCGTTGTATATTTGTCTGTCTTCAACCCAACCTTCCCATCGTGCGCTGCGATCTTATTCTCGACAAAATTTAGTCAGCGTATTTTCTATGGCATGGTATAAAATAGTTACACAACACTTTCTTGTGGTATACTTAACAATTATTCCACGAGGGTCCATTGGATATGAGATGGTAGATAGTAGATATTTGAGCTCCCCAGCTGTTTTCATAACGCGCATCAGCTACCATATTTGTGGTCAGTGGTATATGAGCTCATATACTCTTGCCTGTTAACCAATCAAAACTCAGGAATTGCAATTTACCATTGCTAGTAAAGGCGAGTGTGGATACCGAGAAAATGCAAGTGACAAGTGGGATATTCCATAGTGTACCACTCGAAAGCGTTGCATAACTAGTATGTATCTGCTATCCTACAAATTGAGGTTAATTTTAACACTGTAAGTGAGAATCAGACCTGTTGAACTAAACTTCATCAATTAACTTCGGTAGGAGATTCTGAGGGCATTTTCCCCTTGAAATTTTGAAATTGTAGAATGCTCTTATACCACTTGTGTTAAAGGCCAGTTTTGGCCATTTTGTCAGTAAAAAAACCCGTAGTAGGGTTAGCGGCATGCTTTCCTGGGAAATTTTCAATTGTCAGAGCCTCATTGTAGACCTTCTGGCAAAACTTTGTATTTTGATACATTCATTGTTTGCATGCCCCCCCCCCCCCTCAAATCCCATTACCCATGTACTTTACATTGTAAAAAGTAACAACCTTGTGACAAGCTGTTGAATTGTTTTAGGACGTTTCTCGCATTCTGTTTATTTCCAGGTAGACGCAAGGAGATGTCGAAACTAACGACCCATGAAAGACAACACACAAGTAAAAAGTCTCATAAATGCAAGCAATGTAGCAAATGTTTTAACCAAGCAGGACATTTGAGGATTCATGAAAGAGTCCACACAGGTAAAAAGCCTTTTGAATGCAAAGAGTGTGGCAAATGTTTTAGTCAAGCAACATATTTACGAATTCACAAAAGAGTCCACTCAGGTGAAAAGCCTTATGAATGCAAGCAGTGTGGCAAGTGTTTTAGCAGAACAGGACCTTTACAGATACATGAAAGAGTCCACTCGGGGGAAAAGTCTTATGAGTGCAAACAGTGCGGAAAGTGCTTTAGACACGCTTTAAGTTTAAGGACTCACGAAAGAGTTCATACTGGTGAGAAGCCTTATGAATGCAAACAGTGTGGCAAGGGTTTTAGTCAAGCAACACATTTACGAATTCACGAAAGAGTCCACACAGGTGAAAAGCCTTATGAATGCAAACAGTGTGACAAGTGTTTTAGTCCAGGAACACATTTACGAATTCATGAAAGAGTCCACACAGGTGAAAAGCCCTATGAATGCAAACAGTGTGGCAAGTGTTTTAGCCAAAGAGGATCTTTAAAGATGCATGAAAGAGTCCACTCGGGGGAAAAGCCTTATGAGTGCAAACAGCGTGGCAAGCGTTTTAGACTAAGAACAGATTTAAGGTCTCACGAAAGAGTTCATACTGGTGAGAAGCCTTATGAATGCAAACAGTGTGGAAAATGTTTTAGTCAAGCATCAAATTTACGAACACATGGAAGAGTCCACACAGGAAAAGGGTGTAAGGGTGCTGTGGCAGCATCCGACTTGCGAGAACTCAAGCTCGGCTACTTTGAATGTTGGATTTGTTTGGAGGAGCTAGGTAGTCGAGCTCTACTTCTTGAACATTACGATAATCACATGACTATAGCTAATTGAGCCTGGCTCTTAACTACAGTGGAGAATGCTACACAAGAGAATGTTTAAAAAAAGTTCGGTGACCATTGAGACTGTTTAAACGTGGCTGGTTAGGTTAAATGGTTTAATTGCGTCATGTGTGACGTCACTCCTTTATGACTGCCATGGCACACAAAGCCGAAATCGTATAGCAAGGCAGGTCTTCATTTCTGTTTGGTTACCGTTACATGTTTCTGAAACATCTTTTAAGAATGTTGACTAGACCCTTTTTTTTTGTGGGCTTCTGTTCCGGTTTTGTTGTGTTAAAGTTATGTGATAAACCACCAATGGACAAGCGAAGAACAATTAAAGGGGTGTCTGATTTATATTTTCCTTGAATGTTTTTCTAGGCTTATTATTATGCTTCTATTTGTTGGTGGGTGATATCACAAAGAAATTGGACATCCTTGTTCGTTATAATAATAATAATTAATGAACTTATATTGCGCAAGTATCAATCAAGGATTTTCACTTGCGCATTACAATATTTATAAAAATTTAAATTACTAAATGGCCCTGTTGTATAAACTAACTGCGATTTTAAGACGGCAATACCGCATTTTATACCATGCCATAGAAAATACAGCCAATCAGAATACAGGAAAGCCGTTGTATATTCGACGGTATTCAACCCAACCTTCCCATAGTGCGCTGCGACTGTATTCTCGACGAAATTTAGTAAGCGTATTTTCTATGGCATGGTATAAAATAGTTACACAACACTTTCTCGTGGTATACTATGGAATATCCCACTCACCACTTGTATTTTCTTGGCATACACACTCGCCTAAAGGCTCGTGTGTATACCGAGAAAATACAAGTGACTCGTGGGATATTCCATAGTATACCACTCGAAAGCGTTGCATAACTAGTATATATTGACGGCTAGTTGGGAGAAAATATAGTTCGTATTTGGCGGGGTGGCAAAGCGACGGAGCCCAATACAAAGAATATGTTTTCTCCCAACGCCTTTTTTATAATGCAGTATTTCCGTCTTAAAATCGCAATTAGTTTTGTATCGCGATTCAACTATTCTTTTCGAACTAAGTGGACACCAAACATATATCTGTTTCTGATTAGGGTGTAAATTCTTACTACTCGCGAAGAGTTGTATACGAATACTGAACACGCGATAACAAAGGCTGTAAATTTCTCACAGAAACTAAAATAAATTCGATACTAGCTATGCAACGCCTTCGAGTGGCAAATGTTTTTCGTCTTTCAGTATCCGCCAATATGGAGGATATAGAATGGTCACCAAAATTAGCTTGAATCTTGTATTGACCGTATTTATTTGAATTATAAGGACCTCGGAATCTCGAATTTTGAAAACCACCGTCTGGGAGTCTCGGAGTTTTGCTAGCGTTTGTTATATCTAAGAGGGAACGTCCAATGAAAGCTGAACTGAACTGAATTTAAAAGGTTTTGCTCATCTTATAACCAAACTGAGCCAATCTATTACGGTCATTACGAATTGTAAGAAAAAAAGTTGAAAGTGAAATAGACTTGATCGCAATTACGCAAACCACATGTACAGAGAAGCCCCGTTTAAACAATACCTGAAGTTTAGCAATTTAGCTGTTACTAGCACACTTTTTTTATTAACTTGACAAATCCCTGCAATTTTCTTAAGAAAATAACGTTGAGCTACAGCATGTCTATGGTTACCAAGAAATTGTTCCATGGCGCACTTATTTTTTTTTTTCTGCACGGTGTATTTCAAGACCTGTTTTAAAAACATTTTATGTGCACCACTCTTATGAAAAGGGCGAGGAGAAGGGGGAAATATAGTCATCCTCGGAAACCCGGGGGCATTTGGTCAGGGCCAGCCTAGTCCCTAGGCGTTCTCCTGCTCTCTCGGGCGAGCACGAGGTCCACGTAAGGGCCTGGGAACAGGTTCACGAATTTCGCGCCAAATCGATAAGTGGGAAGGGAACGCCTGGGTACTAGGCTGGGTCGGGGCGAAACGAAGTAAACCGAACAGGAAAACGAGAACGAGCTCTTTCGCTCGCCCGTTTGAATCGATTTTCCAGCTCGGCCTTCGTGTCGCCCCAGCCAACCGCCCCTGGGTTTCCGAGGATGGCGGCAAGCACCCTCCCATTTTAGTTCCCAGAACCCAGGATCCTTCTGCAGGGCCGGGTTGTTCAAAGCACGATTAAGCTAATTCCGGAGTTGTATGAATATTGATGTCAGTTTTTTTACTTCTTAGTGAGGTTTTTGGGTTTTTTTTCACTGTCTTCCATTTATGACATCGACTTATCTCAAACTCCACAAATGACCATAAATCTTAAGCAATAAAGACACAATTGTGCATGAGAAATTGAACCCTCCATAAAGTTTTAAACCTGGATCAGTGTTTATCCTAGTCCAATCCAAATATATTTTCCATTCGTTCTCGTCCCGCGTTTCTTTTGGTCAGAGCGTCTATGTTGGAAGCTTGCAGAAGTGTTGGTTTTGATCGAGTAAATAGCAAACTATACTCGGCTCTCAGTTAGGTCAAATTCTCAATTGACCGCTTTGAAGACCTTGAATGTAAAGATGTTAGAGGTGTCTGTTTCCTTTTCTATAAATACTAAAAACACATAAAATATAACGTGTCTTATTACGTGCTCTGTGGTCTCAGCGAGGATTTCTTGTCGAGTCAAACACTTGTAAAATGCGTATATCGCACGTAATTTTAATCCCTCAAGTGGCAAGTAAGTCCCTCAGTCCTTTCCCCCTTTCTCCATCCAGGCAATAGACCCGTTTAGCTACGTATGTAAATTGCCCATTTCATATCATGTAATGTTTTCCAGAGAATTGATCCTTTGTCTATCTGAAAATTATTCATTCGTTTCCACGTGAATTTGTTTTATTTTGAAAGAGATAATTCTCAAGGGTGATATCACGTGGTCTTTAATGGGACAACAAACAAACGAAAAGAGATCTATTTCACGTGGCTGATGGAAGATGCCCTGTTTTAAGCCAATCAACGTGCGTGACTTTCAATGCCCTACCTAGAAAAAAAAAACGCGGGTCAGATCATGAACCGGCTTGGCACTAGGCCCCACCCGGTAAATTAGATACAGTAACAAATGCTATACCGATCAATTGAGGAGCTTACCATTTGTTCCAGTGGTACGGATCGAAAAGATTATTTGACAAATCGTAATCTTTTACCACTGGTACGATTGGTGAGGGTGTTTTGAAGAATGGTACCAGTTCATGTATATTGTTCATTAGTGGACATCCCCCGCCCAGTTACTACTGGATTCCCGCCATCTACCCTCTTTAAGAATGCTGAAGTGTTGAAAAAATTACAACGCCCTCGAAAAACTTATTGTGCAACGTTGTATGATATGCCTGCTGAAAAGAAAAATCAAGGAGGCCATCCATTTCAGACGTCAACGTCCAACGCTGAACAGAGACGGGGGCGACGATCTTCCCGCACCCGTTGTCACGTGACGTTGAGAGCTGACTTCAATCGCTGATGAAGACTGTGCGGTACAGTCGAAAGCTTCACTTACAAATTTTTCAGACCTTGTGACAAGAGTTTTTTTTGTTTATTTACCACAAAGGTCAAGATGAACGTACATAGTCAAATTATAGTTTCATTTGAACTGGGACATGTTCTCAGTTATTTTCTGTAAAATTTAGAAAATAGGTCCTCTGCTTATATTTGCTCAACGTTCCTTTCAGTTGGGCGTATTTTGGGAGATCGGCGGGCGTTTTATCTTCGTTAATATCAATAAACTTCTCCAACTCGCTTCGAACATACGCACAAGCTTTCCCCATAAAAGACACCACCGCGTTTCTTAAAACAAAAGGAATAAAGAGACAAATGAAAATAAACAAATTGCAAAGGACAGACCTTTCGCTTTTCATCTTTGTATCCATTTGTCTCCAACTGATCTGAACAAATTTAGTTCAGTCGTTTGTGACGAAATTCTATTACGTCTGTTTTGTCATTTGCTTGCGCGTGCTGCACGCGCAAATCCGCGCGCGCGCTGTTTCCCCGAATTTTTGGAATGAAAATGCTAGACAAAAATAGTAGAAAGCAAAAGTGTTTTGTCCTATAAACTAAAAAATAAACGTTAATAAGCATGCATCATCACTTGTAGTAAACGGTGGTAAAACACTGATATTTAGCATTCACTATAACTGTTCCATATTTTGCTCGCTGATTGGTCCTTGCATCACGGGATGATTATTGCTCTAATAATCAAATCGTTCACGTACAAAATTTCCAATAAATACTATGAGGACTAAAATATAAAAGTACGTAAATACATTCATCTGCTTGAAGGTTACACAACGAACGGTAGAACTAGAGACGGTTACCAATGACGTGTGCACCTTTTTCTTTGCCTAAAAACTTAAGTCTTTCATCACAAAACATAAGCGAAAAAATCAAAACTAAGCGAATAAGGATACAAGGCGATTAAAGCGATAAAGTAAACAAACTTAGATGGTGTAAAAATAAAATATTTACCTTGATGTTGGCTTTATCGAACAGAAAGTTGCCATTTTTGCCCCATACATTTGAAACAATAACGTCATCAGAACATAAATTCGCCACGATCGCAATTCGAGCATTCGTCAAAACTGAAACCAATAGGCTCGATTACAGTGTTTACAGGGCGTTTGATGCAATTTTATGGAGAAAGTCTACAAACTTAAAATCTTTGAGTACACAAACCGAATAACTTACATTTAACGCAAACCAAAAGAAAATAAAATAAAAGAATTCCCGCGTTTTACATTCAAAGCAAAGCTTTACTTGCTTGTCTTTCACCTACTCACCATGCCTCGATTTTTAAAGCACTGAATCACAGAAATAGTTTGGAAATTCAATTTTTTTTAGAAAAAAATAAAAGCTCTCCGACTCCCGGTTTTTCCTCCGATCAGACTTTCTTGCGAGCTCCTAAGTTCCCAAGTCCAGTCCAAATATTTGTTATCCTGCGATGCTTTAGGTCAGCGTATTCAAGCATCGCGCGCGCGGCAGGCACAAAGAAAGAGCGTCTGTGTTGGAAGCTTGCAGAAGTGTTGGTTTTGATCGAGTAAATAGCAAAGAATTCTCCTTGTGAAGGTAAGAAAACTTTAAAATGGCGTTTTGTACATAGGGAATTCCTTTGGTGCTAAGATACTTGGCCCAGATATTAGGATTCTTGATATTTTAAGCGATCGCGCTGTAACATCATATCGATAGTGTGCTTGCAGCTTTTATCGTTACTATGCATTTTTGCTTGAGTTCAACTGAATTAGCTCGTTGAAAAGTGAAACAGATCGTATGATCGTCGAGTCACAATCCAATAAAAATTTAATGCATCGGAGAATCGAAGTGAAACACTCACGCTGTTTTGGAACCTTGCAAAGTTTTCGACGACGCCATCTTGGTAGCCAGCGTAGCTTGGCGTTCTTGTCAGTCGGGGAGAGCGAGAAATCGCGCGCGAGCAAAAGCGACGGCGGGGGAAAAAGGAAAGAAAGAGCGCGTTCCTTCTCTCTCGCCGTCGCGCGATTTCTCGCTCTCCCCGACTGACTGGAACGCCAAGCTACGCTGGCTACCATCTTGGTTGCGACTGAAATGTCCCCGGCGTATTCAATCGAACAAAATTGAACCAAAATTCAGTCGAACCCAATCAAACACTAATTTCGATCAGATATTATTGCGATTTTTAGTGAAATGCGAACTCTGAAATTCAAAATCCAACTAAGGATTGAGCTTTCTGCTGCTGTCAATCATAATTATTGCCACTGCCAACGAACAATGACAAACAGAAACAAACAAAATGGATCGAAATCTTCCAATCACAACTGGCAGACGTGACCTTTTGACCTGGCCGAAGTGAACTACTGTTTCCCAAGAGGTCCACTAAGATGATTGACGGCAGCAAAAAATGTAAACCGGTGGTCGAGGATTGAATTTCAGAGTTCGCATTTCTCTGAAAACCGCAATAAGGCTGAAAGAACTAGTAAAACATGTACAATATAGTCCTGTGCAATTCTACATGCAGGGTAGAATGCCTCCTCTCTGGCATCATTCCCACTGTTTATTGCTGTAAGGTCACAGTTGAAGTTTATTTATTAAACTGTACAAACAGTACTATTTTACCCTGGGAAAGAGCCTTACCATGCCAGTTCCAAACAGCTCTCTGAATTCTACCTCCTCATTGGGCAGAAAAATTCCTTTGTATTGCCTTTGTATTATTCTGTCCAATCAGCATACAGTAACTTCAAGATTACTTTCATGTGTTCTCATACGGTGGTTGTTGTATCGGCCATACTTTCATTTCAATTTACATCAGCAAACCAAAGAAAAGCCAGGAAATCAGTTTGGATGTCACAAAGAAAGAAATTTCAAAAGATTTTTGTAGTTTTATCACAAATGGTGGCTTGTCTACCTGTGATGCATTGGCTGCACCAAAAAAAAGCAGTGCAGAAAAGTTCCAGTTGTCCAAAGAAGAGAATCGCAAAAAAATGATATCAGCGATTGATGTGAGCTTGAAATTTTCAGTTTTCTGAGCCTTTTATTTTGGGATAAAGTATCAAAGGTACAATTGCTAGCTTGTACTCTTTAATTTTTTTTTCGGCCAACTGGAGCATGTTTGCACTGCATGCATTTTTTGGCGCATGGCTAAAAAAATTATACCAAAAGAATGCCAATGCATTGCGCAGGTAAACAAGCCACCATTTTGATATCCTGATTGGTCCAAACCAAATCTCTCTGGTGGATCATGAAAATTCTTTCTTTCTGACATCAGGAATGTTTTTCCTGGCTTTTTTCAGCTTGCTGATGTAAATTACCTTATTATAGTAAATTAATGCTTCATGAATTTCAAAAATTCGCATTAATTTAAGTCCCAATTTCTCAATACAGTCCAGATGTTCTCATCTATTAGGAAAAAGCATGATTTCATCGGGTGGAAATCTACCGGTAGCATTGAAACTGTGAAGATTCCTTCAGTTAATGCCTAGGTTGGGCTTAAAGGATCCCAGTCAGCCTCCGCCATTTTCTCTGCCATCTAAATTCGGACATTACGCATGTTGAAAAGAAATCCTTGTCCATCCTTGAGCGTTTGCTTTACAGAAGTCACCTGCCTTCACTCCAACTTTTCTTTGCCAATTATTTTTCCTGCAGTTTTGACTGTCCTTGCCCCCACTAACTGCCCCTAGGTCACTCTTTGAGGATGTCCCTATAACAATAGTGTAACAGTACATTACTTTGCTATAAAACAGGGTTTCCCTTTCTCCCTAAACTATACTGTGAAACAGGAGTCATTAATGTTCTTTATTGCATGGAGACAGAATCACAAACTTGAGATATATATATTGAGCAATTATTCCACAAGTGTGCATTGGATATGAGATGGTAGATAGTCAACAAGGGGCGTAGCGCCAAGTTGGCTATAACGATCTCATATCCAACAAGCACGAGTGGAATAATTGTTTTATTAAAATCGCCCAATAAATTGCAATATTTGAGTTTCCCAGCTATTTTTGTTGACGCGTATCGGCTACCAAATTTGTGGTCAATGATACATGTATATGAGCTCATATACCATTGCCTGTGTTAACCAATCAAAATGCAGTATTGCAATATGCCATTGCTAATTTTTAAGAAAATTGCCAAATATTCCATGTCAAATAAATTTCAGGCATGACCAATAATATCAATGATTTGAAATTGATTGAGTGACACCAAATGATGATTGACATGTCGTTACATTGGAAAAACTATGACGTGTCACCCTCGGTAAATAAAGTTTGATTTATTGATTGATTAATATTGATTGGTATCAGCTTATCAATGACCAATGGACTGACAATTTTTATTATTATTATTAGTTATTGGCGCAAAACTATTTACAATAAACGGTTCTATGATACAATCGTTAAAATGAAAAGCAAAATATGTTATAATATTTTATTAATGACCAATCGAATAATTATTGATTGTCACCACCAAATCCTGGGAGCAACTTCTGCAAACTGGTAAATGCAATGACATTTTGATAGTAGTAGGTTTAAATGGAGTCAAGCAGTATAATTAGTAATTCCAAATTGTACACCATAGTGCTCCCTACATTTCCATGGCAACAAATATTGATGTATGTCTCCCGAATTTTTTCCAGATATTCCAAAGATTTTGAAAGTGGGTTTAAAGTTTCTGAAATAATCTCAGGTTCTACCAAAGAATTCTGAAGTTGATCATCACAAAGAATTCTGAAGATTTCCACTTCATACCCAAAACTTCGCATGTTTTTCTGAAGCTGATATAAAGATTTTCAAACATTTCTGAAGTTGACCCAAAGTATTTCAAAGATTTCCAAAGTCCATCCAATTAACCCTCCATGATTTCCTGAAATTGCTTTGTAGACTTCCAAACATTTCTGAAGCTTACCCAAAGACTTCTGTAGATTTCCAGATTAGTTTTAAATTAATAGTTGATGCAAAGTTTTCTGAAGTTAACGCAAAGACACAAGCAAGGATTTCTAAAATTCACCATGTGGTTTGGTGTATACTGCTTGTAATATAGAATGATCCCCTCTTCTTTGGATTTTTTTCCCTGTCATCCACCACCCTTCACCATGATCCTAACTTTTTTTTTTTTTTTTTTTGGGGGGGGGGGGGGTGATACCCCCTCAACATTTACCTAATGTAACATTGCACTGTTATGTGATAATTTATTGGAAGCACAATAATTCAATGTATCTGCTATCCTACAAAGTGTGGTTGAAACTTGAAAACTTGCAAACTTTATTTACCCTGGTATTATGAGGCCTCTAGCAAGTGATGCCAATGAAACCGAGTAAATAAATACATGAAAATGAAGAAAAATAAATAAATAAAATAGGCCGTTTCCGAGTTACCCTTTGCCTCTGTTTTAAAACAAGTCTACGTGCAAAGCCATTCAAATGAAAATGAGTTTGATTTTCATGAAAATGAACCTGTAGGTGAAACTCATTTTCACATGAATGGCTTCACACGTAGACTCGTTTTGAAATAGTGGCAAAGGGTAATCAGCAATGGCCTATAGATTTCTAAGTCCTTAAATAAATTTAAAATAAAATAACATATTATAATAGAATAATGAGAATACTATAAATAATTAAAACACTAACACTGTTGGTTAGAATCAGAACTGTTGGACTAATTAACATCAATTTATTTTGGTATGGGATACTGACAGAAGTCTTCCTTGGAAATGTTGAAAATGTAGAATGCTCTTCGTGCGTACTACCGCCACTTACACTGTATGAGCCCGTTTTGGCCATTTTCTCAGTAAAAATAACAGACTTCTTGAGTTAGGGGCATGCTTCCCTAGGGTAATATCATTTGCAGAGAATAACGTTACTTAGATGATATTAATAACGTTTTAGAGAATTTTAAATTTACTTTTTTATTTCTATTTATATAAAATGTTTATTTTTACACACATACACATTGTAACGAGAACTTATTGTACTCCTAAGTGTCACGTGTTTAAATAAAATTAGATTTTGAGAGCCTCATTTTAGGTCTTCTGGCAGAACTTTGCACTATGTACAGTATTATTATTATTATGTAGTTGCTGTAATTTTAACACTAACGCATAATTTTTGCATGCTCCCCCTCAAATCTCACCAGGTGCCTCCCCCCCCTCCCCATCCACTGCCCGTCAAAATAAACGCATTCGTACGTTGATGACTCTTCTACAATGGGTTAGCAGGACAACTAAATTAATATCATCTAAGTAACTGTGTTTCGGAAAAACAGATCATTACACCCTTGATAGCCACTGCATACCCATAGCCATGCATACAACATAAGAAGGTACACTATAAGTACCTTGTGACAAGTTGTTGAATTGTTTTAAACTTTTCTTTTATTCCCAGGTCTGGACACATAAAGATGTCGAATCTAATAACCCATGAAAGACAACACACAAGAGATATCGGCAGTTCTCATAAATGCAAACAGTGTGGAAAATGTTTTAACAGTGCAGGAAATTTGAGGACTCATGAAAGAGTACATACTGGTGAAAAACGTTATGAATGCAAACAGTGTGGCAAGTGTTTTAACGTTGCAGGAAATTTGAGGACTCATGAAAGAGTTCATACTGGTGAAAAACCTTATGAATGCAAACAGTGTGGCAAGTGTTTTAGACAAGGAGGAGATTTGCGAACTCATGAAAGAGTTCACACGGGTGAAAAGCCTTATGAATGCAAACAGTGTGGCAAGAGTTTTATACAGGCATCACATTATCGAACTCATGAAAGAGTCCACACAGGCTAAAAACCCTATGAATGCAAAAAGTGTGGCAAGTTTTTTAGACAAAGAGGAGATTTTCGAACGCATGAAAGAGTCCACACGGATGAAAAACCTTATCAATGCAAACAGTGTGGCAAATGTTTCAGAACTGCAACACAATATCGAACTCATGAAAGAGTCCACACAGGTGAAAAGCCTTATGAATGCAAAAAGTGTGGCAAGTGTTTTAACCAATTAGGAAGTTTGAGGAATCACGAAAGAGTCCACACGGAAAAGAATTCTTATAAATGCAAACTGAGCTACAAGAACTTCAAGATACCCAAAGATGTAAACTGTAGCACTGATCCAGTCGATAAAGGTACTAAAATTAATGCAACAAAAATGATTATTCATTTACGGCAACATCGGACCCGCAAGAACTCGAACAAGGCCACGTTGAATGTTGGATTTGTCTGGAGGAGTTAAGTAATCGAGCTCTACTTCTCGAACACTACGCTAATCATATGAAATAGAGTATTGTTACTTACTTTATAAGCTTGTTTGCGTTGTAAGCATGTATTATTTAGTTTTGTTGCGTACAAAATCTATGCCATGTTACACGTAGCCAGCGAACGCAGACGCAGTCATTTTTGTCATGTAAAAAATTACCTTCTAATAAGAGGCTCTAAGCTACAAAAACACTGAAGATGTATCAGTTTTAACTAATAAAAAAAATAAAAAGGTGTAAAAATTGTTGCGATTTTTCTGTAAAGCGCTTTTGAACTTTTAGGATATTGGCGCTATACAAATGTTTTATTATTTATATTTATTTAAGATTGGTGACGATTGAGACGATTGCAAATACCGAACTTAAAACACCGTGACAAAGTTTGTTTATTGCTGTTATGACACCCAAAGGTCAAACCGTGAAGCAAACCTGCAGGTCTTCATGTTTAAGTTTTGTTGCATCATATAAACCAAACTACACTGTAGTGATGATATTGACTGGTAAATGTCAAGATAACTAATTATGTTAAATAGAGTCGTTATGTCTCCCACTTCAATGATGTTACACATGTAGTACACTTTCCTTACGCAGTGCTAACAAGTCTCAAGGGGGACGTTGTTGCATAAGGTACAAAAGTAAAAGACAGTAAAAAAATCGATATACAGTAATAACGAAAATAAACAATTGAAATGCCGCAAAGTATCTTTGACAGAGGTCCTCCATTTGTAAGAGTGAAAGAAACTTGACAGCTGCTAGTGATGTCGAGTCACGGGCGACGAGTTTGTGATTATCAGAAAAGGGCCGTGAAAATTGGGTTATATAAACAATTGGCAATTTTGAATAACACTAGTCAAGAAGTGCGATATACACCTCGTAGTTCTTTGTGTAGTTCTCTCGTGTTCTTAAAAATTCTTGCGTGCTTGTGATGCTCAACAAGGACTTCGAATGCGTTAATAAGTTTCTTCTAAGGAACTTGAGATCATTAGTCTTTGCGTTAAACGTTTTGTTACTTACAAATACCATGATATAAACCGTCATAGAACAGGACGGAAATTTTTTAACCCGAGGGGGGATGTAAAATACAAACGCCTGTGACGTCCTACGCAGAGCGCGCTCAGTATCTTATCTATGTTTTAATCCCTTGGTAAAATACACTGTCATCCTCGCCCTGAAGCAAGTATTTAAAAGCTGTATCTTTTAGGAGTAACTTAAGTAAAGAGTGATGTTTTAAGTCAACGGCAAGCAAACTTGTATGACAGTCTTTTTATTATCGTATCCGTATATTGAGGAAAACCTGAAGTGGAAAAGTCATATATAGATTGAAAGCGATTTATAACATTTGTCTACCGGATACAAATAAAGTTATGGAATTTTTAAAAGTGTGGGCCGTGGAAAGTCATGGAAAATGGTATTGATAAAGCAGTGTTCTTTTTTCATTTTTTATTTTTTGCAAAAAAGGTAAAAGTGTGCCAGAAATCAAGATGATTTTTGAAAATTTACAAGAAAAAGGTCAAGTCTAGGTCATGGAAAACATGGAAAAGTCATGGAAAAGGTCATGTTTGAAAAAAAAAAAGCCATGAAATTTCAAAGGCTGAATGGAGTTTGAAACCTGGATGGACCTAAATAGACGGACGTAAAATCGCGAGCGGAAGTGATTTTTGATCTTTTTTCGATGAGAAAGTTACACTAACAAATACCGTGAGTGGAAATTCTCCCATACAGACCTCTTGCTTGGTTAACAAGAGCTTATTATCACAGAAAAGGTATGTAGACCGCTTGATACAGAAAAGACAGCTCTCTTGCTCTGGGTGGTCGGTAGACTGGAACAAGAAAAAGATCCGAAAGATGAAATCCCGGAGTCCAATCCAAATACTGCGGAGATATTTCTTTTGCTAGCAGACTGGAACTAGCGTTATCAGTCACGTAACCTAAAGCGTCGTTCGTGTCGATCTGTGTTGCCCGCACAAGAATTTTGATCAAGTATAAAACAGCAAAGGCTTCTTCTAGTGCTGGTAAGATAACATTAGAAATGTCTTGTTGCTTAGTAGATGTATTCGGGTGCTAGAATTCCTAAACTAGATCAGGCTTTGAGCCTCGATCGTTATATTTAGCGATTGCACCCTATTGAACATCGATAGCATCCTTTATAATTATAAGCTTGTGGCTAGCCCCATACTTAATTATGCATACACATTATTCCACACAATCAATCCTTCACACACGAACGACACTCACGAATAGAACGAGAGTGACAAATTGTATGCATTATTTAGTATGGGGTTACGCAGTTGGTTAAGGACAGCTCGCCCAGTTTAGTGTTGTTGGAGAATGAAACTTCTCGTTTGCTTCTTTCATTTACAATCTTGGCAAGTTTTCCGTATAACCCCATACTTGATTATACATACAACTTTGTGAAGTTCTCTTCAAGACTGCCGTTCGTATTAAAGTGAAGGATTATAGGGAATAGTTTGTATGCATAATTACGTATGCAGAGTATGGGGCTATACGGAAATCTTTCCACAATCTGTAAATTTACTACTCCTGTGGAGGAAATTGAAGTGAAACATCTTGACGCTAATTGGGGACAGTGTGACAGGCTCTGAATATTTTCTCACATGTAGCTAACAGAACTGATGGTTAAGGTTTGCAACCAACCCTGAGAGATTCAAATGATAGTGGCATGGCTGTCCCTGGGGGGGAGGGGCGGGGGGGTACCCTGTTTATTTTTGGGTGGGGGTGTGTCGCTGGGAATTTGAAGCCCTTGCCCTATACCAGACCATGTTCAGCTGATTTTTGCAACCCTATAGTGGACTAGACACCGAAAATCCCTACCCTATCCCAGACTTGCATTTTTTAGAACTGTATCACTATCAGTGTTTTAATGGAAAACCATCTGTCAACAACGATGCCGCAATGATTTTATTTACCTTAAGTAGAGCCTTGTTCTCTTCTGAGTTTCTATTCCTATTAACTGAACTTAATTCGTCAAACCACCAATCAGTTTCCCTAGACCAAAACTCTCTCATTTCTATACCCTATCCCAGACTAAACTGCTTGAAAATTATACCCTTCACAGCGGCACATACCTATACAGCTCTTGTATGGGAGTGCCCCCCCCCCCCCCGGGTGGCTGCCATGTTGGTGGTCATGTTAGTGACAACCAACATGGGGGCAATGACATCACTTGCCAACCAAGAATATGATATCCTAACCTCCTTCCCAGGCCTCTCTCCTTTTCCTCCCTTGTCATCGAGGAGAGAGACCCTGGTTGCAGCTGGTCACATACGGTAAAAAATACTGCAGCAGGGGTGGATCTTTTAACTAATTTTGTCACGATGAGCAAAAATCCTTCTCCAGAATATGGAAGGGACATAAAAAATAATGGTTTCTTACAAATCATAATGGCGCCGTACATGATGGCGAAATACAATGAAATTTACAAAACTTTCTGAAGATTTTGGTTCAAAAAGGCAGCTGATAGTCCAAGTGTGTTTTCTTATTCAGTTGTCTTCAGAAAGTGTTGTGTTCTTTTGGATACAACGTCGTTATTATCTTAAAAGTGAAACAGACTATTTGGCTCAAAACATAAACTTGATGTCGCTGCGCTGAATTGGGTTTTGCTCACGTGTTTACGGTGGCGTACAAGTTGCTCAAAGTTGAGAGGTATCGTCGCTAAAAAATCCGATCGAGCCACCTTAAGTGACTGGATGTGATGTTGGTCTATAAAAGGGTACCTGCAGCAATAAATTCACTGGTACCAATTTATACTCCTTGGTGGAGAGTTAAGGGACTATGATGAAGTGATCCCAGCAAGGGCTCAAACCTGGACCGCCTGTTTCAAAGTCCAGGCAACTAACAATTAGGCCACCACCCTCTTCCTTGTTTTGTTTTGAGGTACATGTATTGGCTCAGTCAGTGTGCAGAAGGTCATACATATGGTTTTGTCTGAGTTTTTTGATTTTTTTTTTTTCAACTGAGTAGTTTGCAGGACAGTTGTTCCTGATTTATTAACATCTTTTTCATATTTCTACCAAGCTTGGCATACCATGATTTCTTAATGCCATTTAATCTTAACAGTTGTACATTGGTGTCATAAAAGTTATAATTTTAATGTTAACAGACATTCAATTATAAGGTTAATCTATCTACATGACAGAGATTTACTGAGATTTTTTGCACAGAATGGAAAGTTAGAAACATACAAGAAAAATAGTCTAGAAAGTATCTTTGAATTTTTGTTAAAGTCTGATTGATGCTTAGCAACATAACAGTCACAATGTAATATATTATTTTTGCCATATTTTTTATTATCATTTTTTTATAGTTTATTGCTAACTGCTGGCCTCAAACAAAACTGTCTGAAGATTTTGGTTCAAAAAGGCAGCTGATAGTCCAAGTGTGTTTTCTTATTCAGTTGTCTTCAGAAAGTGTTGTGTTCTTTTGGATACAACGTCGGTATTATCTTAAAAGTGAAACAGACTATTTGGCTCAAAACATAAACTTGATGTCGCTGCGCTGAATTGGGTTTTGCTCACGAACGCATCGAAATTCAAAACTTTTCTGCAATAAATCAGCGGTAAACCTTTTCTTTTGCCATTTGCACAGTTCAAACAACTTTTGCTGTACACTAGTTCATCTCGATGAAGACGAAGAAAGGCAGGTAATTGTTTAAAAATGCTTCCAATCAGTCAGTTTGTAATTTGCAGTGCGCGCTTGCTAGGGATAGATTGCGTAATCTTGTTTTTCAAAACAAGATCAGGTTAAAAAAAGTTAGCTTTTCTGTTTTTTCGTTGTTTAGCACTTTGGAAAACCTCGCTGTAGGTACACTGTTTGAATTTCTATTAGTTTCTGTGAGAAAATTTATGGCTTAAAGTTGAAATTCAAGTAACTCGTTGCGAAGTTGAAAATGTTATTGCGTGTTTGGTATTCCTGTACAACTCTTTGTGAGAAGTAAGAACTTAATTGACTACACACTAAATGAGGAGAATTTCCTCGAGGCAGTGACTCTCTGTGCAGCGCTTTGGCCACGGCAAGAAGAAACGCTGTTCGGTTCACTCCTTCTATGAACAGATTTTTGCTACAATCTCCAGTGCGAATTCAGACCTTCAGATAAGGGGGGGGGGGGGGGCACGACCATCCAGACCCTAGAATAAGGGAGGCCCTTCTTCTTCTTTACTTTGGAAACCTAACGCCAATGAAAAAAGCCTGCTGACGGGAGGGAACAATTATTTAAACCCTCTGTCCCTGGCATAGTAGATTTGTCACATGGACGAAAAAAGACTCTGTTACCCCTCCCCACTAACTTACTTTTTTAACCAAGATTTTTGTTGGTCATCTGACCAGCCACAACCAGGGTCTCTCTCCTCAACAACAAGGGAGGAAAAGGAGAGAGGCCCTGGGAATGAGGTCGATGATATCCTGGTAGAATGTTTTCTGACATTAAATACATGTATAATTGTCAATTTTATGAAATATATCAATCGATAACATTCAATGATTATTAATCAACTAATATTTGGAAATCGGAGACCAATAAATGATGGAAAATTTTGACTTTTTACATGATTAATTTTTGTCAATTTCCATCATTATCATCAATTTTCATTGATTGACTAAAATTTGAAAGTATATTTGTTGGAATAAAATTGAACATGGCAAATTTCAGCATGTCACAATCAAGTTTGGTTCTTCTTATAATTGGAAAAAAAAGTTCATATGTTGGTAAAAATTGAAGTCTGCATTTTATCCTAGTGGCCCATCAGGCCAGAGCTTATCACGGTTTCTGTAGCATTAAGGTGGCTCGATCGGATTTTTGAGCGACGATACCTTTCAACTTTGAGCAACTTGTACGCCACCGTAAACAATCCGACTGAAAATCGATCAGTACAGCTGTACTAAAGAAAGATGAAAGTTTCGAATGAGATAAGTTTCATCGAAATCGGAGTAACCATAGCAACATAATGACGTCACCACCCATTTTACACGAGACCGATTTTCTTGTAATAGAGGGATAATTTTGAAAAAAAGGCTTCTAGATCTTGGACTTGACATAGTTTTCTCAAGGTCTGCAAAATTTGAAGAATTTCTATGAGAGCGTTTTCGAGAAAATTTTAGATGAAGTTTTCAGGTGCTAAAATACAACAAAAACAAAGCAGTCTTAAAACATTATTGAGAAAACGTTCACAAGGCCCGATCAAGTAACATTTTGGCCTTAAGTGAATCTTGTACTTTCTAATTACCTTGGAAGAAAATCTCAGAGAAATCCTTTCATTTGATTTCTTGAAACATCGGCTTGAATATGAACTGGTATGAAGTGTTATTTCGCTCTTTTTATCAAAAAAGGGCCTTCGCTTACTAAAATGATCGCAAAATAAAAAGCGCTCGATAGAATTTTTTTAAACTTGGCAGTCAAAAAGAAGAATAAGTTTGTAATGAAATGTCCAATTTTCAAAATAATTGAAACATTCTAAGGCAGTTAATTTAAAGACTTAACTCAGGTAAACATTAATTGCGCTGTTTTTCACTCTACATCGGATCGCTGCCTCATTATAAGTCTCTATTGTGTCGTGCCCCGTGCATTTGCAAATTTCAGCACATCTTGAATATGTAAAACAGCCGCTTTTTTCCGAAAACTGAACAGAAACAAGCTAATTTAACAAGCCAAAATGCAATAACAACGAGGAATAGGCTAGTAAAGTACTTGTATTATCTTCAGTCTCCTAACAGTTTCAAGGCCAAGGCAGAATTGTCACGAAAATCTCCAGTAATAAATAATTAGTGGTTCATGATCTACTGGAATTTACAAATGCACGCGGCTTGAGACAATGGATACAGATAATGAGGCAGCGATTCCGATGTAGGGTGAAAAACAGCGCAATGTTTACCTGAATTAAGGCTTTGAATTAACTGCCTTAAGATGTTTCAATTATCTTGAAAATAAGACATTTCATTACAAACTTATTCTTCTTTTTGACTGCCAAGTTTAAAAAAATTCTATCGAGCGCTTTTTATTTTGCGATCATTTTAGTAAGCGAAGGCCCTTTTTCGACAAAAGAGCGAAATAACACTTCATACCAGTTCATATTCAAGCCGATGTTTCAAGAAATCAAATAAAACGATTTCTCTGAGATTTTCTCCCAAGGTAATTAGAAAGTACAAGATTCACTTAAGGCCAAAATGTTACTTGATCGGGCCTTGTGAACGTTTTCTCAATAGTGTTTTAAGACTGCTTTGTTTTTGTTGTATTTTAGCACCTGAAAACTTCATCTAAAATTTTCTCGAAAACGCTCTCATAGAAATTCTTCAAATTTTGCAGACCTTGAGAAAACTATGTCAAGTCCAAGATCTAGAAGCCTTTTTTTCAAAATTATCCCTCTATTACAAGAAAATCGGTCTCGTGTAAAATGGGTGGTGACGTCATTATGTTGCTAGGGTTACTCCGAATTCGATGAAACTTATCTCATTCGAAACTTTCATCTTTCTTTTGTACAGCTGTACTGATCGATTTTCAGTCAGATTGTTTACGGTGACGTACAAGTTGCTCAAAGTTGAGAGGTATCGTCGCTCAAAAATCCGATCGAGCCACCTTAAGTGACTGGATGTGATGTTGGTCTATAAAAGGGTACCTGCAGCAATAAATTCACTGGTACCAATTTATACTCCTTGGTGGAGAGTTAAGGGACTATGATGAAGTGATCCCAGCAAGGGCTCAAACCTGGACCGCCTGTTTCAAAGTCCAGGCAACTAACAATTAGGCCACCACCCTCTTCCTTGTTTTGTTTTGAGGTACATGTATTGGCTCAGTCAGTGTGCAGAAGGTCATACATATGGTTTTGTCTGAGTTTTTTGATTTTTTTTTTCAACTGAGTAGTTTGCAGGACAGTTGTTCCTGATTTATTAACATCTTTTTCATATTTCTACCAAGCTTGGCATACCATGATTTCTTAATGCCATTTAATCTTAACAGTTGTACATTGGTGTCATAAAAGTTATAATTTTAATGTTAACAGACATTCAATTATAAGGTTAATCTATCTACATGACAGAGATTTACTGAGATTTTTTGCACAGAATGGAAAGTTAGAAACATACAAGAAAAATAGTCTAGAAAGTATCTTTGAATTTTTGTTAAAGTCTGATTGATGCTTAGCAACACAACAGTCACAATGTAATATATTATTTTTGCCATATTTTTTATTATCATTTTTTTATAGTTTATTGCTAACTGCTGGCCTCAAACAAAACTGTCTGAAGATTTTGGTTCAAAAAGGCAGCTGATAGTCCAAGTGTGTTTTCTTATTCAGTTGTCTTCAGAAAGTGTTGTGTTTTTTTGGATACAACGTCGGTATTATCTTAAAAGTGAAACAGACTATTTGGCTCAAAACATAAACTTGATGTCGCTGCGCTGAATTGGGTTTTGCTCACGAACGCATCGAAATTCAAAACTTTTCTGCAATAAATCAGCGGTAAACCTTTTCTTTTGCCGTTTGCACAGTTCAAACAACTTTTGCTGTACACTAGTTCATCTCGATGAAGACGAAGAAAGGCAGGTAATTGTTTAAAAATGCTTCCAATCAGTCAGTTTGTAATTTGCAGTGCGCGCTTGCTAGGGATAGATTGCGTAATCTTGTTTTTCAAAACAAGATCAGGTTAAAAAAAGTTAGCTTTTCTGTTTTTTCGTTGTTTAGCACTTTGGAAAACCTCGCTGTAGGTACACTGTTTGAATTTCTATTAGTTTCTGTGAGAAAATTTATGGCTTAAAGTTGAAATTCAAGTAACTCGTTGCGAAGTTGAAAATGTTATTGCGTGTTTGGTATTCCTGTACAACTCTTTGTGAGAAGTAAGAACTTAATTGACTACACACTAAATGAGGAGAATTTCCTCGAGGCAGTGACTCTCTGTGCAGCGCTTTGGCCACGGCAAGAAGAAACGCTGTTCGGTTCACTCCTTCTATGAACAGATTTTTGCTACAATCTCCAGTGCGAATTCAGACCTTCAGATAAGGGGGGGGGGGGGCACGACCATCCAGACCCTAGAATAAGGGAGGCCCTTCTTCTTCTTTACTTTGGAAACCTAACGCCGATGAAAAAAGCCTGCTGACGGGAGGGAACAATTATTTAAACCCTCTGTCCCTGGCATAGTAGATTTGTCACATGGACGAAAAAAGACTCTGTTACCCCTCCCCACTAACTTACTTTTTTAACCAAGATTTTTGTTGGTCATCTGACCAGCCACAACCAGGGTCTCTCTCCTCAACAACATGGGAGGAAAAGGAGAGAGGCCCTGGGAATGAGGTCGATGATATCCTGGTAGAATGTTTTCTGACATTAAATACATGTATAATTGTCAATTTTATGAAATATATCAATCGATAACATTCAATGATTATTAATCAACTAATATTTGGAAATCGGAGACCAATAAATGATGGAAAATTTTGACTTTTTACATGATTAATGTTTGTCAATTTCCATCATTATCATCAATTTTCATTGATTGACTAAAATTTGAAAGTATATTTGTTGGAATAAAATTGAACATGGCAAATTTCAGCATGTCACAATCAAGTTTGGTTCTTCTTATAATTGGAAAAAAAAGTTCATATGTTGGCAAAAATTGAAGTCTGCATTTTATCCTAGTGGCCCATCAGGCCAGAGCTTATCACGGTTTCTGTAGCATTAAGTGACTGGATGTGATGTTGGTCTATAAAAGGGTACCTACAGCAATAAATTCACTGGTACCAATTTATACTCCTTGGTGGAGAGTTAAGGGACTATGATGAAGTGATCCCAGCAAGGGCTCAAACCTGGACCGCCTGTTTCAAAGTCCAGGCAACTAACAATTAGGCCACCACCCTCTTCCTTGTTTTGTTTTGAGGTACATGTATTGGCTCAGTCAGTGTGCAGAAGGTCATACATATGGTTTTGTCTGAGTTTTTTGATTTTTTTTTTCAACTGAGTAGTTTGCAGGACAGTTGTTCCTGATTTATTAACATCTTTTTCATATTTCTACCAAGCTTGGCATACCATGATTTCTTAATGCCATTTAATCTTAACAGTTGTACATTGGTGTCATAAAAGTTATAATTTTAATGTTAACAGACATTCAATTATAAGGTTAATCTATCTACATGACAGAGATTTACTGAGATTTTTTGCACAGAATGGAAAGTTAGAAACATACAAGAAAAATAGTCTAGAAAGTATCTTTGAATTTTTGTTAAAGTCTGATTGATGCTTAGCAACACAACAGTCACAATGTAATATATTATTTTTGCCATATTTTTTATTATCATTTTTTTATAGTTTATTGCTAACTGCTGGCCTCAAACAAAACTGTCTGAAGATTTTGGTTCAAAAAGGCAGCTGATAGTCCAAGTGTGTTTTCTTATTCAGTTGTCTTCAGAAAGTGTTGTGTTTTTTTGGATACAACGTCGGTATTATCTTAAAAGTGAAACAGACTATTTGGCTCAAAACATAAACTTGATGTCGCTGCGCTGAATTGGGTTTTGCTCACGAACGCATCGAAATTCAAAACTTTTCTGCAATAAATCAGCGGTAAACCTTTTCTTTTGCCGTTTGCACAGTTCAAACAACTTTTGCTGTACACTAGTTCATCTCGATGAAGACGAAGAAAGGCAGGTAATTGTTTAAAAATGCTTCCAATCAGTCAGTTTGTAATTTGCAGTGCGCGCTTGCTAGGGATAGATTGCGTAATCTTGTTTTTCAAAACAAGATCAGGTTAAAAAAAGTTAGCTTTTCTGTTTTTTCGTTGTTTAGCACTTTGGAAAACCTCGCTGTAGGTACACTGTTTGAATTTCTATTAGTTTCTGTGAGAAAATTTATGGCTTAAAGTTGAAATTCAAGTAACTCGTTGCGAAGTTGAAAATGTTATTGCGTGTTTGGTATTCCTGTACAACTCTTTGTGAGAAGTAAGAACTTAATTGACTACACACTAAATGAGGAGAATTTCCTCGAGGCAGTGACTCTCTGTGCAGCGCTTTGGCCACGGCAAGAAGAAACGCTGTTCGGTTCACTCCTTCTATGAACAGATTTTTGCTACAATCTCCAGTGCGAATTCAGACCTTCAGATAAGGGGGGGGGGGGGCACGACCATCCAGACCCTAGAATAAGGGAGGCCCTTCTTCTTCTTTACTTTGGAAACCTAACGCCGATGAAAAAAGCCTGCTGACGGGAGGGAACAATTATTTAAACCCTCTGTCCCTGGCATAGTAGATTTGTCACATGGACGAAAAAAGACTCTGTTACCCCTCCCCACTAACTTACTTTTTTAACCAAGATTTTTGTTGGTCATCTGACCAGCCACAACCAGGGTCTCTCTCCTCAACAACATGGGAGGAAAAGGAGAGAGGCCCTGGGAATGAGGTCGATGATATCCTGGTAGAATGTTTTCTGACATTAAATACATGTACAATTGTCAATTTTATGAAATATATCAATCGATAACATTCAATGATTATTAATCAACTAATATTTGGAAATCGGAGACCAATAAATGATGGAAAATTTTGACTTTTTACATGATTAATGTTTGTCAATTTCCATCATTATCATCAATTTTCATTGATTGACTAAAATTTGAAAGTATATTTGTTGGAATAAAATTGAACATGGCAAATTTCAGCATGTCACAATCAAGTTTGGTTCTTCTTATAATTGGAAAAAAAAGTTCATATGTTGGCAAAAATTGAAGTCTGCATTTTATCCTAGTGGCCCATCAGGCCAGAGCTTATCACGGTTTCTGTAGCATTAAGTGACTGGATGTGATGTTGGTCTATAAAAGGGTACCTACAGCAATAAATTCACTGGTACCAATTTATACTCCTTGGTGGAGAGTTAAGGGACTATGATGAAGTGATCCCAGCAAGGGCTCAAACCTGGACCGCCTGTTTCAAAGTCCAGGCAACTAACAATTAGGCCACCACCCTCTTCCTTGTTTTGTTTTGAGGTACATGTATTGGCTCAGTCAGTGTGCAGAAGGTCATACATATGGTTTTGTCTGAGTTTTTTGATTTTTTTTTTCAACTGAGTAGTTTGCAGGACAGTTGTTCCTGATTTATTAACATCTTTTTCATATTTCTACCAAGCTTGGCATACCATGATTTCTTAATGCCATTTAATCTTAACAGTTGTACATTGGTGTCATAAAAGTTATAATTTTAATGTTAACAGACATTCAATTATAAGGTTAATCTATCTACATGACAGAGATTTACTGAGATTTTTTGCACAGAATGGAAAGTTAGAAACATACAAGAAAAATAGTCTAGAAAGTATCTTTGAATTTTTGTTAAAGTCTGATTGATGCTTAGCAACATAACAGTCACAATGTAATATATTATTTTTGCCATATTTTTTATTAACATTTTTTATAGTCTATTGCTAACTGCTGGCCTCAATTTGCTGGCATGATGTTTAAATTTGCAGAAATGTTACAGAATTTAACTTTATTGATTTGTTGTTTATTTTATACAGTGACTGACTGTGACCCTTAATTACATAGCTTCTAAATATGAATTTCACAATAGACTAGTTTTTTTGGTGAGTACTGTTGAAGAACCAATAAACTACCTTCCTAGAATGTACCATGGTGACTCACATAAACATTAAATATTACTTAATAACCCTCCCCCTCTCCCCTTAGGTTAAGAGAAACGGTTTATGATTCACTTGACTCTTAGACAACCATCAAAAAGATGGTTGTCTAAAGGAAGAGTTGTTTTTTGAATTTTTTTTTTGAAATTCTTTATACAAAGAAATTAAGCAAGAACACCGCAGAAATAAAGCAACAACCCAGCAGTCTGTTTATGTGGGGAAGTCCAACAGTCCCTCTCTCCAGCCAGTTGTATACATAAGTGCTGGCAAATTTGATACTTGGGTAGGGCTATAAGCTTGTGATGAACTAGCATTTCATTCAAGGAAGAATAGAAATACTCCCAGTCTGTTAATTCTACAGAAACCAGGATAAGCTATGGTGGTATGGAACACCTTGTCACGATGGAAATATTACCTTTTTTTCACTCACGCTTGTTGGATGTGACATAGTTATAGCCACCTCAGTACTAAGGGTCTCGTTGGCAATCCACCATGTCATATGCAATACTTTTATCACAAAACTCGATACAGTATATGACACCTTAGACTGTATATACCTGACAAGAATGTCATTACCAAAATATTAATTTACCTTCGACTTAAAGCTAAAAGAGGTGATCAAGACGGCTTTGAATAAAACAGAAAATTTACAAGCAGGTACCATTTTAGTGACAACTGTTTTAGAAGGATGAACAGAGTAGGGAATGGGAATAAAATTACTAATAGCGTCCGTTATTCTTTGTTTGTGTGGAGAACAATGACCCTTCTACATGCACAGTGATTTGCTTGATCTATTGAAATAACGCGATGGAAATAGAATTTCAGACTACAATGCTCTTTTAATTCTATTAAGTGGCCAGGCACTGTATGACTAGAGATTATTTACTTGCCGTAATAAAGGAGTAAATGCCTTCGTGACAAGCTGATGTTATATGTTGGAACCACTTTCACTTTTCATTGTTTCTATTTCCAGGAATTGAGGCGTGCGGAAAATTTTTTAGAAATGTCAAAACTAAGGAAGCAAAAGAAAACTGACACAGGGGAGAAGCCGTTTGCATGTAAACATTGTGGCAAGTATTTTATCCAAGCAGGACATTTGCGGCTACATGAAAGAGTTCATACTGGTGAGAAGCCTTATGAATGTAAACAGTGTAGCAAGTGTTTTAGCCAAGCAGGAAGTTTAAGGACTCATGAAAGGGTTCATACTGGTGAGAAGCCTTATGAATGCAAACAGTGTCGCAAGTCCTTTAATCGAGCAGAAAATTTAAAGAGACATGAAAGAGTTCATACAGGTGAAAAGCCTTATGAATGTAAACAGTGTGGCAAGTGTTTTAGCCGAACAGGAATTTTAAGGACTCATGAAAGGGTTCATACTGGTGAAAAGCCTTATGAATGTAAACAGTGTGGCAAGTGTTTTAGCCAAGCAGGAAGTTTGAGGACTCATGAAAGAGTCCACACAGGGGAAAGGCCTTATGAATGCAAACAGTGTCGCAAGGCCTTTAATCGAGCACAACATTTGAAGAGACATGAAAGAGTCCACATTGGTGTGAAGCCTTATGAATGCAAACAGTGTGGCAAGTGTTTTAACCAAGCAGGAAGTTTAAGGACTCATGAAAGGGTTCATACTGGTGAGAAGCCTTATGAATGCAAACAGTGTCGCAAGGCCTTTAATCGAGCAGAGAATTTAAAGAGACACGAACGAGTTCATACTGGTGAGAAGTCTTATGAATGTAAACAGTGTGGCAAGTGTTTTAGCCGAGCAGGAAGTTTAAGGACTCATGAAAGGGTTCATACTGGTGAGAAGCCTTATGAATGCAAACAGTGTCGCAAGGCCTTTAATCAAGCAGAACATTTAAAGAGACATGAAAGAGTCCACATTGGTGTGAAGCCTTATGAATGCAAACAGTGTGGCAAGTGTTTTGGCCAAACAGGAATTTTAAGGACTCATGAAAGGGTTCATACTGGTGAAAAGCCTTATGAATGTAAACAGTGTGGCAAGTGTTTTAGCCAAGCAGGAAGTTTGAGGACTCATGAAAGAGTCCACACAGGGGAAAGGCCTTATGAATGCAAACTGTGTCGCAAGGCCTTTAATCGAGCACAACATTTAAAGAGACATGAAAGGGTTCATACAGGTGAAAAGCCGTATGAATGTAAACAGTGTGGCAAGTGTTTTAACCAAGCAGGAAGTTTAAGGACTCATGAAAGGGTTCATACTGGTGAGAAGCCTTATGAATGCAAACAGTGTCGCAAGGCCTTTAATCGAGCAGAGAATTTAAAGAGACACGAACGAGTTCATACTGGTGAGAAGTCTTATGAATGTAAACAGTGTGGCAAGTGTTTTAGGCGAGCGGGAAGTTTAAGGACTCATGAAAGGGTTCATACTGGCGAGAAGCCTTATGAATGCAAACGGTGTCGCAAGGCCTTTAATCAAGCAGAACATTTAAAGAGACATGAAAGAGTCCACATTGGTGTGAAGCCTTATGAATGCAAACAGTGTGGCAAGCGTTTTAGCCAAGGAGGAAATTTAAAAATACATGAAATCTCCCACACAAGAGAGATGCCTTTCAACTCAAAGCCAGGCTACTTTGAATGTTGGATTTGTCAGGAGGAGTTAGGTAGTCGAGCTTTACTTCTTGAACACTACAATAATCACATGACTGTAGCTAATTGACCTACTTTGCTCTTAACTATAGTGGAACCCCGTTAATCTGATCAACGGGTATTTCCATGATAAATTTTTATTAAGTATTTACTATTGTACAAAACTACTTCGAAAAGGGGTTTTATATTATTAGGTAATTTAAGTGCAAAAACGCAAGAGAAGGGTTTGAAAAAGACTAGTGACGAGTGAGACTGATTAAATAATGTTAAGTTAATTGGTTTAATTGCATCATGCTTGAGGTTTACTACTTTATGCTTGTCATGGCGCCCAAGGTGGAAATCCCAAAGCAAAGAAGATCTTTACTTTTGTTTGGTTACAGTTACATGTATCTTTTAAAATCATTTTTAGAATGCTGACAAGACATTAACTTTTGTAGCCTTCTGTTCTGGTTTTGTTGTGTTGAAATAATTTGATACAAACCATGAGTGGACGAGAAAATAACATTTCCAGAGGTGTTTGATATTTTTTTAGAATGTGTTTCTTGGCTTATTGGAGATGAACTTTTTTTGCTTTCCATTGTTGGTTTGCGAGATCACAAAGAAATACGACATCCTTGTTAGAAGGAAGAACAGATTTTGACAACGAGACATAGTTTCTCACCTTGTGATGAAAGGTGTCCAGAACTCGTGGAAGCCTGTGGCTGTTCAAAGGCTTCGCGTGGATGATGACAAGTAAGTGTAGACTGATAGGTCCAAACTTACGCACAGAATATAGTTACTACATCGAATTAAGTTATAGATTAATGTGTATGGTATGTTTTCCGAAATATTTACACTGTAATTATTTTTAGCACTGCAATGCTATTAAACTGTTGTTGTTGTTGTTGTAAGTAGTACAATAATTAGATTCCTCTAACCAAACTCGATTCTTTCGTTCTTTAAAAGACAAAACTTTTATTTTGTTAAAGCATTCAGAGCCATGAAATTTTTTTTACACTGCGTAGGAAACGTTCCCTTCTAAAATTAAGTTTGTAGTATGTGTGTTTAGCAGATTACTTAGTTCTCGTTCCATCCTTGCTTTTCAAAAACGGCTAGAGGAAAAAAATCTCGACTGTAGCACTGGGTTTTTAAGCAGAAAAGAAAGAAATTACATAGATGTCCCTAAACAAGAAAACGTGTAACTTCTCAGTTCTATCAAAGAAGTTTCCATCCTTTGCGCAGAGGACAACACGAAAAATTTTTAGGGGGATCCGGATGGATCTGAACCCGTACCTTTTCCACTAAAAAATGATGCACTATGTAGCAAACATTTTTCGCTCTTTTGTCCGGTCGCCTCCCACATGCTTTCCGTACCCGTCTTTTTCGTAGGAGGGGAGGGAGCTCGCCTCCCCACCCCTGTCACAAGAATGCTGCACACAAATGTTTATTGGGTTTTGATATACACCGTGCCAAAGGAAATTATTGTGCCCTTGAGGCAATTTATACCACGACCGGTCTTCACCTTCGCAGCTGATTTCTCTAAGAGGCCAATCACCTCTTCGAAACCTTTTTACAATTTGATTAGGCTAGCATTTAAGGCTAGCATTTAAAAGCCAGTTTCTGTTTCTTGTTTAGTTTTCGCCGCCAGTCATGTTAAGCCTTCTGAGAAGTAAGTGCCGCCCCATTTCACTTTCGTATAACGGTCAATGTATTTTGGTCGATGTAATTTTTAACGAAAGGTGCAATCATTTGTAACCAAGCTTTTAGGAATGGACAATGCCACATCTGCTCTATTTAAGTCTTGCACCAGGTAGAAACTGTGCTCTGATTATTAGATGAAATCAGGCTTGGTAAAGGCAGTTATGAGGCCTAAGTAAGGTTCACGCATTGTTCAGGTACAGGGATAGCGTCGGCTATTTTTCGCGGGCTTAGCGGTTACGGTTTTGATCTGGGGTGGTGGCAGGGATTTCTTTTTATAACATAGATTTTCTAAATTGGCTTCGATCGTTGAAGAAGGGGACACGTGCTTATCCACATATAGATTACGTTTTGCTTTTCACAATGGTGGAGACTAGATCTTTGATCACGACTGTTCTGAGCAATAATTTCACTGACTTTACTTTTACATTTTAAGCTATTTCACCGTAGAATTTCGGAAATGTGCCGTCCTGGGCTTATTTTTGCTCAACGTCCCTTTCAAATGGGTTTACCTTTTGAAGAGTTGTATACCTTGTCAACTGGTCGGAAAGGGGCATGGTTCCCTGGGGAAAATATTTAGATAAAGACTCTAAAAAATTCCTTAGCCTTCAATTTTTTGGAATCTTTTCATCATGACAGAGTCTTTCCTCTGACGAATAGTTTTCCAGGCCATTTATTATCAAAATGGGTAACAAACATACAAATCGTGTCCGAGAAAATGAATCGTGTGCTTTCTATTATAGGTAACGTCATTTCACGTGCGATGCGCGGTTGAACGTAATGAGTTCTTTACTAATTAACGACCCCCAATTAATTAATTGATCATTCGTATAAGAAAAATCTGAAAATATCCGACATCTGACAATTCTTGAAGACAAATGTTTTATCTTTTTGACATGTCAATCAATCACTCCTTTCCTATAATATGGTCAAAGTTGATCACAAATATGTATTCCTGTTATGTGGGTTTTTAGTTTAGAGGACATTATAGGAAGACAGAGGAAAAACGTCTTATTGCTTGAGTTATTGTAAATTGCTCCTCGTCGGTTACTTTCTCGATTTGTTCTGGATGTTGGCTCCTCTCTACGATCTCGCTGTTTACTGCAATGTTCTAACGTGGCTTTAACCTGACTTGAAAAATGTTTTGTGCGGGCTGCAAACAGAGGGCGCAGTTTCTTCACCTTTGAGGTAAGCTACAAGATACTACTCTTAACCTACAAAGCGCTTAACGGCCAGGCCCCAATTTATATTACTGAGATGCTAGAGCCCTATACACCAACCAGGAGTTAACGATCCTCGTCTAAAAACTTACTAAAAATATATACCATCTGTGAAGTTAGTAAGCTATGGCCAAAGGTACTTCTCTTTTGTAGCACCTATAGCCTATGGAACTCTCTCCCGAACTATATAAGAGAGAGCGGCTCGCTATCAGATTTTAAGACTTGTATAAAGACATACCTTTTTAACAAATTTTATAATTAGACTTTTAGTTAGTCAGTTAACCAGTAAATTAGATAGTTTAGTCTGACAGTTAGTTAGTCACTTAGTTAATTAGTTAAGTTAGTTAGTTAATGAGTTAGTTTTTCATTTAAAGGTTTTAATGATTCTTAGTTTTTATTTCCATTTTTACAGCTTAGCTATTTTATTTGTTAGTTTTTCCTTTTATCACTGATGTAAATATTTTAAGTAAATTTCACTTTTTAATAACATTTTTATTGTAAAGCGCCATTAGCCATGGATATGGCGCTATATAAATCTTTATTTTTATTATTATTATTATTATTATTATTATTATTATTATTATTATTATTATTATTATTATTATTATTATTATTATTATAAGCCACAAAAGCGGGCTCCGTATAAGGCAAGTCCGCCATGCTATCTCCGTAATAATTACTGAACTCTCCCAGTGCGCGTTGAACATATTCATGAATTTTCTGCGGCACGAATAACAACGCATGTACCACAGCATTCAACATACAAAGACAGTGGTGGTGGATCTTGCTTTTTCTTTTTAACTCTTTCGTAGCTGATGTGTTCTCGATAGTTTGCGACTTTTATGCCAGAAACTTCTTCCCGAAGAGCTTCTGTAAATTTCTGGTCAACATTCTCTGTTCTGCAAACCGCAATGGAGCTTCTTAAGATTAGTTCATCCACTGGAGGTGGTCGAATTTTCATTCTTCTTTTGTTTGTTTCTTTGCTTGCTAGTTGATGTGCTTTTCTTTCCTTTGTAGGTCTCCTTACTGTTGGTTTGTTGAGCTGTGCTCTTGAAACGGCGACTTTCAACGATCTCTGCTGTTCTTTGTGGACAGTACATACCTTGTTACTGTTTTCTCGCCTTTTATGTACTCTATAAATGCGGGATCCATGTGCTGCTCGGCGGGCATGTTATCTCCGTAAATATCATTAAACTTTTCCAAATCGCTTCGAACATACACACAAGCTTTCTCCACAAACGACATCACCGCATTCGTTAAAATAAAAGGAATAAAGAGACAAATGAAAATAAACAAATTGCAAAGGACAGACCTTTCGCTTTTCATCTTTATATCCATCTGTGTCGACTGACTCTGAACAAATTGAGTTCAGTCGTTTGTGACGACATTCTATTTCGACTGTTTCGTCATTTAACCTTGTGCGTGCTGCACGCGCAAGTCCGCGCGCGGGCTGATTCCCCAAATGCTTGGAATGGTAAAGATGGACAAAAATAGTAAAAAGCAAAATGCAGGTTGATAAGCGCGCGTCATCACTTACAGCTAACTGTGGTAAAACACTGATATTTCACAATACTCACCAATTTTTTTACGCCCATTGCTTGTACAGTGGGCGTAATGAATGAATTTTTGTGTGGGTGAAACCCTCTGCTCGAATTGTTTTAGGACATATTGATTTGATAATCATTTGCTAAATAGAAAGTGAAAATATATACCCATTTAGAACAACACCAAACTTAAGTTTTAGACTAGATGGCAACAATATTAAAAAAGTAGGTTCGAAAATCAATATGAGATATCATTTAAGTGTCATGGTCAGAAAAAATCAAAGAAATTTTGGCCACAGCCAAAAACTCATACTTTGTCAGTTTGAGGGCCTAGGTATGTAACTGAAAGATATGAAGTTAGTTTTTCGAAATATTCAAATTTACGGCAGAAAACCACGAATAACGGTAATCGTACCGGAAGCTCAAATTTCACTTCTCGACAATCCGAAATTTCACGCTTTTCAGCTTCTTGCTACCCAGACGTTTCAACCGCTGTAAACCTTTCCTTACCTTAGTTGCATAGATTGACTCTTCCTTTATTGAAATATAGTTAGTATTTTTATCTCTGATTATTTCTGAGCCAGCTGAGCCTCGATTAAGTAGACACATTTTTCTCATTTAGGAAAAAGGCTAAAATAATCCAAATTCAGTGAGGAAAAAAGCTGACCGGTAGTGCTTCAAATCTTCTGATATTTTAGCCAAAGAGAGTCCAGTCGTTGAATTTTAGGTTTATGGTTTCAAAAGTGTAGGATCTAGTAGCAGTTTTTAACAAAGCTCGATCAAAGGTCGACAAAATTACAATTCCGCGGCTTTGAAAAGAACAACTGAAACACGTGACACGAAACACGCAATAGAGTAATTTGTATATTTTTTGGGCAAAGACAACACGGTAAAATTAGCTTTGAAGTTTTATACGTTTGAGACTTTAGGAAAATAGTATTTATCCTAAAGATTGCCTACAATAGAAGAAATACCAAAAATAACAGCACTTGAACTCTCCCTGATGTTCGTCACGCACGAGCGACTTGGAGCGGCGAATGACAAAAATATTTTCCATTGATTCAAAGTAAGTCATATTCTGAAATAAGAAAAATCTATTTTCTTTAAACTTTGCCCACCAATCTGTCTTAACTAAAAAACGAAACAGCTTTCATATTTGCAAATATCGCAAGAAATATTTTTTTTAAGAATTACATTCAATTGGACCACGACCGGCCTATTTTTAGCAATGGCGACAACTGAAAATAGGAAAAAACGTCGAGTCACCGCTTCGAAAATTTATGCTCCAATTTTAGGAATTGTCTTAACTCTCCTGGAATAAATTGGACATTTATCTGTATAAAGCACGCAATTTTGGTTCGTTAAAAAGAAACAAACAATACGGAATATTTTTGATTTGAAGTGTACTTGGCCATCTGACGCCAACGGCTCAAAAAAATTGCACATTTTCAACGGGTCATTGCGCAAAAGTCCAACTACTTCCGCACTACATTTGTTTCCATACCAACTAAAAAGAAGTCAAAGAGTATGGAAATGGAAAAATATGTTGTGGTTTAAGCGAGCTTTTAGTGCAACCAGGCGGCAACTTGGCTTATGTTGCGAACATGTTTTGTTTACATTGCAACAGCGGGCAGTTGCTCACGCGAAACCAATTTAGCATAAACAACACAATATTTCGTAAACATTGTAACCTTACAAAACTTTATATCCGCTCACACAATAAAACATCATTTAAAACTCGAAAACCTTAGCAGCTAGCGAGTCAGCAAAAAAAATACTGTCGCCTACCTGCAAGCCGGTGAGACAACAAAATTCATTGTCAGGTCCGCCATGGCCATGTTATTGGATTCCACATTTCTTTCTGGTTTTCGTCAACCATAGTATCCGCAGAAAGTTTCAAACGGTAAACATAACACACATAACATAACATTGAACATACCACATGATTGTGATAACTTAAACAAATGAAAGAAAGTTGCGGGCAACACATCCCAAGAAATCAATCGATCACAACAGATCGGCTTGAACAGTTGATTGAAAGTTGCGTCACGCAATCTAACCTGAATCCAACTGCCTTATGGGCGAACTGAATAATTATTGTCCAAGAATCGGACTGTCCAAAATATCGGCTCTAAATATTTTTAACAGATGTATATGTCCTCGTGTGCACCATTTTGGTATGTTTATTAGAAACGAAGCTTACGTATTAAGCTGAAAACGTATTTAGCTAAAAGAAAACTCAAACAGTCCTATTCGCGGACGGGTTTTTTCATTCCCCGGTTGGGCGGGTTCGTTAAGGGGGGAGGGGGGGGGTGTAATAGAGCTCAATTGACCTCATCATCTATTCCTTCTTACGGAGAAAGAAGTAGGGTGGAAATTATCAGAAGGATAGAAAAACCCTGCACATTTTCTGGCCACACTAAAAATATAGCCAACGAAAAAGTGAACAAGACATTTTTGCCTAGAAAAATTTTCCACTCAGCCATTAAAGGAAATCTATAAGCTTATACTACCGTAATGTGAGATACGTTTAGAAACCTGATCTTGTCGGCCATGTGCACATTTAGCACATCTCTGCTTCTAATGGCTTTTTTATCACCACGGTGAGTGGGATATTAGAAAGGCCCGTGCTGTTTTGAATATTTCCTATGAAAAACTAGAATGGCGATGCTTGGGACTTATATAATTTCGCCTTTCTTTGATGAAGACAATCCAAATACACCTGCTCTTGCAAAAACTAGTTCGTGCTCTAACAGAAATGCCACGAAATTAAATGGTTTGCTATAAGATCATTGCAGTCTCCAAGACGAACGAGCTCGGTTATCCCCTTCGATTGCCGCAACTTCCTCTATACTTTGAAGTGTGAAACAAAAAGCGCAACTCCTCCATTTGTTTTGTAAGTTGATAATGCTTCGCGAGAACAACAACAAAGTATGGATGACAAGTGCGTGGCGGCGTGGTTTGCAAAGACCTATTTTTGTTCCACTTTTTATTTCTTTCTTACTTACCTTTATCGTTTTTTCAGAACAATTTATTATTTTGAAAAAGCGGGTTTTTTTGTATTTGAAAAGCGAGCCTAAAATTTCAAATTTGGAAGCATCCAGATGTAGGAAGGAAGTGGTCGAAAACAAGATATCAAACAAATACGTCGGTCAAAAATATTTACAGCCCATATTTTGGACAGTCCGATTCTTGGACAATAATTATTCAGTTCGCCCATAAGGCAGTTGGATTCAGGTTAGATTGCGTGACGCAACTTTCAATCAACTGTTCAAGCCGATCTGTTGTGATCGCTTGATTTCTTGGGATGTGTTGCCCGCAACTTTCTTTCATTTGTTTAAGTTATCACAATCATGTGGTATGTTCAATGTTATGTTATGTGTGTTATGTTTACCGTTTGAAACTTTCTGCGGATACTATGGTTGACGAAAACCAGAAAGAAATGTGGAATCCAATAACATGGCCATGGCGGACCTGACAATGAATTTTGTTGTCTCATCGGCTTGTAGGTAGGCGACAGTATTTTTTTTTGCTGACTCGCTAGCTGCTAAGGTTTTCGAGTTTTAAATGATGTTTTATTGTGTGAACTGATATAAAGTTTTGTAAAGTTACAATGTTTACGAAATATTGTGTTGTTTATGCTAAATTCTTTTCGCTTGAGCAACTGCCCGCTGTTGCAATGTAAACAAAACATGTTCGCAACATAAGCCAAGTTGCCGCCTGGTTGCACTAAAAGCTCGCTTAAACCACAACATATTTTTCCATTTCCATACTCTTTGACTTCTTTTTAGTTGGTATGGAAACAAATGTAATGCGGAAGTAGTTGGACTTTTGCGCAGTGATCCGTTGAAAATGTGCCATTTTTTTGAGCCGTTCGCGTCAATGGCCAAGTAGACTTCAAATCAAAAATATTCGTATTAATAGTTTCTTTTAAACGAATCAAAATTGTGTACTTTATACAGGTAGAGGTCCAATTTATTCCAGGAGAGTTAAGACAATTTCTAAAGTTAGAGCATAAATTTTTGAAGCGGTGACTCGATTTTCACTTGTCCCATTGCTAAAAATAGGCCGGTTGTGGTCTAAATGAATAAAAAAAAATATATATCTTACGATACTTGCAAATATGAAAGCTGTTTCGTTTTTTAGTTAAGACAGATTTGTGGGCAAAGTTTAAAGAAAATAGATTTTTCTTTTTTCAGAATATGGCTTACTTTGAATCAATGGAAAATATTTTTGTCATTCGCCGCTCCAAGTCGCTCGTGCGTGACGAACATCAGGGAGAGTTCAAGTGCTGTTATTTTGGTATTTCTTCTATTGTAGGCAATCTTTAGGATAAATACTATTTTCCTAAAGTCTCAAACGTATAAAACTTCAAAGCTAATTTTACCGTGTTGTCTTTGCCCAAAAAATATACAAATTACTCTATTGCGTGTTTCGTGTCACGTGTTTCAGTTGTTCTTTTCAAAGCCGCGGAATTGTAATTTTGTCGACCTTTGATCGAGCTTTGTTAAAAACTGCTACTAGATCCTACACTTTTGAAACCATAAACCTAAAATTCAACGACTGGACTCTCTTTGGCTAAAATATCAGAAGATTTGAAGCACTACCGGTCAGCTTTTTTCCTCACTGAATTTGGATTATTTTAGCCTTTTTCCTAAATGAGAAAAATGTGTCTACTTAATCGAGGCTCAGCTGGCTCAGAAATAATCAGAGATAAAAATACTAACTATATTTCAATAAAGGAAGAGTCAATCTATGCAACTAAGGTAAGGAAAGGTTTACAGCGGTTGAAACGTCTGGGTAGCAAGAAGCTGAAAAGCGTGAAATTTCGGATTGTCGAGAAGTGAAATTTGAGCTTCCGGTACGATTACCGTTATTCGTGGTTTTCTGCCGTAAATTTGAATATTTCGAAAAACTAACTTCATATCTTTCAGTTACATACCTAGGCCCTCAAACTGACAAAGTATGAGTTTTTGGCTGTGGCCAATATTTCTTTGATTTCTTTGATTTTTTCTGACCATGACACTTAAGTCGCGCTCTGCCATTTGTTCTAGTCTGAAAACTAAAAAAGAGTGGAATACAGGCGAAAGGTTTACGAAACGCCAGTACAACGCAAGTACAAATTCTTTACAAGCGGGTCATATGCTATATTATTCCGCGGAATAATGGAGATTTAGAGAATCAGTATTAACGTAAAAATGTTTAAATAATTTAACACCCAGCTTAAAAGCAACAAGTTTTGTAAAAGGTCTGATGTTCATGGACGAGAAACCCGCCACTGAGCACCAGAGCTTACAAATTCCGCTGTTCAGGACCGCAGCAGGCTAAAGAACATTCACCTTTAGAGTCGTAAACCTCTGGAACTGCCTTGAAAATCAAATCAGAAACGTCAAATCTCTAAACTCTTTTACATGTAAAGCAAACCTTAGGAATCATCTTCTTTAAAAATTTTAATCATTACAATGTATTTAATTTAATTTCAATTTTATTTGTAAATATTAGAATTTAGTATTAGAATTTATTTCAGTAACTATAAATAGTTACTGAAAAGCCCTGTGAGGAGCTGACTATTAAAGTTCTTATCTTATCTTACCAGACCTTTTCAGACAATGGGCGTCCGAACCTTCCGAACCCAGCGACCCGCCATACAAATGTATCGTGAAAGGAGACTCTGGTACAGTCAACTCCTGATAACTCGAACCCTCGCAAACTCAAACCAAACTCGATTTCCCCTGGATTTCCGTCACACATTTACTGTAATTTTACCCTCGGTTACTCGCGAACCCCGATAACTCGAACCTCCCGCTAACTCGAACCAATTTTTGTTTACCTTCAGGTAGTCCAGTCAATATATTGATAAGACCCATCACAAATTGCAACAGAATTTATTTCTTCACTATCCATCTCAGAAAAGTGTCCCGATCAACATATCAAAAGTCTAGAAAAATCTACGAAGGGGAAGTGACTTAATTTTTTACTTATACATCATACCGCTATTGGTACAGCATGAAAACAAGGCTACATACAATAACCTACTCTTAGATGTATTTCTTTTATCGCAAATTTACTAATGTCATTCAAACAAGAAAGATAATGATCCAGACATCCTCACAAGTTCTAATTCAACTGGGTAGGACAAATGAATCACGAATTATAATCCTTTTGCCTAGTACTTTTCTAATTTTACAAATAAGCCTTTAAAAATCAGCATGACAACAAGACTAAATACAAAACAACTTTCCTCATTTACTTTTCATTGATGGAAACATCACCGGCTTAATTGAAATAAAGTAAAGCTATAATCTAGACACCTTAGCAGACAGTGTCAATTGGGAAGGATGCATGAATCAAACATCATCATCATCGTCATCAACTTCACTTTCACAGTCATCCGGCTGGACAGAGTTGGTGCAACCTGAGCCTCTACACTGACCACAAGCAGCTGAACACTCTAGGTTGTGTTTTCTGCAGGTACATCTAAGGCTGCTGCAGTCTGTGGAGCAGTTGCATCTCACAATTTGAAGGAGGGCTTGAGGTGCTGGAGGTAAGTGTGTCATGATAGGAAGAAGTAATCTTTCACTGACCTTCCATCCCCATTCTTCTGCTGACATGGTTTCTCCAACCCCCTTCCACTGTTGGACTTGAATGTACACACGTAGGCTGTGATATCTCGCTGCTGCTGATGTAGGAGGTAAGCTCTGTGGCTGAACTTGCGAAGTGTTGGTGGCTACCTTTTCGCAGTACCGTCGGTATCGAAGAGAATCCAGTCCTTCGTCAGACTTGCCATTGTAAACACAAACCAGTGCCTTTTCACCCGCTGCGACAACATCCTTCTTGGAGGCAGATGTGTTGTTGAACACTTGTGCTTGATCTCGAAAATGCTGGCTGGCGAAGAACTTCTTCAGTGAGACGCCCTTACCAATACCATAGAGGCGAGAAGTGGTATCAGATCCAAGGATTGCATGGATGAACAACATGTTGCTGCATACCTCTTCACCAAGCGTCTCCTTCACCACTTTCATGTTCCAGACCCGCCGTTTTATCGAATTGGCCTTTGGCTCCGGCTGAAAGAATAACTCAAATGCATCCAATTCCGTGTGATAGCACAATAGGATAAGAAGATCGGTGTCATCCCCGACAAGCACGGTGTTTATCCTTCTTGCGCTTTCCACAGATGTCTGTACTATGAGGAGATCAGCATCTGCTTGGGAGTGATGTGTTTGGCAATTTCTCTTCTGCAGATAGCTGCTCAGCATATTGATGAAGGATTGCTTGTTGCTTGAATTTGACAGGAACTGATCTTTCTTCATGGTAACTTTCATATCATCAGAAAATGTGACGGTTGTCCCTGTTTTCCCTCCTGCTCGCCTCTGCTGTGTCATATCCTTTGTGGAACTGCTAGTGTAACCATCAAAGACAACAATTGCCGCACCATACTTCCGAGTCACGTAGTTGCAGTACAAATCACAGATGTCCCTATATGTAGGGAATCCGCGTGGCCACGGGATGCGATGAAGAAGCGCACCACCATCCAACACATATTGGACTTCACCGGTTGGCCCAGCAGGATCGGAAGGAAGCTTGGCCCAGATAGCATCTGCTAGTACTGGCTTTTGTGGCTGAAGCAGCATGAACGAGGAATCAAACAGAGCTGTTGGATAGCTGCATAGCTCATGCTGGAACATGGCTTCCATGTCATCCAGTGATTTACTGGCAATTATTAGACGCTGAAACAACAGCTGCGGATCCACCTGGATCTTCTCTCCATCAATTTTAACAGATGACTTTGTGCTAAGTGTGATGACCTGATTACTTCTTTTAAACTTGAATTCCACAGCTGATTTTCCTGTCATGGATTCTAAGATGGTCTGTCCAATCTCCTTAGCATTTTCCACATTCACGGAACTGTCAGCATGGACGCCATTCATGATGTTCATCAGATCTTGATGAGGTGTGAAAGGGTTTCTTTCTGCTAGAGAAAAGAGCAAACTCTGGGTGTCCTTCATGTCGCGGGCTTGCCTAGACTTGGTCATATCCTTGTTCTGTTCTCCTGTGCTGTAACTTACACCTGTGAGGTCCAACATGACACGATTCATCTCAGCACAGGCAGGCATGGAGAGCAACCAAGTTAGTCGCTGTCTTTCCGTCATCCCACGTCCTCTTGTAAGACCACCACTTGTCTTAACGCTTCTCATTAGCACTTGCTCAATCACAAGATCTGTCGAGAGTCCTGCCCACATGCGGTTGCTTCTTCTAACTACATGGAACCCAGCTTCAAATTTCCTGTATACATCTGGATGTTCACTCTCAAGGCTGTTCATTGATTGCAAGTACAATCTGGCACTTTTAGCATACAGATTGTGCCCTGAGGCAGCCAGATAGGGAAGCATCTCTGACAAAGCTTGTAGATGGAGTCTCCAATTACCGGTTCGCTCAGCCTTTATGAACATGCGAAGGATGTCTACCATATCCATATACTGCAGCCAGAGCGATGCTGTGCGGTCGTCCTTCATGAAATCCCTCTGTTGTTGGAGATGGCCTTTTATCCTGTCTAGAACATCAGCTGCACTGATTTCTTCTGCTGACTTTTTTTTGTTCATTAACTCATCATACAGGGCACGAGCTTCCTGAAGGTCAGGATTCTGTCTGGGATCTGCAGTAGATGGCGTGTTTGATGCAACATCTTCATCTTCATCTTCATCTTCAGCTGCCGCTGACTCATTTGGTGTATCTTGCATTCCTGGAATGGGAACTGTAAGAGCTTTGGATAGCAAGAGTGTGTTAAGAGCTGCATCTACAAGAAGATGTGCACGCACTGCTCGAGCGATAGCTTTACCAGTAAAGATGTGCTCCACTGCGTTTGGTGCATAAATCATCTCTAAAAGCTCTTTTAATCCAGATCCTGCCATGAGATTGCCAATGCAGCCGAGAAAACTCATCTCAGTATGGAATCCACCAAGACGCAGGACTATTTCACGAAGGTCACTTCCCAGAGGTTCAGACATAATGATTGTCAAAGCCTTCCACCACAGTGGTTGATCAAAAGTAATAATTGGTGTTACGTTATGCTTGCGTGCATGTTCAGTTACAAACTTCAATGTGGAGAAGATGCAAGTAGGGTCACTTGAACTCATGTCAATCATTGGGAGGAATGTCACAGAGGACTGACCTGGGTGGTTACCACGATGAACAAACTGCATCATACCAGACCAAGCTGGTCTAGAGAAACCAAATAAGAGTGACGTCTTCCATAGAATATCAAGATTGGCTGTTGGATCGCGGGCTTTCTGGATGACTATGTCATTGTACTTGATCTCTATTTCCTGGCTTGCTAAGCCCTGGTGCTGTATTTGGATGCATCCTGCTGTGGAAATATCTTCTGCATTAACTCGTCTCCTTGGAACAAGTTGGCTCTGCGTTGTTCCAGGGGTAGCAGCGGCTATGATCCCCATGCCATGGAACGTATCGTTGCCGTCCAAGGTTCTTATGTTGTGATCAACATTATCTGCAACATATTGAACAAACTCGGAAGTATGGCTGGGAATATCAGTTCCTTGATTTACAGCTGCATTTTGTCCAAACTTCTGCACTTCTTGATATGAACAACAAAATCCATGGCGGTGGAGGGAGTCAACAAGGAAACGTGATGCAAAATGATGATGAAGCTGTACAGCCACTCCAACCTGAAGTGGTGCAAGTAGAACTCGAGGGCGGGCTGCTTGCATCATGGCTTGTCCAATAGATGCCAATTTAAGGCCGACATCTTTTCCTGCCAGGATCCCTTCTAAAAAAAGCTTGAGAGAGGCAGGAAGGAAGTTGAGGCATTTCTCTTCAGTTTCAATTTCATTTACGGTGGGATAGTGCTCATTTGAAGTGTCTACTAACTTGATGTCATTCTTAATGAGCTTGGCAGCAGTTTCTATGATGTATTGTTTTTCCTGTTCAGGATGATCCTTTTGATGAGCATGAAATTCTTGAAGAACAGTCTCTGCTGTGCTCCTGAACGTGACTACATTAGCCCTTCCATTTAATTCAGTGATTATTATTTGATCACCAAAGTGCTCCTTGATCTTTGCCTTCATGTGTGTATGGCCATACGCTGTGCTTTCCGAGTCCGCCATAAAATCATTCATTAAGTCAATAAGGTCACTCACACTAATCTGCTCATCGTCATTTTCTTGAAGAAACCTTGCTACTCGCAGGAACGCATCCGTTCTTTCCTCATCTTGCGGACGGCCAACTTTTTTCTTCTTGTGCGTAGGTTCATCAGTCACAAACTTCTTTGGAATTTGCTTCCCTGTGCGGAAATTGACACTACATGTCTGATGATACACTGCATCAGCGGAAGGTAAATCATGTACATGCATAATTCTGGCCTGTACAATGTCACTCCATGCATCTTGTCTTTCACAACATGTCGCCAATATAGTATCCTTAATGTCTAGGGTTGTTACATTAAATACCTCTTTTTTATTCCCTTGCTCCCCAACATTGACAGGCGTTCCACAAAAAAAGCAATCACCGCTGAAACTGAAGCTCTTTTCCGCTGAACGGCGTTTGGAGTGGGAAATACTCGTGTCTGGGGTTTGGGCGGCCTCTCTTTTAGCTTGGGCTATTTTGTTAGGGTTGCAATGGATTTTGCGGCAATATTGGTGAACTTGTTGCCCAGGTACGGTGCAGATAGTACTATCATTACGCTCTAAACTTGCTCTGTTAACACTTGCACTGCCTTTCTCTCCTAGCGTAACTATAGCGGAGTCAGGCCCTTGGTCGAGTGGCTCTTTACAGATTATGCAATTGGGTTTTCCATCCATCACAGATTGTGTTTAAGATTATCTGAAATCATAAATATTCCAAGATTGATTGAACTAATAATGCTTCAGCAAGTCTAGTTACAACACTGAATTTGAAATCCGAGTCTGTTCTTGCCGTCATAAATTTGCTTTATCAAATTTACCTACGTTTTTAAGTAAAAAATATACTTATAGGTCACCAAAATACTTCACTTCAATCACTTCTTTTGTACATTTATAAGTTTAAAATACCTGTTATAACCAAATTATTGTTGCAATTACAATCTTGCACAGCATATAAACAATGTAAACTAAAATAATTGTAGTTCTTGTACATTTTAAAACCATTTTTATACTAAAATAGTTTCACGAACTCAGGAAAAAATATGGTGTTTTGTGGCTTGAGCCCGAACTGAAGTGCCTACATTGTCTCTATTGTTATCTTAATATGATAAGTTAACTGCGAAATAGGGCTATTATACAGCTTGTCCTGGCCAATAGTCATCACATTTCATGAATTAGAAGAATAAACGATTCAAATTCACATGATGCTTACAATTTATATCATTATAAGTGCAGAAAATTGTTGTATTTAAACTGCTAACAAGCTTACGAACTTACATACACTGTAGTGAAACCAAAAATATAATTCTAATTTTCTCTGCGAAAAAGTTATTTAATTTGCAAATGTGTGTTTTATTGTGCTTAACATTCTATTCAAATCACCAATCAATATTTAAAACATTGAAAAGCAAGTCAAAACAAGTAATAAAAGGACTCACCTGTACACAGCAAATCCCACGTGGAGGCGGCCATATTGAATTGAGCCTGCAGTAACTACTGGTCTGCGGTTATTATTTTTAAACGGTCTCAAAATGTTAAGACAATAGTTTTCAATCAATAAAGATAATTACAAGGTTTTCCTAACGTTCTGATTTATGTAACAGCCTGTAAAAGATAACTGTTTATATAGCCTCGTTTTCATGTTCAGCATCAGGGTATCCATATAAATAATATATTTTTCTCCCCTTGTTCTCCTTAGATTGTTCTAGACTTTTGATATATTGTAGAGGATATATTTCTGGTTATAAAACCGTAGAGAAACTTTCTGTTGCAATTAGTGATAGGTTGACCACTTTTATTCGCTAAAATGCTTGGACTAAGGGCATTTTTTCTATCTTTTACCCTTGATAACTCGAACCATGTCTGTCAATGCGTGACAAGTCGAAACAAGCAGTGTACTGTAGTCCAAGAATTTGTTTTGAAATAAAAACGTACACGAGTCAGAGCGGCCCCCAAAACGCCTGTTAACTTCGGATCTTAACTGTGTCACGTCATTGACGTGCTACAGACGTTAAGTTTGTTTGTGGAGGTTGTTACCGATTTTCATTAACTATCTTTCAAAAATGTAAATCGCATAACCTCTGTGGCGTAGCCCGACGTTGTTAACTTTGGAACCAGGAGAGTTCGCAGTACCTGGACTTTTTCTGCTGTTTTGCTTTGTTTTGTCAGTTAGTTGTTTCACGTAACGTTACGTTCTGATTTATACATTGATTTAGAAATGTGTTGTTCCATTACCACTCGGCTTTTCTATACTTTTTAAAATGGTTTAAGATGCCGACTGTGTGAATAGTAAACAAGTTTTCCTAATTTCTAGTCATAACCGTAATTTGTTCTCAACTCCCGATAACTCGAACCTTTTTTCACATTTTATTACAGCAATTAACATGGCTTTGTATTGTATAAAACACGGTGAATAGACCGCATCCACGCCTCGATTATAAAAACAAAGAATCACAGAAATAGCTTGGAAATTCCTTTCTCGAAAAAGAAAAAAGCTCACCGAACTCCGTTTTTTTCTCCGATCAGGCTTTCTTGCGCGCTCCTCAGTCCCCAAGTCCAGTCCAAATATTTGTCCTCCCGCGGTGCTATTGGTCAGCGTTGTCAATAAGGTGTTGTCTCCTAGCTGGTTGGAAGCTTGCAGAAGTGTTGATTTTGATCGAGCAAATGGCAAAGGATTCTCCTTGTGAAGGTGAGAAAACGTTAAAATGTTGTTTTGGACATAGGGGATTCGATTCGTGCTAAGATACTTGGCCTAGAGAGTGGATTCTTCATTATAAATCGATCGCGCGATAAAATCCATAGCGCACTTGCAGTAATGTATGCGTGCTCACCATTGTTTAACTGAATTGATTTACTTGAAAAGTAGAAACAAATCGTGTACTTCGTCGATTCGCAATCGTATAAACATTTACTTCATCTGGAAATCTAGGTAAAACACTGACGCTGTTTTGTACGAAAGCCGAGGAGGGACATCAGATTTCAGACTTCAAACTTCAAACTTCAGACTTCAGACGAGAGTTCAGACTTCAGACTTCAGACTTCAGACTTCAGACTTCCGCCTTTAGAATTCAGAGACTTCCGCCTTCGCTTGATTTTCGCTGACCTCCGAGTTGCTGGGTTGTTCGATCAGGCAGATCCACTATTTAAAGTCAAATCCGCGGCCGCTATCTATAAAATCAGATCCGGATCGGATGTCAGTAATCGGTGTATAAACAGGGGAACACGGAACGGCGGAACGTTGGAACGAGGATCGGCGTAACGAGATTTTTTTCTGTTTTTTTTTTTTTTTTTTTTTAATAACTAAATTAATTTATTGCTATGAACAAAATTAAATTAATAAATTCTCAGCTTGCAGACCTGCAGACAGCGGTACCTGGAACCATATTTTTTTCTTTATTTTACACACATTAATAGGCCGCAATATCGTTTATGGCTTATACATGATCTCTTAATTACGTAACACTGGACAAATAAACAAACAAACATACAAACAAAAAAAACAAACAGTAAGTATATTTCACAAAATAAAGAGCATAGTCCGATGTAGAGCCAGGATTTCGATTTTATTTCGAGTGAGGATTTCAAGGAGAAGCTAGCGCGACTGCACTTCGGACTTTCTCGCCCCAATCGGGACAATGAAACGTACAAAGCCGAAGCAAGTCAACGAAACCGTTCGAAAAAAATAGAAGGCCTTAAAAGTTACTGATTTCGTAAGAAAAAGAAAGAATGAAACTGAAAAGCCCACAACAAGGGGTATTTTCAGTTGGTCACCCATCCAAGTACTAACCCCGCCCAACAGGGCTTAACTTCGGCGATCAGACGAAAACCAATGCTTTCCTTGTGGTATCAGTGTCAGACGAGACAAAGGGTTATAAGAGTCATGCAAATAGAGAAAAAAAATACCTGGTTTAAATGGATCTTTTAGACAATTTGGCACTTTCCTGCTAAAAACTGGACTTAACTTTTATTAGCTGATTTACACGCTCTTTCTCATACCACACGGATAGCAACGGTTCTTGTCCGATCGCTGAAGTTAAGCCCTGTTGGGCGGCGTAAGTACTTGGATGGGTGAGTAACTGAAAATACCCCTTGTTGTGGGCTTTTCATTTTCTTTCTCAACCGAAGGCGGAAGTCTCTGAATGCTAAAGGCGGAAGTCTGAAGTCCGAAGTCCGAAGTCTGAAGTCTGAAGTCTGAAGTCTGAAGTCTGCAGTCCCTCCTCGGCTTTCGTAGTTTTGGAACTGCAAAGTTTTCGACGCCATCTTGGTTGGAACTGAAACGTTCCCGGCATATCCACTCGAACAAAATCGAACCAAAATTCAATCAAACCCAATCAAACACTAATCGCTCGATGGGTTCGGTAATGGAACAAAATCGACCATCTATTTTGCTGTGAGTTCGATTATTGAACCGATCGAACACAATCGAACTCAAACCGATTCGATTTTGGGAATTCTTCTATTGATAAAGTAAACCATGCATGACTAATCATAATCAACCTTTATGAAATGGAATAAATAGAAAAACGTCGACACTATAACAATGTAAGCAAAAATACATTTCAGTATTCAACTGTTGTTTTGTTCTCTTATACAAAAAATGTATAACCTAACGTTGACATTCAGTTGGATATTAGGATCCTAATATCCAACTGAATGTCAACGTAAGGTTATACATTTTTTGTATAAGAGAACAAAACAACAGTTGAATACTGAAATGTATTTTTGCTTACATTGTTATAGTGTTGGAAAAGAAATGGTTTGTGCCTTGAATGTTACTGTACTACTCAAACAAAAGGAGGCAGTTGCACCATTTCATTCACTGCAACACAGACAGTGGTGCACTGTACAAAATATGCAAACAAACAGGAGTTTTGCAAACAAAGGTTTTATTGAGTATGACTGTTGATCATTCGATTTTGTTAGATTGATCAAATTTTATTGTGTTCAATTTTTGTTGGATTACCGCACCCAGTCGAACGATTGGTGTTGGATTGGGTTTGATTACCAAACATTCAATGCCAGGAATGGTGTTAAAGTTTATACTGGAAACTTTAATTTGCCTGACCATGAGCCGGTAAATAACTTATTGTGCTGGACGTCTTCGTCCACAATTACTTTATTGTTTTAACACTGCAAGTAACAAATGTACCGTCCGAGTATCACTTACACTCCAACTACAAGTCCCTTTTATACTTAGTACATGAGTTCACCATGCGTACCTCTTCGTGATATAAACTGTCTCTGCATGTCTGTGCAGATACCGTTTTGTTACATAATTCATTTTTTTTTCCAACTTCAATACGTTTGGTTAAAAAAATAACCTGCAAAGATTTTCTTGCAAAGTGTGTTTTTATTTTACCCAATGTTGAGTCAATTTGCTAAGCTATGGCAAGAGTAAAGAATGATTTGTTTGCTGTAAGAAAACAGCTCACCGCCAAATAAAATAATAGAACTAGCGGAAAAAATGAACAGTTCTTACTGAAAAATTCATCAGTAAAAAAGAGAAAAGCATCCAGAATAATAAAAAAAAACAATGTAGCACCAAAACAGAGCATAAATAATCAGTGACTCATGAAACACTTTTAACTCCATTTCGGCTTGTGAGTTCCTTAAGTTAAATAAACCTGCTTCTCGGACTGGAAAGCACTTACAACACTTCTTATTTCTAGCTATCTTCCTTTTTTGATTTGTAGTTAACAAGTAATAAACCTCTATTGATTCCCATTGTAATTTTTTGATAAAAAGTTTGCAAAATTAAAGCCGAATGAAGCTAAAATGTGTCTGCCCAAATTATCAGGAAGTTACTGAAGATGCTTTGTAAACATTCAAACATTTCTGATGTTGAGCCAATATCTTCTTTAGTTTTCCAAATTAGATTTGAAGTTGATGTAAAGATTTTTTTCTAAAATTAACCCAAAGACACAAGATATGATTTTCAAAGTTTACCCATCCTCGGAGACCCAGTGGCAGTTAGGCGGGGCGAAACAAAGTAAACCCAGAAAAACTCAAAGCGGCGAGAGTTTTCGAGAAAGAGCCTCTGGGAAACGAATCTCTCCAGATCATTTCCAAACAGCAGAAAAAATTATTTGTATTATTCTGCCCAATTGGCAAACAGTAACTTTGGGTCACTTTTGTGTGTTCTTACACAGTTGTCGTTGTCTGAAAATCATTTTGGATGTCAGAAAGAAATATATTTCAAGATCCACAGTAACCTTAATAGCTGTCAGGATTAGTGCGGTTCGAGAAAAATCACGGGTGAAGCCTGCGTGCGTGAGCAGCACAGCTGCAACTTTCAACTTGACTCCTCCCCGATTCCCTTGTGGCTTCGTAGCTCGTCTCCAACTTTCACCGTAAACAAAACACTCGCTGACACACTTGGTCGCGAATCCCACCAGCTACGCAGGCTAGATCCACAGGGAAATTTCCGTTTTGACCGATCAGAGGTATTGTAAATAGTAGCTTGTTTACCTGTGCGATGCATTGGTCGATGTTTGGTGTACTTGATTATGCCTGGCCCGTGCAGAAAACAATGTGCACAGTGCAGGAAAATACCAGTTGGCTGAAAAAATTAAAATGATACATGTATCAGAAAAAACTACTTTCTAAACTTTTAACCCAAAATAAAAAGGTCAGAAAATTGAGACCTACAAGCTCCATTGATCGTCCATTTCAATTTTTATTTCCTTTTGGATATTTTGGCCAACTGGAATTATTTTTCTGTACTGCATGCATTTTTTTCATGCTGCACGGGCAAGACAAGTATGCCAAACGGCCGCCAATGCATCACACACGTAAACAAGCCACTACAGTTGAACCCCATTAATTTAAAACCGTAAACGGAAACAAAAATTAGTTCGAATTAGGAGGAGTTTGAAATAGCTGATGGTAAATGACTGAAGGGCAAATCCAAGGAAAATGGGTTTTGGTTCGAAATAACCGAGTTCGAATTAGCGGGGTTCAACTGTATTTACAATACCTTTGATTGGTCCAAACAAATATTTCCTGGTGGATCTCTAAATATATTTCTTTCACATCAGAAATGATTTCCCAACATATTTCGGCTCTCTCTGGTGGCAATTAAAATAAAAGTATAGCAGATCCAACAACTGCTGTGTAAGAACACACAAAAGTGACTAAAGTTACTGTTTGCTGACTGGGCAGAATAATACAAAGGATTATTTCTGCTCAATCAGGAGCCAACATAAGCAAAGCCGTTTGGAAATGGTCTGGAGAGACTCGTTTCCCAGGGACTCATTCAGCTCTTCTTGAAAACTTTTGCCACTCCGATTTTGGCCGAGTTTACTTTGTTTTGGCATGACTAACTGCCCCTGGGTCTCTGAGAATGAAGTTCACCATGTAGTTTGGTGTATACTTCTTGTAATAATGATCTCCTCTTCTTGGGAATTTTTTTTCCTGTCTTCCCCCACCCTTTACTGTGATCCAATTTTTTGGAGGGGGGTGGTGATACCCCCTCAACCTAAGCCTCATGTAACATTGCACTGTTATGTGATGATTATTGAAAACACGATAATAGATTTTATACCATGCCAGAGTGTACCATACCATACCATGCCGTTGTATATTTGTCTGTCTTCAACCCAACCTTCCCATCGTGCGCTGCGATCTTATTCTCGACAAAATTTAGTCAGCGTATTTTCTATGGCATGGTATAAAATAGTTACACAACACTTTCTTGTGGTATACTTAACAATTATTCCACGAGGGTCCATTGGATATGAGATGGTAGATAGTAGATATTTGAGCTCCCCAGCTGTTTTCATAACGCGCATCAGCTACCATATTTGTGGTCAGTGGTATATGAGCTCATATACTCTTGCCTGTTAACCAATCAAAACTCAGGAATTGCAATTTACCATTGCTAGTAAAGGCGAGTGTGGATACCGAGAAAATACAAGTGACAAGTGGGATATTCCATAGTGTACCACTCGAAAGCGTTGCATAACTAGTATGTATCTGCTATCCTACAAATTGAGGTTAATTTTAACACTGTAAGTGAGAATCAGACCTGTTGAACTAAACTTCATCAATTAACTTCGGTAGGAGATTCTGAGGGCATTTTCCCCTTGAAATTTTGAAATTGTAGAATGCTCTTATACCACTAGTGTTAAAGGCAGTTTTGGCCATTTTGTCAGTAAAAAAAAAACCGTAGTAGGGTTAGCGGCATGCTTTCCTGGGAAATTTTCAATTGTCAGAGCCTCATTGTAGACCTTCTGGCAAAACTTTGTATTTTTATACATTCATTTTTTGCATGCCCCCCCCCCCCTCCCTCAAATCCCATTACCCATGTACTTTACATTGTAAAAAGTAACAACCTTGTGACAAGCTGTTGAATTGTTTTAGTACGTTTCTCGCATTCTGTTTATTTCCAGGTAGACGCAAGGAGATGTCGAAACTAACGACCCATGAAAGACAACACACAAGCAAAAAGTCTCATAAATGCAAGCAATGTAGCAAATGTTTTAACCAAGCAGGACATTTGAGGATTCGTGAAAGAGTCCACACAGGTAAAAAGCCTTTTGAATGCAAAGAGTGTGGCAAATGTTTTAGTCAAGCAACATATTTACGAATTCACAAAAGAGTCCACTCAGGTGAAAAGCCTTATGAATGCAAGCAGTGTGGCAAGTGTTTTAGCAGAACAGGACCTTTACAGATACATGAAAGAGTCCACTCGGGGGAAAAGTCTTATGAGTGCAAACAGTGCGGAAAGTGCTTTAGACACGCTTTAAGTTTAAGGACTCACGAAAGAGTTCATACTGGTGAGAAGCCTTATGAATGCAAACAGTGTGGCAAGGGTTTTAGTCAAGCAACACATTTACGAATTCACGAAAGAGTCCACACAGGTGAAAAGCCTTATGAATGCAAACAGTGTGACAAGTGTTTTAGTCCAGGAACACATTTACGAATTCATGAAAGAGTCCACACAGGTGAAAAGCCCTATGAATGCAAACAGTGTGGCAAGTGTTTTAGCCAAAGAGGATCTTTAAAGATGCATGAAAGAGTCCACTCGGGGGAAAAGCCTTATGAGTGCAAACAGCGTGGCAAGCGTTTTAGACTAAGAACAGATTTAAGGTCTCACGAAAGAGTTCATACTGGTGAGAAGCCTTATGAATGCAAACAGTGTGGAAAATGTTTTAGTCAAGCATCAAATTTACGAACACATGGAAGAGTCCACACAGGAAAAGGGTGTAAGGGTGCTGTGGCAGCATCCGACTTGCGAGAACTCAAGCTCGGCTACTTTGAATGTTGGATTTGTTTGGAGGAGCTAGGTAGTCGAGCTCTACTTCTTGAACATTACGATAATCACATGACTATAGCTAATTGAGCCTGGCTCTTAACTATAGTGGAGAATGCTACACAAGAGAATGCTTAAAAAAAGTTCGGTGACCATTGAGACTGTTTAAACGTGGCTGGTTAGGTTAAATGGTTTAATTGCGTCATGTGTGACGTCACTCCTTTATGACTGCCATGGCACACAAAGCCGAAATCGTATAGCAAGGCAGGTCTTCATTTCTGTTTGGTTACCGTTACATGTTTCTGAAACATCTTTTAAGAATGTTGACTAGACGTTTATTTTTTGTGGGCTTCTGTTCCGGTTTTGTTGTGTTAAAGTTATGTGATAAACCACCAATGGACAAGCGAAGAACAATTAAAGGGGTGTCTGAATTATATTTTCCTTGAATGTTTTTCTAGGCTTATTATTATGCTTCTATTTGTTGGTGGGTGATATCACAAAGAAATTGGACATCCTTGTTCGTTATAATAATAATAATTAATGAACTTATATTGCGCAAGTATCAATCAAGGATTTTCACTTGCGCATTACAATATTTATAAAAATTTAAATTACTAAATGGCCCTGTTGTATAAACTAACTGCGATTTTAAGACGGCAATACCGCATTATATTGACGGCTAGTTGGGAGAAAATATAGTTCGTATTTGGCGGGGTGGCAAAGCGACGGAGCCCAATACAAAGAATATGTTTTCTCCCAACGCCTTTTTTATAATGCAGTATTTCCGTCTTAAAATCGCAATTAGTTTTGTATCGCGATTCAACTATTCTTTTCGAACTAAGTGGACACCAAACATATATCTGTTTCTGATTAGGGTGTAAATTCTTACTACTCGCGAAGAGTTGTATACGAATACTGAACACGCGATAACAAAGGCTGTAAATTTCTCACAGAAACTAAAATAAATTCGATACTAGCTATGCAACGCCTTCGAGTGGCAAATGTTTTTCGTCTTTCAGTATCCGCCAATATGGAGGATATAGAATGGTCACCAAAATTAGCTTGAATCTTGTATTGACCGTATTTATTTGAATTATAAGGACCTCGGAATCTCGAATTTTGAAAACCACCGTCTGGGAGTCTCGGAGTTTTGCTAGCGTTTGTTATATCTAAGAAGGAACGTCCAATGAAAGCTGAACTGAACTGAATTTAAAAGGTTTTGCTTATCTTATAACCAAACTGAGCCAATCTATTACGGTCATTACGAATTGTAAGAAAAAAAGTTGAAAGTGAAATAGACTTGATCGCAATTACGCAAACCACATGTACAGAGAAGCCCCGTTTAAACAATACCTGAAGTTTAGCAATTTAGCTGTTACTAGCACACTTTTTTTATTAACTTGACAAATCCCTGCAATTTTCTTAAGAAAATAACGTTGAGCTACAGCATGTCTATGGTTACCAAGAAATTGTTCCATGGCGCACTTATTTTTTTTTTCTGCACGGTGTATTTCAAGACCTGTTTTAAAAACATTTTATGTGCACCACTCGTATGAAAAGGGCGAGGAGAAGGGGGAAATATAGTCATCCTCGGAAACCCGGGGGCATTTGGTCAGGGCCAGCCTAGTCCCTAGGCGTTCTCCTGCTCTCTCGGGCGAGTACGAGGTCCACGTAAGGGCCTGGGAACAGGTTCACGAATTTCGCGCCAAATCGATAAGTGGGAAGGGAACGCCTGGGTACTAGGCTGGGTCGGGGCGAAACGAAGTAAACCGAACAGGAAAACGAGAACGAGCTCTTTCGCTCGCCCGTTTGAATCGATTTTCCAGCTCGGCCTTCGTGTCGCCCCAGCCAACCGCCCCTGGGTTTCCGAGGATGGCGGCAAGCACCCTCCCATTTTAGTTCCTAGAACCCAGGATCCTTCTGCAGGGCCGGGTTGTTCAAAGCACGATTAAGCTAATTCCGGAGTTGTATGAATATTGATGTCAGTTTTTTTACTTCTTAGTGAGGTTTTTGGGTTTTTTTTCACTGTCTTCCATTTATGACATCGACTTATCTCAAACTCCACAAATGACCATAAATCTTAAGCAATAAAGACACAATTGTGCATGAGAAATTGAACCCTCCATAAACTTTTAAACCTGGATCAGTGTTTATCCTAGTCCAATCCAAATATATTTTCCATTCGTTCTCGTCCCGCGTTTCTTTTAGTCAGAGCGTCTATGTTGGAAGCTTGCAGAAGTGTTGGTTTTGATCGAGTAAATAGCAAACTATACTCGGCTCTCAGTTAGGTCAAATTCTCAATTGACCGCTTTGAAGACCTTGAATGTAAAGATGTCAGAGGTGTCTGTTTCCTTTTCTATAAATACTTAAAACACATAAAATATAACGTGTCTTATTACGTGCTCTGTGGTCTCAGCGAGGATTTCTTGTCGAGTCAAACACTTGTAAAATGCGTATATCGCACGTAATTTTAAGCCCTCAAGTGGCAAGTAATTTAAAAAATTCCCTCAGTCCTTTCCCCCTTTCTCCATCCAGGCAATAGACCCGTTTAGCTACGTATGTAAATTGCCCATTTCATATCATGTGATGTTTTCCAGAGAATTGATCCTTTGTCTATCTGAAAATTATTCATTCGTTTCCACGTGAATTTGTTTTATTTTGAAAGAGATAATTCTCAAGGGTGATATCACGTGGTCTTTAATGGGACAACAAACAAACGAAAAGAGATCTATTTCACGTGGCTGATGGAAGATGCCCTGTTTTAAGCCAATCAACGTGCGTGACTTTCAATGCCCTACCTAGAAAAAAAACGCGGGTCAGATCATGAACCGGCTTGGCACTAGGCCCCACCCGGTAAATTAGATACAGTAACAAATGCTATACCGATCAATTGAGGAGCTTACCATTTGTTCCAGTGGTACGGATCGAAAAGATTATTTGACAAATCGTAATCTTTTACCACGGGTACGATTGGTGAGGGTGTTTTGAAGAATGGTACCAGTTCATGTATATTGTTCATTAGTGGACATCCCCCGCCCAGTTACTACTGGATTCCCGCCATCTACCCTCTTTAAGAATGCTGAAGTGTTGAAAAAATTACAACGCCCTCGAAAAACTTATTGTGCAACGTTGTATGATATGCCTGCTGAAAAGAAAAATCAAGGAGGCCATCCATTTCAGACGTCAACGTCCAACGCTGAACAGAGACGGGGGCGACGATCTTCCCGCATCCGTTGTCACGTGACGTTGAGAGCTGACTTCAATCGCTGATGAAGACTGTGCGGTACAGTCGAAAGCTTCACTTACAAATTTTTCAGACCTTGTGACAAGAATTTTTTTTGTTTATTTACCACAAAGGTCAAGATTAACGTACATAGTCAAATTATAGTTTCATTTGAACTGGGACATGTTCTCAGTTATTTTCTGTAAAATTTAGAAAATAGGTTCTCTGCTTATATTTGCTCAACGTTCCTTTCAGTTGGGCGTATTTTGGGAGATCGGCGGGCGTTTTATCTTCGTTAATATCAATAAACTTCTCCAACTCGCTTCGAACATACGCACAAGCTTTCTTCATAAAAGACACCACCGCGTTTCTTAAAACAAAAGGAATAAAGAGACAAATGAAAATAAACAAATTGCAAAGGACAGACCTTTCGCTTTTCATCTTTGTATCCATTTGTCTCCAACTGATCTGAACAAATTTAGTTCAGTCGTTTGTGACGAAATTCTATTACGTCTGTTTTGTCATTTGCTTGCGCGTGCTGCACGCGCAAATCCGCGCGCGCGCTGTTTCCCCGAATTTTTGGAATGAAAATGCTAGACAAAAATAGTAGAAAGCAAAAGTGTTTTGTCCTATAAACTAAAAAATAAACGTTAATAAGCATGCATCATCACTTGTAGTAAACGGTGGTAAAACACTGATATTTAGCATTCACTATAACTGTTCCATATTTTGCTCGCTGATTGGTCCTTGCATCACGGGATGATTATTGCTCTAATGATCAAACAATCGTTCACGTACAAATATTTATTTCCAATAAATACTATGAGAACTAAAATATAAAAGTACGTAAATACATTCATCTGCTTGAAGGTTACACAACGAACGGTAGAACTAGAGACGGTTACCAATGACGTGTGCACCTTTTTCTTTGCCTAAAAACTTAAGTCTTTCATCACAAAACATAAGCGAAAAAATCAAAACTAAGCGAATAAGGATACAAGGCGATTAAAGCGATAAAGTAAACAAACTTAGATGGTGTAAAAATAAAATATTTACCTTGATGTTGGCTTGATCGAACAGAACCTTCCGCCTTCGCACATTACTTAGCGCTCTCTTGTGTGCTTTCGCGACACCAAAGAACTTTCTAGAAATGAGAGAAGCGCTCTTAAGGAACTGCAGATAAATGTGCAGTATTCTCAAAGCTATAAACTACACACTATTTTTATGATTCGACTTTATTTGCGTCGAACTAAAATATGAACAAAAAGAAAGGTACTCAACAACGACGCATACGCGATGTAGCGCGTGAAATCTCTTTGCATTGTTGCAATCCCTTTGCAACGAAAAATATGATTGACACAGTATGTAATGTGTCAATCTCTTTGCAGTTGCGCGCTTATTTCAATTTCGTTATTTCATACGCTGCTGTAGCGCAACACCCCACTCTCCACCCCAGTGTATGATTTGTTTCGTTTACTTCGCCCCATTCCTTCCCAAGTATATTTAAAATAACTTTGATGAAGCCGTGTAAACACGGGCAATTTTTGTGTAACAATTTTTATGTGACAAAATATATTTAATCGTGTAGATGACACAACAATTATTTGTCGGCATGTCAAAGTTTAGTGCGCAAGTAATGACCTTGGACAGCAGAGATACGCACAGAGATACGCGCGCACAGTGCTCAGTGGGAGATTGGGGACCACATATGCCGACGCAATATTTGCCACATTTTATGTGATGAGTCGCCCACACAAACAAGTTTTCGTATAAGTGACAACTTTTATTTGTCACATAAAAGCTAACACGCCAGCTTGTCGACAAGTGTATTTGTCGCATAACAATTTACCAATTTTTCTAATCTACACGAGCAAATAAAAGTTGTCACAAAAATTGCTACATAATTAAGGTGGTTCAATAGGTAATCACATATGATGTGGCGTGCGCTAGTGTTATATTTTGAAATGTGGTTTTGCATTCGTTTTACTACCAGTTCGCTCAAACTTATCAAATGCAATCAGCAATGATGAAATAGTGTTCTACAACCATCTCTGTTAAAATAGTGGGTTCAAGTCGTGAATTAAGACTACCCAAACAAATGCGTCTTTTAGTGTTTTGGTGGCTTTCAGTGCGATTTTCTTCAATTTCCTTCAGTGAAATCTTCCTACATTTTTACAGTACATGGATACTACCTGGACAGAAATTGTAAACAGGAAAAGAGTACAGGTTGTAAAAGCAGATTCTTTGTTATCTGCAAATTTGTGTCTTTGTCTCTGCGTAAAAACAGGTCTTAAAGATTTTCCTAAAAAACGAGCGCCACGTTAAGAAAAATAAAAAATTTGACGAAAGTTGCCATTTTTGCCCCATACATTTAAAACAATAACGTCATCAGAACATAAATTCGCCACGATCGCAATTCGAGCATTCGTCAAAACTGAAACCACTAGGCTCGATTACAATGTTTACAGGGCGTTTGATGCAATTTTATGGAGAAAGTCTACAAACTTATAATCTTTGAGTACACAAACCGAATAACTTACATTTAACGCAAACCAAAAGAAAAGAAAATATAAGAATTCCCGCGTTTTACATTCAAAGCAAAGCTTTTCTTTCACCTACTCACCATGCCTCGATTTTTAAAGCACTGAATCACAGAAATAGTTTGGAAATTCAATTTTTTTTTAGAAAAAAATAAAAGCTCTCCGACTCCCGGTTTTTCCTCCGATCAGACTTTCTTGCGAGCTCCTAAGTTCCCAAGTCCAGTCCAAATATTTGTTATCCTGCGATGCTTTAGGTCAGCGTATTCAAGCATCGCGCGCGGCAGGGACAAAGAAAGAGCGTCTGTGTTGGAAGCTTGCAGAAGTGTTGGTTTTGATCGAGTAAATAGCAAAGAATTCTCCTTGTGAAGGTAAGAAAACTTTAAAATGGCGTTTTGTACATAGGGGATTCCTTTGGTGCTAAGATACTTGGTCCAGATATTAGGATTCTTCATATTTTAAGCGATCGCGCTGTAACATCATATCGATAGTGTGCTTGCAGCTTTTATTGTTACTATGCATTTTTGCTTGAGTTCAACTGAATTAGCTCGTTGAAAAGTGAAACAGATCGTATGATCGTCGAGTCACAATCCAATAAAAATTTACTGCATCGGAGAATCGAAGTGAAACACTCACGCTGTTTTGGAACCTTGCAAAGTTTTCGACGACGCCATCTTGGTAGCCAGCGTAGCTTGGCGTTCTAGTCAGTCGGGGAGAGCGAGAAATCGCGCGCGCGAGCAAAAGCGACGGCGGGGAAAAAGGAAAGAAAGAACGCGTTCCTTCTCTCTCGCCGTCGCGCGATTTCTCGCTCTCCCCGACTGACTGGAACGCCAAGCTACGCTGGCTACCATCTTGGTTGCGACTGAAATGTCCCCGGCGTATTCAATCGAACAAAATTGAACCAAAATTCAGTCGAACCCAATCAAACACTAATCGTTCGATCGGATATTATTGCGATTTTTAGTGAAATGCGAACTCTGAAATTCAAAATCCAACTAAGGATTGCGCTTTCTGCTGCCGTCAATCATAATTATTGCCACTGCCAACGAACAATGACAAACAGAAACAAACAAAATGGATCGAAATCTTCTAATCACAACTGGCAGACGTGACCTTTTGACCTGGCTGAAGTGAACTACTGTTTCCCAAGAGGTCCACTAAGATGATTGACGGCAGCAAAAAATGTTAACCGGTGGTCGAGGATTGAATTTCAGAGTTCGCATTTCTCTGAAAACCGCAATAAGACTGAAAGGGCTAGTAAAACATGTACAATATAGTCCTGTGCAATTCTACATGCAGGGTAGAATGCCTCCTCTCTGGCATCATTCCCACTGTTTATTGCTGTAAGGTCACAGTTGAAGTTTATTTATTAAACTGTACAAACAGTACTATTTTACCCTGGGAAAGAGCCTTACCACGCCAGTTCCAAACAGCTCTCTGAATTCTACCTCCTCATTGGGCAGAAAAATTCCTTTGTATTGCCTTTGTATTATTCTGTCCAATCAGCATGCAGTAACTTCAAGATTACTTTCATGTGTTCTTATACGGTGGTTGTTGTATCGGCCATACTTTCATTTCAATTTACATCAGCAAACCAAAAAAAAGCCAGGAAATTAGTGTGGATGTCACAAAGAAAGAAATTTCAAGATCCACCAAAAGATTTTTGTAGTTTTATCACAAATGGTGGCTTGTCTACCTGTGATGCATTGGCTGTACCAAAAAAAGCAGTGCAGAAAAGTTCCAGTTGTCCAAAGAAGAGAATCTCGAAAAAATGATATCAGCGATTGATGTGAGCTTAAAAGTTTCAGTATTCTGAGCCTTTTATTTTGGGATAAAAGTATCAAAGGTACAATTGCTAGCTCGTACTCTTTAATTTTTTTTCGGCCAACACGAGCATGTTTGCACTGCATGCATTTTTTTGGTGCATGGCTAAAAAATTATACCAAAAGAATGCCAATGCATTGCGCAGGTAAACAAGCCACCATTTTTGATATCCTGATTGGTCCAAACCAAATCTCTCTGGTGGATCATGAAAATTCTTTCTTTCTGACATCAGGAATGTTTTTCCTGGCTTTTTTCAGCTTGCTGATTCCAAAATTCGCATTAATTTAAGTCCCAATTTCTCAATACAGTCCAGATGTTCTCATCTACTAGGAAAAAGCATGATTTCATTGGGTGGAAATCTACCGGTAGCACTGAAACTGTGAAGATTCCTTCAGTTAATGCATTGGTTGGGCTTAAATGATCCTAGAGTCAGCCTCCGCCATTTTCTTTGCCATCTAAATTCGGACATTACGCATGGTGAAAAGAAATCCTCATCCATCCTTGAGCGTTTGCTTTACAGAGGTCACTTGCCTTCACTCCAACTTTTCTTTGCCAATTATTTTTCCTGCAGTTTTGACTGTCCTTGCCCCCACTAACTGCCCCTAGGTCACTCTCTGAGGATGTCCTGATAACAATAGTGTAACAGTACATTTCTTATGCTATAAAACAGGGTTTCCCTTTCTCCCTAAACTATACTGTGAAACAGGAGTCATTAATGTTCTTTATTGCATGGAGACAGAATCACAAACTTGAGATATATATATTGAACAATTATTCCACAAGTGTGCATTGGATATGAGATGGTAGATAGTCAACGAGGGGCGTAGCGCCAAGTTGGCTATAACGATCTCATATCCAACAAGCACGAGTGGAAAAATTGTTTTATTAAAATCGCCCAAAGAATTGCAATATTTGAGTTCCCCAGCTATTTTTGTTGACGTGTATCGGCTACCAAATTTGTGGTCAATGGTACATGTATATGAGCTCATATACCATTGCCTGTGTTAACCAATCAAAATGCAGTATTGCAATATGCCATTGCTAGTTTTTAAGAAAATTGCCAAATATTCCATGTCAAATAAATTTCAGGCATGACCAATAATATCAATGATTTGAAATTGATTGAGTGACACCAAATGATGATTGACATGTCGTTACATTGGAAAAACTATGACGTGTCACCCTCGGTAAATAAAGTTTGATTTATTGATTGATTAATATTGATTGGTATCAGCTTATCAATGACCAATGGACTGACACTTTTTATTATTATTATAAGTTATTGGGGCAAAACTATTTACAATAAACGGTTCTATGATACAATCGTTAAAATGAAAAGCAAAATATGTTATTATATTTTATTAATGACCAATCGAATAATTATTGATTGTCACCACCAAAATCTGGGAGCAACTTCTGCAAACTGGTAAATGCAATGACATTTTGATAGTAGTAGGTTTAAATGGAGTCAAGCAGTATAATTAGTAATTCCAAATTGTACACCATAGTGCTCCCTACATTTCCATGGCAACAAATATTGATGTATGTCTCCCGAATTTTTTCCAGATATTCCAAAGATTTTGAAAGTGGGTTTAAAGTTTCTGAAATAATCTCAGGTTCTACCAAAGAATTCTGAAGTTGATCATTACAAAGAATTCTGAAGATTTCCACTTCATACCCAAAACTTCGCATTATTTTCTGAAGCTGATCTAAAGATGTTCAAACATTTCTGAAGTTGACCCAAAGTATTTCAAAGATTTCCAAAGTCCATCCAATTAACCCTCCATGATTTCCTGAAATTGCTTTGTAGACTTCCAAACATTTCTGAAGCTTACCCAAAGACTTCTGTAGATTTCCAGATTAGTTTTAAATTAATAGTTGACGCAAAGTTTCCTGAAGTTAACGCAAAGACACAAGCAAGGATTTCTAAAATTCACCATGTGGTTTGGTGTATACTGCTTGTAATATATAATGATCCCCTCTTCTTTGTATTTTTTCCTGTCGTCCACCACCCTTCACCATGATCCTAACTTTTTTTTTTTTTGGGGGGGGGGGTGATACCCCCTCAACATTAACCTAATGTAACATTGCACTGTTATGTGATAATTTATTGGAAGCACAATAATTCAATGTATCTGCTATCCTACAAATGTGTTTGAAACTTGAAAACTTGTAAACTTTATTTACCCTTGGTATTTTGAGGCGTCTAGCAAGTGATGCCAATGAAACCGAGTAAATAAATACATGAAAATGAAGAAAAATAAATAAATAAAATAGGCCATTTCCGAGTTACCCTTTGCCTCTGTTTTAAAACAAGTCTACGTGCAAAGCCATTCAAATGAAAATGAGTTTGATTTGCAAGAAAATGAACCTGTAGGTGAAACTCATTTTCACATGAATGGCTTCACACGTAGACTCGTTTTGAAATAGTGGCAAAGGGTAATCAGCAATGGCCTATAGATTTCTAAGTCCTTAAATAAATTTAAAATAAAATAACATATATTATAATAGAATAATGAGAATACTATAAATAATTAAAACACTAACACTGTTGGTTAGAATCAGAACTGTTGGACTAATTAACATCAATTTATTTTGGTATGGGATACTGACAGAAGTCTTCCTTGGAAATGTTGAAAATGTAGAATGCTCTTCGTGCGTACTACCGCCACTTACACTGTATGAGCCCGTTTTGGCCATTTTCTCAGTAAAAATAACAGACTTCTTGAGTTAGGGGCATGCTTCCCTAGGGAAATATCATTTGCAGAGAATAACGTTACTTAGATAATATTAATAACGTTTTAGAGAATTTTAAATATACTTTTTTTATTTCTATTTATATAAAATGTTTATTTTTACACACGTACACATTCTAACGAGAACTTATTGTACTCCTAAGTGTCACGTGTTTAAATAAAATTTGATTTTGAGAGCCTCTTCTACAATGGGTTAGCAGGACAACTAAATTAATATCATCTAAGTAACTGTGTTTCGGAAAAACAGATCATTACACCCTTGATAGCCACTGCATACCCATAGCCATGCATACAACATAAGAACGTAAGTACCTTGTGACAAGTTGTTGAATTGTTTTAAACTTTTCTTTTATTCCCAGGTCTGGACACATAAAGATGTCGAATCTAATAACCCATGAAGGACAACACACAAGAGATATCGGCAGTTCTCATAAATGCAAACAGTGTGGGAAATGTTTTAACAGTGCAGGAAATTTGAGGACTCATGAAAGAGTTCATACTGGTGAGAAGCCTTATGAATGCAAACAGTGTGGCAAGCGCTTTAACGTTGCAGGAAATTTGAGAACTCATGAAAGAGTTCATACTGGTGAAAAGCCTTATGAATGCAAACAGTGTGGCAAGTGTTTTAGACAAGGAGGAGATTTGCGAACTCATGAAAGAGTTCACACGGGTGAAAAGCCTTATGAATGCAAACAGTGTGGCAAGAGTTTTAGACAGGTATCACAATATCGAACTCATGAAAGAGTCCACACAAGCGAAAAACCTTATGAATGCAAAAAGTGTGGCAAGTTTTTTAGACAAGGAGGAGATTTGCGAACGCATGAAAGAGTCCACGCGGGTGAAAAACCTTATCAATGCAAACAGTGTGGCAAATGTTTCAGAACTGCAACACAATATCGAACTCATGAAAGAGTCCACACAGGTGAAAAGCCTTATGAATGCAAAAAGTGTGGCAAGTGTTTTAGCCAATTAGGAAGTTTGAGGAATCACGAAAGAGTCCACACGGAAAAGAATTCTTATAAATGCAAACTGAGCTACAAGAACTTCAAGATACCCAAAGATGTAAACTGTAGCACTGATCCAGTCGATAAAGGTACTAAATGCAACAAAAATGATTATTCATTTACGGCAACATCGGACCCGCAAGAACTCGAACAAGGCCACGTTGAATGTTGGATTTGTCTGGAGGAGTTTAGTAATCGAGCTCTACTTCTCGAACACTACGCTTATCATATGAAATAGAGTATTGTTACTTACTTTATAAGCTTGTTTGCGTTGTAAGCATGTATTATTTAGTTTTGTTGCGTACAAAATCTATGCCATGTTACACGTAGCCAGCGAACGCAGACGCAGTCATTTTTGTCATGTAAAAAATTACCTTCTAATAAGAGGCTCTAAGCTACAAAAACACTGAAGATGTATCAGTTTTAACTAATAAAAAAAAATAAAAAGGTGTAAAAATTGTTACGATTTTTCTGTAAAGCGCTTTTGAACTTTTAGGATATTGGCGAGACGATTGCAAATACCGAACTTAAAACACCGTGACAAAGGTCGTTTATTGCTGTTATGACACCCAAAGGTCAAATCGTGAAGCAAACCTGCAGGTCTTCACGTTTAAGTTTTGTTGCATCATATAAACCAAACTACACTGTAGTGATGATATTTTTCTTTTTCTGGACTGGTAAATGTCAAGATAACTAATTATGTTAAATAGAGTCGTTATGTCTCCCACTTCAATGATGTTACACATGTAGTACACTTTCCTTACGCAGTGCTAATAAGTCTCAAGGGGGACGTTGTTGCATAAGGTACAAAAGTAAAAGACGGTAAAAAAAATCGATATACAGTAATAACGAAAATAAACAATTGAAATGCCGCAAAGTATCTTTGGCAGAGGTCCTCCATTTGTAAGAGTGAAAGAAACTTGCTAGTGATGTCGAGTCACGGGCGACGAGTTTGTGATTATCAGAAAAGGGCCGTGAAAATTGGGTTATATAAACAATTGGCAATTTTGAATAACACTAGTCAAGAAGTGCGATATACACCTCGTAGTTCTTTGTGTAGTTCTCTCGTGTTCTTAAAAATTCTTGCGTGCTTGTGATGCTCAACAAGGACTTCGAATGCGTTAATAACTTTCTTCTAAGGAACTTGAGATCATTAATCTTAGTGTTAAACGTTTTGTTACTTACAAATAATAAAGGCAATTCCATGATATAAACCGTCATAGGTAAGGACGGAAATTTTTTAAGCCGAGGGGGATGTAAAATACAAACGCCAGTGGCGTCTTGCGCAGAGCGCGCTCAGTATCTTATCCCTTGATAAAATGGACTGTCATTCTCGCTTTGATGTAAGTATTTAAAAGCTGTATCTTTTAGGAGTAGCTTAAGTGAATAGTGATGTTTTAAGTCAGCGGCTAGCAAACTTGTATGACATGTCCCGTTATTCCTCGTATCTGTATATTGAAGAAAACCTGAAGTGGAAAAGTCATTTATAGATGGAAAGCGATTTTATAACATTTGTCTACCGGATACAAATAAAGTTATGGAATATAAGTGTGGGCCGTGGAAAGTCATGGAAAATGGTGTTTATTGTACAAAATAGATAAAGCAGCCTTCTTTTTATTTTTTATTTTTTGCAAAAAAGGTAAAAATCTGAAAAATGTGCCAGAAATCAAGATGATTTTTGAAAATGTACAAGCAAAAGGTCAAGTCTAGGTCATGGAAAACATGGAAAAGTCATGGAAAAGGTCATATTTGAAAAAAGCCATGAAATTTCAAAGGCTGAATAGAGTTTAAAACCTGGATGAACCTAAATAGACCGACGTAAAATCGCGAGCGGAAGTAATTTTTGATCTTTTTCGACGAGAAAGTTACACTAACAAATATGCAAAAACTTGCCTAGTTCCTGTACGGCTTTTTCCCCAGGCCTTCACGGTATTACTGACGTCACTACTCGTTTTGGTGACGTGGGACGAACGGCCAGGGACTCACTTTTGTCGGTAGACTGGAACAAGAAAAAGATCCGAAAGATGAAATCCCCGAGTCCAATCCAAATACTGCGTAGATATTTCTTTTGCTAGCAGACTGGAACTAGCGTTATCAGTCACGCAACCTACTCGAAAAGCGTCGTTCGTGTCGATCTGTGTTGCCTGTGTTGTTGCCCGCACAAGAATTTTGATCAAGTATAAAACAGCAAAGGGTTCTTCTAGTGAAGGTAAGATAGCATAAGAAACGCCTTTTGGTGGATAGTAGATGTATTTCTTATTTGGGTGCTACGATTCCTAAACTAGAACCCCACTAGAACAGGCTTTGAGCCTCCATCTTTATCTTCAGTATCTTTAGCTCATCTAGCGATTGCACCCGATAGCATCCTTTACACGTGTGGCTGTGCAGTTTAAGCTTTCGGTGTAGCCCCGTACTTTATTGTGCATGCACAATATTCCACACAATCCTTCACACACGAACGGCACTCACGAATAGAACGAGAGTCACAAAATTGTATGCATTATTTAGTATGGGGTTACGGACATCTTGCCCAGTTTAGTGTTGTTAGGGACAATGTAGAGAGTGAAACGTCTCGTTTGCTTCTTTCATTCACAATCTTGGCAACATAATTTTCTGTTTAACTCCATATTTAATCATGCATACAATTTTGTGACTCTCGTTTTATTCAAGACTGCCGTTCGTGAGTGAAGGGTTATAGGGAATAATTTGCATGCATTAAATATTAGTTAAATCTTTCCACCATCTGTAAATTTATGCTTGGTTCAATTTGAACTGTTACCATGTCCCCCCGGGCATACCCCCGGGGATTTGGCACACAGAAAGATACAATTCCACACTATCCTCATTTTATGTTCGAAAGAAAAACAACAATATTGATTTCTGTATAATAACAAAAAACAGATGCTTTGTCAAGAACTTAAGAGGGCGTCCGTGTTACAGCGGATAAGGCACTTTTCGGACCTTCACCGATTTCCCTGATTTTTTCAGTGAAAGTCGACAATTATATCCCAGTAACAAATATCACATTTATTTGGATCAATTCGATATTTTATATTTTTTGCGAGGCGATTTTCAAAGTCACCTCAAAACCATGCAATTCGCCATTGGAGACTCCGTAAACTTGCTATAAATGACGGTCGCTGCCAAAACTTTATTACTCAATTCCACGAGCTGATTATTTTACATATTGAAGTTTCATCTTCCCTCGATAGTGTAGATGTTTAATAATTAAAATCTATTTAAGTCTCGTTAAGTTATGATTTTTTTAATTTGACTCCCAACAAACTCCGGAATGTGCAAAGCGTGACATGCCTGTAGTTGAAAGCCATTTTCTCGAATGTGGGACCTGATCTAGAACCGTGTCTATTGTAACTCAAAAGTACTAACACCATTATAGAAAAGTATGAAATAAAATTTGTGGGCACTCTTTACTGCGCGCCGTACAGAGCTCCACGAATTTCCCAAATATTCGCCATTTTGATCCAAAACAAAGAAAACGCTTGAGCGACCGATAAACCAATTCCAGAACCGTGAATGTTTGGAGATGTGTTAAATACTGCTAGAAGTCAGACTGTAAATGGAAAATATTTTTCTTTCGCAGTTCCAACCGTTTTAGTCGATTTCTCATTTTCAACGCTCACAGCAATAAATATATCACTTCGATCAATATGCAAATTTCGGCATAAGCCCGTGTTGTCACGGAACATCTGTATACCGCAACAATTTGCCTAAAAACGTTTTCCAAAGCAATTATTTCCTACTTACCTGGCCGGGCGATAAGATTCTTTAGGCTTCTATGTAGAAGCTTTCTTTTTGTTTGTGGCTGTAGAGAAGCTGTTTTCATTTCCCACGCTGCGATGAAACAGTGTTTGTTTTGCCGCAAGACTGACTTGTTCGTTTCAGTCTAATTCAATTAAAGCCTTATTTGTCAAACCGCTGTCGGGCCCTTTTTTTGTTTTTCTCTTTGCAAAACCTTTTAAAAAACATTGTAAGCTTCTGAGGATGTTTTTTCATACCCAAAAAGGTTTTTATTTGCTTGGCTTTTTTTCGGAGGGATTTATTCGAAAAAATTACAATCCAGTCTGGTTTTGTGGAAACAATTAAGGGAAATCCTTGATTTGCGTCGCACAAGTTTTGTTTGCATATTAGAACAGTGTTTTGTGAAAACTATCGGACTCCAATGAGGCAAAGCAAGTTCTACAATTATCTTATAAACATTAAAAGTCTTTGAAGCATTGTAGACATAAAATACAAATAGTTGGGATAACTCAATGTTTGTTTTTGCAAACTTACTTGTTTGTTTCAATCTAATTCAATTTAAACCGACCAATTAATGTCCGCGATTTTGTCTAATTTCGAGAAAATCCTTGCGCGTCCTTTCTGCACGAAATGGCAGCTATTGCATCCAATCAGTTGCTCTCTTCACGAGAAATTACAGACTCCGTGTGGATCTAGTAGGAATGAGGAAAGCCATGTGTTGCTCTCTGAGTGAAACTCGGATATTTCAGCTCATTTGTCGAGCTGCCACTTATCGAAATGCGGCGATGTTACGGAAGCCGAACTAATCATGGCGAGAGCGTGACGTTACCAGCGGCTGTGAAGTAGACTGAGTGCGGGCTTGACCATTACAAGGTGTGGTCGATGCTATTTTTTTTTTCAAAAAAGCGTTAACACTATCCCGCTAAATTTGAGTGAAATATATCCCCCCGGGGGGGGGGGGGTACTTTAAAAAAATTTGTACGGGAAGGCTTCGCCCGAGCTCTAACCCCTGCCCTTTTATAAACGATTTTGACAGAAATCGTTCCCTTTTTGTATAACTTTTACTGAAAAAAGGTACCCCTTTCGTATACCTGAAAGACATGGTATAGACTTAAGACACGACGTTTTCTTGTATATGGTCTAATAAACGTCCACTCTCAAATAAACGAACAACCTCGTATCTAGTAAACACCTCCCTTGAGGTGTAAAGTCTATAGACGCCCAGTGTCTAATAGACGCCCCCCCCGAAAAAAAAAATAAAAAATAAAAAAAGATGAATCGCCTCATAAACCAGGGAAACACTCCACAGCGTAACATCACGCAATCTTTTTTGTTTTGTTTGCTTGACTCGGACATCGAAAAGGCAAACAATGCCAACATGGTTGACCCTAATGGCGCTGAAGACATCAGCATCAAACTATGAACGCAACTACCAACAAGGCAAGAGACGAGCAGAACGATCGCTTATTTGGCAGAGAAATATGGCTGACCAAGAGCCAAGTGCAGGGCTTCTTTTCCCGCCGTGCAGCGGCTAGGGCTTTCCACAAGTTGCTCGGCAACTTTTTGGCAACTTTTCATGTTTCGAGCAACTTTTTCCCCTTCGAGCAACTTTTTCTCTCTCGAGCAACTTTTTGCATTTTAAGCAATTTCCAGACCGAAGATCTCCGAAGATAATCCGAGTGTTGTTCAAAGGCAATACGAACGTTTCCGAAGATTTACGAAGTTTGCCGAAGATTTTCGAGGAACATCTGAAGACGTTCCACCTTTCGGCTCTTCTGCATATTAAAACATTACAAAATTCGTCACAAACATGACGTCATCGATATCATCACGATTTTTCTCAGTTAAAGAATTCAGTTAAAGAATTCCTTCTTTTGCTGTAAAAGTGCATAAAACTGCTTAGAAATCTTACTCTCAAAGGGAAATTAGCATATATTTAGAGAAATTCTCTTGATTACAAGCAGCGTTTTGAATTTTTTGGAGCAACTTTCGAGCAACTTTTATTATCAGAAGCAACTTTTTTGTATTTTTGGAGCAACTTTTGAGCAACTTTTTGAGAAATTACGGGCAACTTTTTTGGAAATCTCGAGCAACTTGTGGAAAGCCCTAGCAGCGGCTAGACGAAGAAAGGAGGAACCAGAAAAAATCGACCTGAGTCCCAGGGAGCTATTGCTAGAGGAAGAAGAAGTTGATAGACAACAACTTGTTGAAGAGGTAGTGAACGAACTGAGGCCGCAGCACCCACTGTCGTACGACGCATTCAACCTGTGCGTGTGTGCTGAAAGAACATAACCTGGACAAATTTAACGCGCCAATGCTCAAAGAAATCTTGCGCCATTTTGAGGTCCAATTCAAATCGAAAGACAAAAAGAAAGACCTGATTGAACAACTAAGGTTGTTCAAGATTGAAAAAGAATGAATATAAAGGGATAAACAAGTCACTAACCTTGCAAAGAAACATTCATTAGCACATAAGGTTAAACGTTAATATTACGATCCTCTTTTCACGAAAAACAGTTTTCTGTTATTGCCCCCGCAGGGCTTTCGCCCAGAGACGAAAGCCCGAGGAGGCATTCATTATAGAGCGTATATATAGAGAATGTACTTACAGTCCGAATATACGGTATGTATACCAGAAATAAACCTCGATTTGCTCGAACAAGGCCGCAAGGAATCTCTGAGTAATGATAATGTTTTGCCGCAAGGGATTCCTGGGTAATGATGACGTAAAGGCAGAAAATGCCCGAAGAAGTTATGGGTATTATGATGTCACGATAACAGGGGGTAGCGGTAAATAAAAATCCCTATCTTGGGTTAGAACGGTATTAAAAAGACTGACCCGCGTTTTGGCATTTGTCACACGTTGATTACTCCGATGTTTGGCTTACGCGTGTTCACAGATTTGTTCGAGCGGTTTCTCTGCTTTGATTGTGTTAAGTGATATTTGATGCAGTTGTGAGTAATAGGTCGAAAGATTTCGAGCAATCGGTTTCGTGTTCTTGGCAACTTGTGTTCCAAGTGCTGGTTCAAGCGTTAAGGTTTGTTCTCGGGGGTAATTCGTTTAGCTAACAAACTGTCAGATTATTTGATCCATAAAGTGGTCTGAATAAGGATCAAAAATTGTTTTCGCGAATCTTTGAATGTGTCATATTTCGTTACTCGTGGATTTTTTAGGCTTTTTGAACTGGAAATCATTGTAAGTTTAATAAATGTGAATGTTATAAGCCCGAGATAATAATGTGTTATAACAATAGAGTTGATGTTCGCGGGTGTAAATATGTTTTTGGCCCGACTCAGGCTCATTTTAGCCCGAGCCGCAGGCGAGGGCTAAAATGAGCTCTGAGAAGGGCCAAAAACATATTTACGCCCAAGAACATTAACTCTATTACTATTATAATCATTTCAGAGGGCATTTAGTTAAGGAATCAAAAACAGTAAGCGATATCTTGAACACTGCCGTTGCGAGTCGGCGTTTATTTCTGATTGTAAAGTTTACAAAACTCGACAGAAAACCGCAAAAGTACTTAAAACAATCTTTGCTTGAAAAGGAAATTACAAAATTCTATCGGCAGCGAAGAAATAGTTGTCATTTAGAAGTGTTAAAATTAATTGTGCTGTTAACTGAACTGGCAGTTTGGAATATGCTTGAAATTCAACTGAGCGAGTTTCACTCGACGAAGACAAACTTACATTCACTTCGCCGCCTGGATTCTTCTTTGAGTTTCTGTAATTCCTCTTTATCTAGCTAAGAAGACTGAGAATTTGCTTTCCCGTTCAGTCCTTCAACCATTTTGTTGTTTTAAAGCTCAAATTAAAAACAGTTTGCAATTGCAGACTCAAATTAAACGAAGCTTGAAGTGATGCCAGCTTGTGTCAGCCAGCAAGAAAACGGCGCGAACAGTTGAATGGTTTTCAGTTCTGATTGGCTGGCTTCGTTATTTTCTTGTTTCTGATTGGTCCACGGCAGCGGGCTAAAATATATTTTAGCCCGCTGAATTCTTCATTTTAGCCCGCAAAATACGCCACAATGCCCGATGAAATGATTATAATATGTGTTATTTCCGCTAGGTGTTATTTCCGCGTGCTAGGTAATATATCCATCGACTTGAACTTGTGAATATTTTTGGGACGCAATGGTGTCACACAACAAGAAATTCCGCAGCAAAGAGATCAAACAATGTCTTGACGTACATGGCACAGTAAAAAAGAAGCCTAATTTTAAAGGCGACAAAAAGACTCTACTAATCCTAGATTATTGCTGTAAAACAAATTATAAAAAGGCGGGGCAGCTTTATAGTGAGAACTATTAGTAGTCAAGACTTGATGAGTTAATGGACAAATGTAAAAATGCGGGTTCTTTCATATTTGTTATATTCATGTTGTCGAAAAAACATATATCGTAGCAGGGCTCGCGACTCCCTTCAATTACCGATAGTAATAGAATACGAAATGCACATTTGTGTTAAATATTTATTTTCTTGTTTTAGAGACACTTTAATGCCCCGCCCACTAAATTATGACAGATAAATTTATGGCCACCATCTTATTAAAATCAAATTAATACAATGACTTCCAATTATAAAGCCCCGACTGTTGGTGTTTTTACTTTTATGTCTCGAATACTTCAGAGACTTTTGATGTTCATCAAATAACTGTTTATTACTGTTTGTTTATGAGAAAGGGCTAGAAGGGGGTAAAATGAGAAATTGGATTGGGCAAATTGTTGCTGGGAAAATGAAATTTGGGCCACTGGGACTGGGAATCACAAGTAAAAACCAATAGATAGAACTGGGATTTGGATTTGGAAAATACGGGAAAACAATAGGCTAGGGCTTTACCCTAATCCCCCCCCACCCACCCACCCCCCTCTCCCCCCCTCTCGCCTCCCTCTATCAGGAACCTGTATGAAATTTGCGAGTCTTGACAAGACAAGGAGCATATTCGACACCCTCGACAGCAAATCAGCAAGTTTCAACTCAATACAAGAAGGGCATTTTTGGAACGTGAATTTTCTTGAAAAAGTCCCCTCGAAAAGGCCAAGCGAAAACAAAAACCCGGGTTTTGACAAACTAGGCAGCCTGGCCGGTTTTAATTGAATTAGACTGAAACGAACAAGTCAGTCTTGCGGCAAAACAAACACTGTTTCATCGCAGCGTGGGAAATGAAAACAGCTTCTCTACAGCCACAAACAAAAAGAAAGCTTCTACATAGAAGCCTAAAGAATCTTATCGCCCGGCCAGGTAAGTAGGAAATAATTGCTTTGGAAAACGTTTTTAGGCAAATTGTTGCGGTATACAGATGTTCCGTGACAACACGGGCTTATGCCGAAATTTGCATATTGATCGAAGTGATATATTTATTGCTGTGAGCGTTGAAAATGAGAAATCGACTAAAACGGTTGGAACTGCGAAAGAAAAATATTTTCCATTTACAGTCTGACTTCTAGCAGTATTTAACACATCTCCAAACATTCACGGTTCTGGAATTGGTTTATCGGTCGCTCAAGCGTTTTCTTTGTTTTGGATCAAAATGGCGAATATTTGGGAAATTCGTGGAGCTCTGTACGGCGCGCAGTAAAGAGTGCCCACAAATTTTATTTCATACTTTTCTATAATGGTGTTAGTACTTTTGAGTTACAATAGACACGATTCTAGATCAGGTCCCACATTCGAGAAAATGGCGTTCAACTACAGGCATGTCACGCTTTGCACATTCCGGAGTTTGTTGGGAGTCAAATTAAAAAAATCATAACTTAACGAAACTTAAATAGATTTCAATTATAAAACATCTACACTATAGAGGGAAGATGAAACTTCAATATGTAAAATAATCAGCTCGTGGAATTGAGTAATAAAGTTTTGGCAGCGACCGTCATTTACAGCAAGTTTACGGAGTCTCCAATGGCGAATTGCATGGTTTTGAGGTGACTTTGAAAATCGCCTCGCAAAAAATATAAAATATCGAATTGATCCAAATAAATGTGATATTTGTTACTGGGATATAATTGTCGACTTTCACTGAAAAAATCAGGGAAATCGGTGAAGGTCCGAAAAGTGCCTTATCCGCTGTAACACGGACGCCCTCTTAAAGGTCAAATGAACAGAAATTTCGATTTTTGTTATTTTTTGCCCATGTGTTTATTAAGAGCCAAATAAACATCCCAAAGTTTCAAAGTAATCGGACATTGCATCGCAGAGAAATTGCAAGTTGAAAAATGCTTTTTTTAGGCCTTCATTATCGTAGAGTGCTCGGAAAAAATAGACAAATTCGGCTAACGTGTTTACATCGTTGTTGCCACCCAATTCAGACCATGTGATGATTCCTTTGGGAGGTTACAATTGTGCAATTTGTCACACGTAACTGAGCGCATGGGAGTATGAACGAACAGAACAATTGTAACCTCCCAAAGGAATCATCACATGATCTGAATTGGGTGGCAACAACAATGTAAACACGTTAGCCGAATTTGTCTATTGTCGGAAAATTCTCGGAAATAAAAACTTGTGACGTCATAATTGGTGTTTTTGAAGACGACCGCAGACGATTCCGCAGACCGCACCTTGAAATCTAAAAAAATGCGTTTAGTGACAATTCAAACAGTTTTTTCGTTCTGTTTGAACGTTTTCAGTTGATTGTTTGTTGGTTGTTGTTCAGAGAGGCACATCTTTTTAAATAAAATATCTAAAGCTCAAAAATAGCTTAAAGTTTTGTTTGCTGTCGTTTTGCATATCATGTGAGACAGGTAGAATGCATGCTGGTATGAAAACAAATCAGGAATCTCTATTGTTCTTTCTCATTAGCATTTAACGTTTATGAGCAGAATTATCTGCACGTGCGTTAACTATGCACATGCGTTTTGAATCTTGGCACACTTCAAAGCCTTTCTCTGCCGAAAACAACGTGAAATGACGAAATTCTGCGTATTTTGGACAACGTCGGCCACAACGGCTAATTTTTGGTTTTTCTATTTGGAGATGAACGCTTTCTTTGAAAGCTAATCCCTAAAGCGATAAATAAGCAGAATACGTCCGGAAAGTTGCGAGAGTCTCAAGTAAAATATAAATTAATTTTCCACCAGACATTGTCGTTGACGTTGCCTTCAGTGCGGTCTGCGGAATCGGTCTGCTGTCGTCTTCAAAAACACCAATTATGACGTCAAAAACTTGTTCCATTCCTTCCATTTCAGTGCGCAGTCATTCAAAAACGTTTTCGTATTTTTTGCTGTAATTCACGCTTTAAGGCTCGGAAAACAAAAATTTTTCTTAATTTTACTCAATAATGGATAGTTTTAGCATGTGGTTGGTTAAAATGGCATTTTGAAATTTCTGTTCATTTGACCTTTAAACACAAGAAACCAAAGAAAAATACTCTAACCCACATTTTCTCTGAAGAAAGAATCTTTGAACCAGCCACTGTCTTATTCTAAATATCGGCATATACACGTGGTGGGCCCGAAACAAAATGACGGCAGCAGTTTGGAGTAGTTCTTGATAGCTTACCGTAATGATTCGATTTAGCGCCCGGGGCGCTTATTTACTTTTGGCACCTTAAGGGAGGGCGCTTATTCGAGACAGGGTGCTTATTCGGGACAGGGCGCTTATTAAAATTTTTTGCGTAACAACCAAATGTTCAATACAAAAATTTAATATATTTTAAAATAACCAGCAATAACATAAACTGTAACAGTAACAAATTGTTAAAAGTTCAGTTACTTTTACAAGAATTGTTCATTTTAGCGGTAAATATATACATGTATGGTATGGTGAATGTTCACGAGTTCATCTTTTCGACGTCGACGACTTCAGTAGGGTCAGTTAGGCACAATGGGAGCGCTTTTAAGACCAGGGGCGCGTATAAGAATGGGGGGCGCTTATAACAATGGGGGCGCTTATTGGAATACGGGCGCTTATTAACAAAAACACATTCGAAGGGGGGTGCTTATTCGGAAGGGGGCACTTATTGGAAGGAGGGCGCTAAATCGAATCATTACGGTAGCTCATAAAAACACTCAACTGAGGTCTAGCCATTTTACTGTACTACAGCACATATTCAAGATTGTTAACACTTAAGAATCACACCTCAAAATACATATGGTTGCCTCTGCGTCGCTGATACCAGTAACAGTTTATTATAAACGTAACTTGAATACAGCTTTTTAATTTTGAGACATATTCTTCTCCATGCAACCAGTCGGCTACAAATTCTGGAGATTTTTTATGCAATATGCAGTGTCCTCCATGTGGTCCAGCGCCAACATGTCAACCGAAGAGTGGAGGCAAGCATGTCACACAAAGAACAAAAAGTTATTCACGATTTTCCCCATTACGTACCCCCGGGACAAGACAGCTTCAAACAATTCCCCACCCCTTGGTCCGAAGGGCCAGACTTGTCCCGGGGGTTACCCGGAGGGGGATGGTAACAGGTCAAATTGATCCATGCATTACTACTCCTGTAGAGCAAATCAAAGTGAAACATCTTGACGCTTATCGAGGACAGTGTGGCAGGCTGTGAATATTTTTTCACATGTAGCTTACAGAACTGATGTTTAAGGTTTGCAACCAACCCTGAGAGATTCAAATGATAGTGGCATGGCCACCATGTTGGTGGTCATGTTATTGACCACCAACATGGCGGCGATGATGTCACTTGCCAAATGTTTTCTGATATTAAAAGTCAATGTTATCAAATATATCAATCGATAACATTCAATGCTTATTAATCAACTGATATTTGTAAATTGAAAACCAATAAATGATGGAAAATTTTGACTTTTTCCATGATTAATCAAAAATTTAACAAGACTCCCGCTTTGTGGTCATCCGATTCTGTTAATCAATTGTATGATTACAGACCGAATTGGACTCCACTCAGTCCTATTACCATTATTAATTTTTGTCAATTTCCATCATTATCCTCAATTTTCAAAGTACGGTATGTTTGTTGGAATAAAATTAAACATGGCAATTTTCAGTTTGTAAAATTGACACAATCAAAATTGGTTTTTGCTTTTAACTGAAAAAAGTTCATGTTTTGGCATATATAGATGAAGTCTGCATATTTACCTGTGGCCCATCAGGCCAGAGCTTATGCCGGTTTCAGTAGCATTAACTGACTGAATGGGATGCTGGTCTGTCAAAGGGTACCTACAGCAATAAATTCGCTAGTACCCCGGTATACTCCTTGGTGGTGAATTGAGGGACTATGAGTCAGAGTAAAGTGTGTTGTCCAAGAACACAAGGTAGTGATCCCAGCCAGGGCTCAAACCTGGACTGCTCACTCTGAAGTCCAGGCAACTATCAATTAGGCCACCACACCTCCCCTGTGTTTTGTTTTGATGTACATGTATTGGCTCAGTCAGTGTGCAGAAGGTCATACATATAACTGCTGTTGGGAGTTTCTAGAGTTTTGTCCAAGTAGTTTGCAGGACAGTTTGTTCCTGATTTATTAACATCTTTTTTCATATTTTTACTTAGCTTAACATATACCATGATTTCTTAATTCCATTAAATCTTAGCAGTTGTACATTGGTGTCAAAAAGTTATAATTTAAATGTTAACAGACATTCAATTATAAGGTTACGGTGGCCCGCGGGTATTTCCAGGAGCGGAGGTGCTATTTTTTAAATCGATTTTTGGGCATGGAAACCTTAACCGATTTCTATGACTTTTGGTAGTCGAAATACCAAATGTTTAAATTTTATAAAGCTTTAAAATTTGGAATAAACAAAAACAATAAACACGAAATATTAGCACTTTTAAATTAACCTATTTTTTAATAAAACGCGAATATTTTCTAAACGTGAAGATAGATTTTTTTTCTTATTGCTGTAAATAAGTTCAAATTATCCAAGAATTCATATGAGCAAGTTTCAACGAAATCGGCTGGGTAGAAATTGCTGCACAGTTGACTGTTAGATTTTAGCTTAAATATATTATGCTTGTGTATTTTTACCAGTTATTAAAACAACGCTTGTGTAATGTTAAGATTGCATTGATTATTTAAAAGCTTAATACCAGCTAAAACAATGCTGAAAATTCTGAAAAGATCGGAAACTCCTAGCAAAAGTTATAAGCAAATAAAACAGAAGATGTTTACGTTGCGTAAAATGTATTTTTTAAAATATTCATTGTTTTTCGAACTACAAAAAATCTACTGATTTTTTTCTTTTATTTTTAAGTATGACAAAATCCAGCATCTACACAAACGGCCTTATCAGTTTCGTGTGTGCAGTCTCGATGCAACTCGGGTGGGGCTGTGACCTTGTGATGAAACAGCATCCCATAAGAATAGAAATACTCCTAGTCCTTTAATTCAACAGAAACCAGAAATTCCCCCTTCAGAGATTACAATTTTCTCGCGCGCGTTGCTCGGAGGTGAATAGCAAAGGATATTCCGAGTTTACGTAGCCAATCAGCTCGCGCCAATAGCGCTATCCACTGTTTTAGTATATACTTATTACATGTATCGTTAATTTCCTATAATAAGGTAGTAACCTTAAGGTGGACAACACATATTTTCTTGGAATACACAAGGCTAAAAGAACTGCAGTGCTCTCTTAATAGCCACTGCATGACTGAAGCTTCAAGTTACTTAACTTATTGAAGGAGTAAATACCTTTGATCAGCTTATGTAATATGTTAGAACTTTTTTTACTTTTCATTGACTTTTTTTCAGAAATGGAGGCATAAGGAAAAACAACTAGTGAGATGTCAAAACCGAGGAAACAAAGGACAACTCGCACTGGGGAGACAACGTTTGTCTGTAAACATTGTGGCAAGTGTTTTATCCAATCAGGAAACTTGCACATACATGAAAGAGTCCACAGTGGTGAAAAGCCTTTTGAATGCAAACAGTGTGGCAAGTGTTTTATAAATACATCGAATTTGCGAACTCATGAAAGAGTCCACACAGGGGAAAAGCCATTTGAATGCAAACAATGTGGAAAGTGTTTTAATCGCGCAACACATTTGAGGACTCATGAAAGAGTCCACAGTGGTGAAAAGCCTTTTGAATGCAAACAGTGTGGCAAGTGTTTTATAAATACATCGAATTTGCGAACTCATGAAAGAGTCCACACAGGGGAAAAGCCTTATGAATGCAGACAGTGTGGCAAGTGTTTTACACATGCAGTAAGTTTGAAGATTCATGAAAGAGTTCATACTGGTGAAAAGCCTTATGAATGCAAACAGTGTGGGAAGTGTTTTAATCAAGCAACACATTTGCGAACTCATGAAAGAGTCCACTCTGGTGAAAAGCCTTATGAATGCAAACAGTGTGGCAAGTGTTTTAGCCAAGCAGGAAACTTGAGAAGTCATGAAAGAATCCACTCTGGTGAAAAACCTTGTAAATGCAAACGGTGTGGCAAGTGTTTTGGAAAAGCCGGAGATTTGCGAACTCATGAAAGAATCCACACAGGTGAAAAGCCTTATGAATGCAAACAATGTGGCAAGTGTTTTAGAACTGCATCGCATTTGCGAACTCATGAAAGAGTCCACACAGGTGAAAAGCCTTATGAATGCAAACAGTGTGGCAAGTGCTTTAGCCAAACAGGAGGTTTGCAGAAACACCAAAGAGTCCACACAGGGAAGAAGTCGTATAAATGCAGACAGACCAAGGAGAATATCATTAATGTAGAATACCTTAGAAAACCCAAAGATGCGAACTATTGGACCTATCCAGTCAATAAGGATACTGAATGTGATAAAAATATTACATCATCTTCGGCAACATCCGATTTGCGACAACTTGAGGAAGGCGACGTTGAATGTTGGATTTGTCTGGATAAATTTGGTAGCCGAGCTCTACTTCTCGAACACTACGATAATCACATGAAATAGAGCTTTTTCACGTTGTAAGCATGTATTACTTTGTTTTGTTACGTAAGGAATCTATGCCGTTACACGTATATTAGGTCATTTTTATCATGTACAAAATTACCTTCTAATTGGAGCTACTAAGCTACAAGAACTAAGCTACCCTATCATCATCATCATTATCATCACCATCATCATCGTCATCGTCATCGTCATCATCATCATCATCATCATCATCATCATCATCATTTATTTGCCACTTCCAAATAACTATTACATGTATTACATATCTAGTAATAAGTTAGGGCGAGGAGACCTCCAAGAAACCACCGGGCTTATAGGGGAGGCCACCTCGGTTATCAATATATTTACAAATGATGTTGGGAATGTGTGGCTTGACCAATTCAGTCTCGTTTCATTAAAAATTTTATCATCATTTCTTAAAGGTAGATAAGCTTGTCGAACCAGTGATGGATATTGGTAAAGATTCCAAAGTTTAGGGCCTTACACTAAAGATGTATTGGTAAAGGTGTAAAAATTGTTGAGATTGATGGCGATTTAGAAGAAAACAAACAATGAAGTTAAAACCCCATGACGTAACTCCTTTGTCGCTGTTATGACAACCAAAGTACAAATCATGAAGCAAAGCAGGTCTTCACTTCTGTTTAGTTACACTTACAAGTTCAAGTTTTGGCGTTTAATGTGCGAGCTTCAAATGGACGGGAAAAGGGCTGTTGCTTGATTATACTTTTCTGAGATGTGCTTTTTCTAGACTGGTCAGCATAAGGCTAACTTGCAGTTATTATATCAGAAGAAAAAAAGGTGACAATCGAACAAGTATTTAAATATAGATTGTCTTTGTATAAGTTTTGTTGATATTTGTCCTTGCTATTAGGTGAGAAGAGATTATCGTTGTATCAAAAACAGAAAGTATATTTTGCGCCAGTTGCAACGGTTCTTGTTTTCCTAACTTGTGTATAAGCAAGTGAATAGAGAGGAAGTGGAAATGTAGTGTAGAACGATATACCAGTTCAAAACGCCTACACAGAACATGATGTTACACTTGTTGAAAGAAATTAGTTTTAATAATCTATCAGTACATCTAGACTAGATAGGAATGTATCCATTTCATTGAGAAATACACTTTAATATCGACGAGCATTCTCACTTAAGAATGACGAGAACATGTAACAAGAACAACGTGGTACGAACGACTCGTACCAGGCCCCTATCGGGCAAATCATAGTCAGTGTCCAGATCTCTCTCTAATTATATCATTCTGCTCTATCTCCCCCCAAGTCTTTAGTGTTCCTCATGTTTGTGTTGAAGGGGCAGTGAAGACTGATATCAGAGAATCGTAATTGTCAATTTGAAAGAACAAAACAAAACTAGAAAACATAATGTCATTCATATGAGTCATGTGGCAGTCTCATTGTTCGAGAAGTCCTTTTGCATTAAAATCCTGTAGCCGCCGCAAGGCTAGTGCAGGTTTCTTTGGCCGTGCTTGAGGTGTGCCTGAGTTTGCCGGCACTGGTGCATCCACAGGGGAAGGGGATGGTGGTTCACAAATGGGTGGTGGACCTGAACTGGCCGGTACCGATGGATTTGCAGAAGGGTGGGGCTGTGTCGTGTGCGTAGGTGGTGGCGGGGGTGCACACCCCTCTTGGTTGGGGCTGGTAAGGTCGGGACAACGCAGTGGCGTGCCAGATGGTGGTGGAGGTGGCAGCTCTGCAGGTGGTGGATTGGGCCTGGGTGGCTTGGCTGGTGTGGGGGTCAGCAGGTTAAGGTGTCGGAGGTCATCAGTGATAGTGTGCCGAGGGGGCTTGGTTTGCACAGGGATGTACTTTTTTAGAAACTTTCGGTTACGGGTGGTCATCCTGCCGGAGCCATCAACACGCACGACATACTGGTCAAACTGGCGGACCTCAATCACTACGCCTGTCTTGTCCCACTTAGTGGGGTATGGGCCTGTTTGGTTCTGGATGCGTACGTGGTTGCCAACTGCCAGGGGTGGGAGTCTCTTGGTGTGCTCTGTCCATCTTTCGGCAGCTTTCATGTGGCGGTTTCGCAGAGCTTCCTCTCTCGTGGCTAGGGTGTCACTCCAGGTAGGGTGTGGTTGATAGCGGCCTGGCAGGATAGGTATAAAGTCCTTGATAGGCCTGCCGAATACACACTGTGCGGGGGAGAGCTGCGTATTAGGGTCTGGAGTGTTCCGATATTGAAGGATGGCACGCTGCAGGGAGTCGGTGTTAAGGCTGCCGTTTGGGGTTGTGTTGTCTGTGATTATCCGTTTAACTGTCTTTACACCAATCTCTGCTCTGCAGTTTGAGTGGGGGAACGCCACTGATGATAGACGGTGGTGGACACCCCACTCGTTCAGGAATTGGCATGTGGCTGCTGCAGTGAATTCCGGTCCTCCATCTGTTGCACATTCATCGGGGATGCCAAACGTGGCAAATGTGCGCCGCAGGCAGTCAATCAGGCCTTTAGATCCCTCTCGTGCTCGTTCAACAATGGGCCAGTTGGAGTAGCGATCTACCACAACGAGGTAGTTGACCCCCTTGTGGTGGAAGAAGTCAGCACAGATGCATTGGAAGGGATGAGCTGGAAGAATGGTGGGTGAGGGCGGTGCACTCGGTTGGGATGGTGCCATGCGGTTACAATGGTTGCAGGTTTCCCGTAGGGCAAGGATGGCTCGAGTGATGCCAGGCCAGAATACAGTGCTGTCAGCACGTGCGGTCATGGAGGTCACGCCTTGGTGTGCTGAGTGTAAGACGGTTAAGACATGCTGTCTGAGGGATGGTGGTATGACGATGCGATTCTTGTAGAGGATTACGCCATCGACTGTGTATAGGTGTTCGCGAAACTGATAGTACTCCCGAAGGGCAGGCAGTAGCTCATGGCGGAACTGGGGGAATCCACTCTCTATGATGTCGAGTAGCTGAGTCATGTCCCCATCACTTGTTGTAGCTAGTTTGACCCTGTCCCAGGTAACGGCCATTGTGCTCAGTGCTGAGGAAGCTGAGGATGCTAACTGGTCATCAATGTTGATTGAGCAGGTTCCTAGCCGAGGCTCGCTCTGGCGGATGCCGGCCAGGAATGAGTGTCCTGAGGCAGCTAATTGGGGTAGAACAGCCGGGGCAGTTGTGGCTGCTGCTATGTCGTCTGGCAGGATCAGCATGTCTGGTGTGGTGGTTCCTGTAGGGTGACGGGAAATGGCATCAGCGGCTTTGTGTCGCACATCGGGGATGTGTACCATTCGGAACCGGTAACGTAACGTCTTTTCCTTGAGGTTGCGTAATCTGGCGTTAGTGATCTCCTCAAGGGACCGGTCTCCAAACACCTTAAGTAGGGGCTTGTGATCCACTGCGATGATTAGGTTGCTGCAGCCCAGGACAAAAAATCGAGCTTTGTCAAGGGCATCTGCGACGGCGAGAGCTTCTCCCTCCACTGGGGCATAACGAGATTCAGCGGCATGTGTGAAGCGGCTGCCGACTAGTGCGATTTGCCAGCCGGTGTTGCAGCAGAAGGGTTCAGTGGATGGACACTGGCAGTGTTTTTGGAATAGCCAGAAACCAATGCCACTTTTGGACCAGTCGGTTGCCAGGCAGGTCGGTTTGGATTTGTCAAAGATGCGCACGCCCTCCTCAATTTCACTAATGATTACGGACTTAGATTCCTCGAAGAGCTGGTTGAGCTCATCAGTCCACTGGAAGGGAGTTCCTGGCTGGAGTAACTGTCGGAATGGCAGCATGCGTTCATTAGCAGCAAAGGCATAAGAGACCTGGTTGATGAGTCCAAACCACGAGCGTACATCAGTGATGTTGGCTGGTGTTGGGAAGTTGCTGATGGCATTGAGGTACTTTTTGCATGGCCGCACGTTGCTTGGGGTGATCTCAAATCCAGCGAACTCCACAGTGTCGGCTCCGAACACAAACTTGTCTGGGTTAAGTATGATTCCGTTGTGTCCGCAGAGGTCGAGCCAATCCACTGCCTGGAAGAAGCTCTTTTGGAGGTCATCTGCCCAAAGGAGGGTGTCATCGATGCACTTAGTTTTGTTTCGGACGTGAGAGACAATCTCGTCAAAGCGTCTCGAGTAGCCATCACCGGAGGCGATGTAACCCTGGGGTGCTGTTTTGTAGCGGTATCGACCCCATGGGGTTATGAAAGTGGTGAGGTGGCGATCTTCCGCATGGAGGGGGACGCTGTGGTAGCCATTCCAGCAGTCAAAGACGGTCTTTTTTGTGTTACTGGGTATGGAGCGTGCTTGGTGGAAGGGGCTCTGCGTGTGGTGTGTCTCGCGTGTGGCGTGGAGGTTAAGCGCCTGGAAGTCGACTGTGCGTCGAGGCTTGCCGTTCTTTTTTGCACATACAACCATGCGGTGGCACCATGTGACAGGCTCTCCTACCGGGACTTGCTCAAGCACGCCCAGTGATACGTCCTGGTCAAGTCCTGCCTTGACATCTTCTTGCCAGTGAAGTGGTACTGGTATGGGAGTGTGGTGTGCAACCGGTTCCGCACCAGGGTCAACCATTAGCCTCATAGGGATGGTCTCCATCAGCGGTAGGGGTTGGTGCTCGCAGGTGTTGAAGGTGCTGGATCGGTAGTAATCTAGGAGCCACTGCTGCAGTTTCATCTGGTTGCTTTCCATCGCTGGAAATGGGAGTTCAGTGGGCTTGGGTGGTGGTGTTTTGCGACGTGGGCAGGTGCACGGCGAGCTGGATGCGCTCTCAGGTGCCTTGGTGCTGTCTGAGGGGGGTGTTTCTGTCGCATCGCATGCTGTGTCTGGCTCGGTCGTGCTACATGCGTGGATGGTCTCGCCCACGGTGGGAAAGTTTTTGGTGATCATGCCCAGTGCCGTGCAGGTTTCCCGGCTCAGGAAAAGTTTGTCCGAGTCACTTGTCACATACACGAGTTGTCGACTTTCAAGGGTTGCACCGGACGGAGACCTGCCTGAGAACCTGAGGATGACAGCACCCAGGATCTTGATACCATTGTTGTTCACGGCGTGCATTTGCATGGTGACTGGGATCAGTTCTCTCTCACTCAGGCCAAGGCGACGGATGACTTTTATGCTAGCTAAGCAGCTCTGGCAGCCTGTGTCAGCCATAGCAGATAGTCGTACTGGTGTCAGCCGTGATGTGGGAGGGTTGTATCCCAGCGCTGTGTAGTCCTCTGGGTGGGCAGTTGCTGTAAGCTCGATGAATGGTTGGGACTTTGATGGTTGTCGGACCCAACAATCAGTTAGGTGGCAGTATAGGTGGTGGTCAAGTTTGACTACATCTCTGCCAGAATTGTTGCTGAGGCTTGTTGCGGTGCAGAGTGAGTCGAAGATTGCACCTTCGGTGGTATTGCCACTGGGTGGGGTAGGCTGTTGGGGTTTGGTGGACTTGTTCTTGCTGTTACACACGCTTGCAAAATGGTTCGGTCGCCCACACTGTTCGCAGATTGTGCCATAAGCAGGGCAGTCAGTTCGTCTTATCCTGGTCGGGGCGCTTCTGCCATGGCCGCGCTTGTTGCAGTAATAGCATGGGTCGTTGTCTCCAGCTTTACGCCGTTTAATGTCATCCTGTTTAGCACGACGGTATTGGCTGCTTGCGGCATCTACACCTTGGCTTTGCAACAGGCGGCCAGCGGATCGTTTTCCAGCCTCTTTTGCCTCTATAAATTTGAACACTTCTTCGAGGGTCATTTCCTGATTCCTTTCTCCTAGTAGATCCAGTTGTATTTCGCTGTCGGCCAGGCCGCGTGTTACGACGTCGCGCAAAACATTTTCTGTGTAGTTAACTTCGATTGCACAACCAGGGCAGGTGACCAAAAATTTGCAGACGCCGGCTTGGCCGCGAAGGCGGGCACCAAAACTTCGGATCGTTTCGTCCCGGTCCTGGCGCATGTTGTGCAGTTGAACTCGGGCAACCATTGTATTTTCCTCCCTCACGGCAAGTTTTTTGATGGCCTCCATCACTTGATCGGCAGTTTTGTCAGTGAGGGAGCCGCCTGCGTTTCGTGTTAGGTCCTTCCGAAGCTGTTCATCGCAGCACTCAAGGAGTTGGATGACTTTATCTTTGCCTGTGACGTTGGTCGCTGCGACATAGTCGCCCCAACGGGTGAGAAAATACGACCAATCCTCGCTTGACCCTGCGGCAGAGATTGTTGGGCGCCGTACTTTTTCGAGTTTGGTGTTTGGGGCGGTGTTTGGGGCGGCGCTTGGTGCAGCAGCGGCGACTACAGGAGCGGTGTGTGTGCCTGACGAGTGAACCGAGATCAAAACGGCCGCGAGCGCGTCTGTCACCTCTTCCGTTTCGTAGGTGCATTCCGGGAACGGGCACTTGTATTTCTTCGCCATCTGCTGTGGTCTGACCTTGTTTGCTGTAATGGTCTGTCGCTACGGCGAAGGAAGGGTTGTTTCTGTGTGAAAACAAAGATGGCGGTCGCGGTCGATGGTTGTGTTCCGTGTGGCGTACGACGAAGAAATCCGCTTGTTGTCGGTGTTTCCTTCGCCTATTCACTGCTTGGTTGGACGTGTTCTCGTCATAGATAGGAATGTATCCATTTCATTGAGAAATACACTTTAATATCGACGAGCATTCTCACTTAAGAATGACGAGAACATGTAACAAGAACAACGTGGTACGAACGACTCGTACCAGGCCCCTATCGGGCAAATCATAGTCAGTGTCCAGATCTCTCTCTAATTATATCATTCTGCTCTATAGACATTAACTTGTTTATCGATATATTTGTAGTTCAGTTATTTTGGTTATGTTAAAATTATAAAAATTACCATTTGTGTACAGCGAAAAAGCTATTGGTAATAAACTTTTGTTGTTGTTGTTGTAAAAAGTTCAAAAGTAGCAGCCAGTGGAAAATCGATATAGTGACAGAAAAAAGGATTAAAATGCAGTAAAATATTCTTTGGCAAACGTCCTCCATTCGTAAGAGTCTGAAAGAAACTACCTTATTGTTTTTATTTTTTGGAAAATCTCGAAATGAAAAAAATATTTTTAACGAATTTTTAGTGCTTTAAACGTATTTTTGCCCAAATTTCGAAAATTAAGACCCGCGAAATATGCCTGTTCCATTCTCGCGAAATTAAGTTCCCGCGAAAATAAGTAACAATAAGGTAGATAACTGCTAGTGATGTCGAGTCACGGGCGACGAAATTGTGGTTATTATAAATGGCTGTGAAAAGTTGTTTGTGAAGATATTTACTAATATAAGGAGTACCCAGAAGGTCTTCGAATTAGATTGCTCAGATATCCAAACAGCTTGACGTCACAGAAGCAAACCACATGACGGTTGGCCGAACGTTCCTTGCGATATTCTGTACTTTGAGGACTAAACACTTCGAAGAGGTTTCAAGCTGGTGTTAAGTCAATGATCATTTTGTTTGTACTTGTTGAACTGAATAAGCCAGGAGAAAAAGCTTTCGTATCATAGACACTTTAAGGAATAGGCCTTATTCATGATAACGTCATATGCTTAAAATTCACCACAAGCCTCGTTTGCGCGAATTATTGTCAAACTTCTGCCGCCTTCATGCAGTTTCCACGTGTGTATTCTTTTCATCTTTGCTGATTTGGCAATTCGTTCATGATAAAAATACTGAATCTGCACTTTGAAAGCGAGGCTTGGTGGTGAAACTAGCCACTCTAACGAGAACACACCTAAGGGTTATTGCACGCGATACGATTGCATGATCTGCTGAATATATAACGTTATCAAGTATATTCTATGGAGTTGTTACGGACACGTCGGAGAATTTTGACGAAAACGAGAGAAATGCATAGAGACCACGAGGCGCAACTGAGGTTATGTCATGAGTGTAAGCGCGCGCAAGTTCTTGAACATTTTATAAAGGAATTAGCAGGCTTGCTTCTTGTGGTCTTTGTGGCTCTATGTGTAGTTCGCCCGTGTTCTTAGAAATTATCGCGTTGCGTGCGCAATTTCTTGAACGTTTTGTAACTTACAAATAATAAAGGCAAGACCATGATAATACTACAGAAAACGACGGAAATGTTTGAAAACGAGACAACTGCAGACTTCAAACGGCTGTGGCCTCCTGCGCAGAGCACGTTGAGGATCTTATCTATGTTTTTATCCCTAGGTAAAATACACTGTTAGTCTTGCCTTGAAGTAAGGGTTAAAAGCTGTATCCTTTAATAGTAGTTAAGGTGAAGAATGATGTTTTAAGTCAACGGCTAGCAAACTTGTATGACAGTCCATTCAGTCTTCGTATTCGTATTGAGGAACACCTGAAGTAGAAAAGTCATATAGATTGAGATCCATTTTATAACATTTGTCTACCGTTTGCAATGAAAGTTACCAAATTTATGTATTCTATAATGCAAATTGCCTCCGAGATAATACTGATAGTCCCTTCCACCTAGTCTCCCTCCGCTCTTGCTCTTATCGACAATTTTCCCGGTCCAAGTACCCCGAGATGAACAGAGTTTGCACGAGACCTGGAAAACATGGGAAGTCACGGAGTTTTAGAATGTCATTTTCCAGGCCTGGAAAGTCATGGAATTTAAGTGTGGGCCGTGAAAAGTCATGGAAAATTACGTCGATTATACAAAATAGATTAAGCAATGTTTCTTTTTCGCGAAGTAAAAATCAGAATCACCATAAATCAAGAAAATTTTTGAAAATTTGGAAAAAGGGTCAAGTTTAGGTCATGGACAACATGGAAATAGAATTTTAAAAGCTGAAAGGAGTATAAACCTAGCATGAACTGAAATAAAAGGAAGTAAAAACGCGAGCGGAAGTGATATTTGGTCTTTCAGCGTACTTGTGTCTCATTGGCTGCGGTCACATCTACGACGTAACTAAAGTTTAACTAAAGTAAATGGTTTGAACCCAGGAGTATCAGTAGTTCGTATAGTGTGATCGTCCGGGTGAGAGTAGTTCTGAGAAGAACTGTTGTTGGTGACTGACGTTTCGACAACCTGAGCGGAAGTCATCTTCAGAGTCAAGTGAAAAGTTTGTTTGTAGTCGTCAGGTATCTGTACAGTCTTGATGGCGTCAATAAAGTTCTCAGTAGATTGTAGTTTACGTCTGGATTGGTCTGTAAGAGGTTGTAGTATAGTCGTCAGGTATTTAGACAGTTGGTACGTAGGGGACCCACAGAACGAGACTATGGGTCGCATCGGTATACCCGAAATCTGACATCTGTTACTACAGCGACTTTACCCTACATCAAGGGCACTTCTGAGACTATTGCGCGGATCCTACAACCCTACAATATCCGTGTAGCTCACAAACCTATAACAACGTTACGACATTTACTGACCAACGTTAAAGACAGGGACGAACCTAACAACAGACAGGGAGCGATTTATAAGATCAAATGCTCCGACTGCCAGGCCTCCTACATCGGAGAGACCGGTAGAAACTTGACCACGAGACTGACTGAACACAAACGAGCGACGAGAAATGGTGATGTCAACAATCACATTTCTGAACACCACCGACTTACTAAACACAAAATCGACTGGGACTCTGCTGAATGCTTAACCTACAGTACTAACTATTTTCAACGACTGACTCTGGAAAGCTGGTACACAAACTTAGAACAGACGCCTATCAACAGATGTCAACAACTACCGGCACCTTACAAACGACTTATTCACGACGTAAACAAAAGCGACAAACGAACCGCCAACAGAACGACTTAATTTGACTAACAATAGACGGAACAGAATGACTTAATTAGACTAACAATAGACGGATCGAAACTGACCAATTACTGATGACAAACTTTACACGAGTCTTACAGCCAATAACATCACGGCTTAACTGACCAATCAGCTTCAACGGACCAGACTTATAACATCATCGACTGACAACAACTTTTCACTTGACTCTGAAGATGACTTCCGCTCAGGTTGTCGAAACGTCAGTCACCAACAACAGTTCTTCTCAGAACTACTCTCACCCGGACGATCACACTATACGAACTAAAGTTTAACTATAGTTACTCTCAAGCTACGTGACGTCACGCCTAACTATAGTTAGTGCTTTCGGTCGTCTTTGCAGTCACACCAATGCAGTTAACTATAGTTAGTTCTGATTAGCTTTTGAATAATTTCGAATTTAAATTATTTCATGACAGCCCTTGTGATGCTAGAAGCCAAAGAATTCAAGCTTCATTTTTGCTAACATTGGTGATATGTAATTTCTTGGCATGTTGTTTTTCTTTTTTCCTTCCCTTCACGCTTTGTTTTGCATATTTATGTTCATCTGGCACGTGCGAAAAGAATTGTCGCATACTGATTGGTTTTTCGTTTGTAAACTTAAGACTAACCCATGAACCCTGCTTGGGTATAACTATAGTTAGTCTGTATTGTTTTGGATCAGCGAGGCGTAAATTTTCTAGCTATAGTTAGGGCGAACAGAGAAGCGGTCACATTACCGAAATAGCTAACTATAGTTTACGCCGTCTTAACTATAGTTAGCAGTCTAGATGTGACTGCATCCATTGTGTCTTGATTAATTGATTGATTGACGTGGTGGGGTGGGGAGGCGTAGCCTGAACTTCAGACATCCCTCTGTGCTCGCCTACTCGCCAGAAGGGACGTCTGAACACATATGGGCCTAATGCCGTCCGGTGACGTCACTACCCGAAAACCGGGTAGTGATTTTGATTGGTTGATTTAAAAAATATTTGCATAATTATGTGAAATTATGACTGAATTTTACCGCGCGAGGATTGTAATTTAAAAACGTTTGGAAAGTTCGAAAGAGTTCACCTTCCCAGAAATGAATTTATTAGTCATTTACCTTGAGTTTATTACTTTATTAGTTTACCTACGGATGAAGAATAGTAATGGAAATCGGTAGGTTTTAAGTTGGCGGCATTCGTCGCTTCGACATGCAGTGTTTTGCCAAATTTACACGTATTCTTGTTTTGTCAACAAAGCCGCTCGATACTTATGTCCTGCAGCCTCGATGAGCCAGTGATTTCTGAACTCAGTGCCCACGGTCAAGTAGGATATTTTTGTATTGAATTCCGTTTCTTGATGCCTCTGTAACCGTCTAAATTGATTCATTTAAGTACTCACGAGTGTGTTGTATTTGTCCGCTGCGTAACATATTATATTTTGATCGCTAGATAAATTAAATCGGTTCCGTAAAAGAACATAGCCTGCAGTCGATTAAAATCTCATTCATTTGTCGCAAGTTTTCAATAGTTTACTGTTAAAACAATTTTACCCTGTAATCCTTTATTGAAGCGATTTTTCTTTCACAATTTCATGGCCTCGACAGAAACTTTTCCGCATGAATTAAAACCAAAGTGTAGTGACGTCACAGGACGGCATTAGGCACAGATGTGTTCAGACGTCCCTTCTGGCGAGTAGGCGAGCACAGAGGGATGTCTGAAATTCAGGCTAGGGGAGGCGTAGGTTGGCAACTTTAGTTGTGTTGCGATAGTTTTCGCCATTTTTAGATGAGTTCTAAAAATACTTGAACTGAGGAAGGACAACGACATGTCAAGGCCATGGTCATTTGTCCTTCACTGCATGTTTATTTATTTATCTGAATAATGCTTGAAATAGTTGAAATCAGTGGGCTTATTGTTTCAGATCAGACAGTCTGAATCTACATTACAAACTTCATTTGAAACAAAATTTGCTTGAATCGCATTCGGTAGGAGTTTTGTGCGAGTTTGTTTTTATTGTTTGTTTGTTTGTTAACATCAAACGACCACATCCATGTTCCGGTTAAGTAATCAAGTCTTTGAAACATTATAACTTACCCATTAATTTTTGCGTGCGCTCATTGGACAAAACGCATCACGTGGTACAAAATCGGACGACGGGTATCAGCGAATATACCCCGTCCGATTTGATATCCGTTGCCCGATTTTGTAGGCAAGCACAAAACAAACGAATAAAATCACCTTTTTACGACTGAATTTTCAATGAAGGAGTATAGTGGGTAGCCCGACTTCACTCACATGGTTGGTCGGTTGGTTGGTTGGTTGGTTGGTTGGTCCATCAGCTGTAAACATTTTGATAAGAGAAGTAAGAGTGTAGCAAGGCGGCCGTAATAAGGCTATTTTTAAGGTTTAACAAGGAATACAAAAGCAAAGAAACAAAATGCGGCTGAAAATTATGTGTGGAAGGTACTTGACCGCCGAAAAAGTGCGATATTTGCATGCGTTACAGCTGCTTGTAACGCATGCATGAAACTGACACTCGCGCATTCATACTATACATAGAAGATTCCTCGCATAACATAATTTCCTATTGCAAAGATAACGTCGGAATTTTCAAATACGATAAACAAGTTTAGCGATGCACCGATCGATCTCTTTCGTATACTTATAATTACCTGAATCAGTCTATATGTTCTGATATATTTATTTACAGCGTTATTACTTTACGGCTTACATGTAAATGCTTTTATTCTCCAATGTATACAGGAGCGATAGAATAAACAAACCATTTTAGTGCTGCGTGGTAAAAACAGAAAAAAAAGGGAAAAAGGAACAGACACTTCTGGGTTTTGATCTCACGACCTCTCACACTCCATCCTGAAACCTACACGACTGAGCTAATCCGACAATCTCAATCACGTAAAATGAAAAGATTTTATATCAATGTAATAGACATTGTGGGGTCAACCGCCGATTGTCTGCAATTGTCACGCATGTTTCCTCGTTTTTTTGCTTTTTTAATTGCATCAAAGAAATGTTTGAACATTTGCCGCTCATATATATTCAAGATATGAAAACCAAATGTAAAACTTGGTGAAAAAAAATTCAGTCGTGGCTCGAAGAGCACTTTGATTAAATTCTAATTTTTATGAGATCACAGAGTTAAAATATCACGTAAATCAATCAACTTGCATTTATTTCAACCACGTTACGACGGGTTTATTACGTAGCTTTTTTCTTATAAATTTACTGGCGATAGAGCGCGTTGTAGAAATTAATCGGAGGGTTATAAAATAAATAAACCCCTTTCTGACTTGCTGGTGTATTGGAGGATAATGCCCTTGGCTAAAATATTGTCCTCAAAATTTCACAGTTGCCCTCGAAGCTTCGCTTCTCGGCCAACTGTTCATTTTTCTACAATCTTTCAGCCTCGGGCATTATCCTTTAATATACCAGCCGCCTGAAGGGGTTTATTTACTAAATATTATACGGCCCTGTTTCACAGGGACTGGGAACTACCAAATTCACGAATTTGATTTGCCAAAATTAATATTGATCGGCACCAGACCGGTACACTTGCGGTAAGAATACAAAAGCATTGATTGAAAATACGAAGTGGAAAAGCCAAAGAGCTTGTAGAGAAAATAAAGGGGGGAAAGAGGGCGAGTTTAAACTTTACCTGGCGTCCTTATTTTGTCTTTCTAGTGCTTCGAAGAGCCATACGGGCGATTTTCGTTTCAACGGTCTATTCCACACTCTCTTTTTGAGTTATTTTTTCAAAATAGCTCTTAAGTCGGCGCGATGTTCCGTGACTCAGTGGGTCAGTGGGTCAGTGGGTCAGTGAAGTATGTTTGTTTGTCACACCAACCAGATTTCAGGTACTATCAGAACCAATCAAATTGCAGTTTATAAAGGCGAAGTAATCTGACGAAATTACGTGTTGCAGCGTGTCGCAGTTCGTTTTCGTTGAAAGATTAATTGGTGAGTTGTGAATTATCATGGATAGTACCAGTAGTACTGGTAGTACCAGTAGTAGGTAATGCTCCCATGATAACCGTCACGAATATAGATAGTACTTAAAGAACGATAACCGTCACGAATATAGATAGAAACATCACGAATAAAGTACTTAAGATACCAATAGTGCCAGTAGTACCAGTAGTACCAATAGTACCTGTAGTACCTGTAATACCAGTAGTACCAGTAGTACCAATAGTACCTGTAGTACCTGTAGTACCAATAGTACCTGAAGTACCGGTAGTACCTGTAGTACCTGTAGTACCAGTAGTACCTGTAGTACCTGTAGTACCTGTATGTAGTACCAATAGTACCTGAAGAACCGGTAGTACCTGTAGTACCTGTAGTACCTGTAGTACCAGTAGTACCTGTAGTACCTGTAGTACCAATAGTACCTGTAGTACCAGTAGTACCTATAGTACCTGTAGTACCAGTAGTACCCGTAGTACCTGTAGTACCTGTAGTACCAATAGTACCTGAAGAACCGGTAGTACCTGTAGTACCTGTAGTACCAGTAGTACCTGTAGTATCTGTAGTACCAATAGTACCTGTAGTACCAGTAGTACCTGAAGTACCTGTAGTACCAGTAGTACCTATAGTACCTGTAGTACCTGTAGTACCAATAGTACCTGAAGTACCGGTAAAACCTATAGTACCTGTAGTACCAGTAGTACCTATAGTACCTGAAGTACCGGTAGTACCTATAGTACCTGTAGTACCAATAGTACCTATAGTACCTGTAGTACCAGTAGTACCTATAGTACCTGTAGTACCAGTAGTACCTATAGTACCTGAAGTACCGGTAGTACCTATAGTACCTGTAGTACCAATAGTACCTGTAGTACCAATAGTACCAGTAGTACCTATAGTACCAGTAGTACCTGTAGTACCTGTAGTACCAGTAGTACCTGTAGTACCAGTAGTACCTATAGTACCAGTAGTACCAATAGTACCTGAAGTACCGGTAGTACCTATAGTACCTGTAGTACCAATAGTACCTGTAGTACCGATAGTACCTGTAGTACCAATAGTACCTGAAGGACCGGTAGTACCTATAGTACCTGTAGTACCAGTAGTACCTATAGTACCTGTAGTACCAGTAGTACCTGTAGTACCAGTAGTACCTATAGTACCTGTAGTACCAGTAGTACCAGTAGTACCTATAGTACCTGTAGTACCAGTAGCACCAGTAGTACCTGTAGTACCACTAGTACCAGTAGTACCAGTAGTACCTGTAGTACCAGTAGTACCTATAGTACCTATAGTACTAGTAGTACCTATAGTACTAGTAGTACCAGTAGTACCAGTAGTACCTATAGTACCAGTAGTACCAGTAGTAAAAGAAGTACCTGAAGTAATGGTACTACCGGTAGTATCAGTAGTACCAGTAGTACCTATAGTACTAATAGTACCTGTAGTACTAGTAGTACCAGTAGTACTAGTAGTACCAGTAGTACTAGTAGTACCAGTAGTACCAGTAGTACTAGTAGTACCAGTAGTACTAGTAGTACCGGTAGTACCAGTAGTACCGGTAGTACCAGTAGTACTAGTAGTACCTGAAGTAATGGTACTACCGGTAGTACCAGTAGTACCAGTAATACCAGTAGTACCTATAGTATTAGTAGTACCAGTAGTACCTATAGTACTAGTAGTACCAGTGGTACTAGTAGTACCGGTAGTACCAGTAGTACCAGTAGTACCGGTAGTACTAGTAGTACCTGAAGTAATGGTACTACCAGTTGTACCAGTAGTACTAGTAGCACCTGAAGTAATGGTACTACCGGTAGTACCGGTAGTACTAGTAGTATCAGTAGTAATGGTACTACCGGTAGTACCGGTAGTACCAGTAGTACCGGTAGTAACCAGTACTACCGGTACTACTGATACTACCGGTAGTACCATTACTACTGGTACTACTAGTACTACTAGTACAACTGGTAGTACCATTACTTCAGGTACTACTAGTACTACTGGTACTACCGGTACTACTGGCACTACCGGTACTACTAGTACTACCGGTACTACTAGTACTATAGGTACTACTGGCACTACTGGTACTACCAGTACTACTGGTACTACAAATACTACTGGTACTACTGGTACTACCGGTAGTACCATTACTTCAGGTACTACTAGTACTACTGGTACTACCAGTACTACTGGTACTACCGGTACTACTAGTACTACTGGTACTACTAGTACTATAGGTACTACTGGTACTACTAGTACTATAGGTACTACTGGTACTACTGGTACTACCGATAGTACCATTACTTCAGGTACTACTAGTACTACTGGTACTACCGGTACTACTGGTACTACCGGTACTACTAGTACTACTGGCACTACTAGTACTACTGGTACTACTGGTACTACTGGTACTTCAGGTACTACAGGTACTACTGGTACTACCAGTACTACAGGTACTACTGGTACTACTGGTACTACAGGTACTACAGGTACTACAGGTACTACTGGGACTACCAGTACTACCGGTACTAAAGGTACTACTGGTACTACTGGTACTACCAGTACTACTGGTACTACAGGTACTACAGGTACTACAGGTACTACCAGTACTACCAGTACTACCAGTACTACAGGTACTACTGGTACTACCAGTACTACAGGTACTACAGGTACTACTGGTACTACTGGTACTACAGGTACTACAGGTACTACTGGTACTACTGGTACTACCAGTACTACCGGTACTACCGGTACTACTAGTACTACTAGTACTACAGGTACTACTGGTACTACCAGTACTACAGGTACTACTAGTACTACTGGTACTACAAGTACCACTGGTACTACTGGTACTACCAGTACTACAGGTACTACAGGTACTACCAGTACTACTGGTACTACTGGTACTACAGGTACTACAGGTACTACAGGTACTACTGGTACTACTGGTACTACCAGTACTACAGGTACTACCGGTACTACAGGTACTACTGGTACTACAGGTACTACTGGTACTACAGTTACTACTGGTACTACAGGTACTATTGGTACTACAGGTACTACTGGTACTACAGGTACTACTGGTACTACAGGTACTACAGGTACTACTGGTACTACAGGTACTACTGGTACTATCGATACTATAGGTACTACTGGTACTACAGGTACTACTAGTACTACAGTTACTACTAGTACTACTGGTACTACAGGTACCACTGGTACTACTGGTACTACCAGTACTACAGGTACTACAGGTACTACAGGTACCACTGGTACTACTGGTACTACCAGTACTACCGGTACTACAGGTACTACTGGTACTACTAGTATTACTAGTACTACAGGTACTACTGGTACTACTGGTACTACCAGTACTACAGGTACTACTCGTACTATTGGTACTACAGGTACTACTGGTACTACTGGTACTACAGGTACTACTGGTACTACCAGTACTACAGGTACTACAGGTACTACTGGTACTACATGTATCACTGGTACTACTGGTACTACTGGTACTACAGGTACTACTGGTACTACAGGTACTACAGGTATATACTACTACTGGTACTACAGGTACTACAGGTACTACTGGTACTACCAGTACTACCGGTACTACAGGTACTACAGGTACTACTGGTACTACTGGTACTTCAGGTACTACAGGTACTACTGGTACTACCAGTACTACAGGTACTACTGGTACTACTGGTACTACAGGTACTACAGGTACTACAGGTACTACTGGGACTACCAGTACTACCGGTACTAAAGGTACTACTGGTACTACTGGTACTACCAGTACTACTGGTACTACAGGTACTACAGGTACTACAGGTACTACCAGTACTACCAGTACTACCAGTACTACAGGTACTACTGGTACTACCAGTACTACAGGTACTACAGGTACTACTGGTACTACAGGTACTACAGGTACTACTGGTACTACTGGTACTACCAGTACTACCGGTACTACCGGTACTACTAGTACTACTAGTACTACAGGTACTACTGGTACTACCAGTACTACAGGTACTACTAGTACTACTGGTACTACAAGTACCACTGGTACTACTGGTACTACCAGTACTACAGGTACTACAGGTACTACCAGTACTACTGGTACTACTGGTACTACAGGTACTACAGGTACTACAGGTACTACTGGTACTACTGGTACTACCAGTACTACAGGTACTACCGGTACTACAGGTACTACTGGTACTACAGGTACTACTGGTACTACAGGTACTACAGGTATATACTACTACTGGTACTACAGGTACTACAGGTACTACAGTTACTACTGGTACTACAGGTACTATTGGTACAGCAGGTACTACTGGCACTATTGGTATTTTAAGTACTTTATTCGTGATGTGTCTATCTATATTCGTGACGGTTATCATGGGACCATTACCGTACAAAGTTCCCAACTTCGGCCCGAATTTAATAAATCCTTCTGTAGTTATGTTATCAAAAAGGGCTTTGCTACGCTAAACTGTTGGAAACAAATGTCATAAAAATAAAAAACTTTTATGTTCAGCGAGCCGTAAACATGTTGTCTCGAACAAATTAGTCTTCCCTGTCGCGTCGCGTCGCGTCGGCTTCGATTAAAATCAATTTTACATATGGGTAAACCATCCAGTTTCATCCGGTTTACAAACGCAGAAGACTTGAAATTGAAGACAGTAAAGATTATGCCTTACAGAAATCGTTAAATATGTGTTTTCATACAAAAAAGTTACAATTTGACCAAATTTCTACATGCATGATATTTATTTATCGGCAAATCACTTGCGTGATCGCTCATGCGAAACGTTGTCTTGCACTTCAAGCTACTTTCCTTGACAAGTTCTAAAATCTTCGAGTTCAGAAATCGCCATGACTTTCGAGCAACATGTCTTGTTTCTCCTCAACTACCAAACTTGGAAAGTTCAGTCGGGCCGAAGTCGGAAAATTTGTATCGATGTTTGCACCGTAATTGGCAACTTCATAACAACGTTTCCAATTTCCCAACAAACTTCGCAAAGCGGGCGGCCAAAGTAAAATGAAATCAACTGTAAAACATTTCGTTCAAACATTGAACCGGTACAAGTAACTTTACTGTTAAAAGCAACTACGATCGATAGCAAAAACAGAATAAGAGCGTGCCATTTCGTGACAACTTGATAACTCAATTAGTTCTTGTTTGTTGAATAGAATTTACGTTGTGAATGAACGAAAATCTTTGTTGAACAGTTTTGACAGGAAACAAATACTCCAGGTGTACTGCGCTTTAAAGAACTTTTCCGAAGAGAGTGGTTTTTTTTTATTTGATTCGTTTATTACTTCGTTTATTATAGTACTTTTCGTTCAATGTCTATATGGAGACGTGGCTTTTTTCGAGAAAAACAAGGGTATCGTGTTACGTTCGTTTTAAAAAAAACAAAGGTATCATGTTACAAAAGTGAGAAAAACAACGGTATCATGAAACAGTGTTTGGCAAAAAGCCGAAAGTATTCCGTAACAAACAAAAGTAACCCGTTACGGTTGCTACAAAGCTAGCAACAAAATAAGAACGTGCCATTTTGTGACATTTTGACAATTGAATTAGTTTTGTTTTTTAATTAAATGATGAAAATTTCCGTATTAAATAAAACAGTTCTGATGTATCAAAATGCATGTAAAAATTATTATGTTTGCAAGCAAACTTTGTGCAAAAAAGTGACTCCGTGGGGCGCCATACACAAATAGCTCAACCCATGGCATAAACCATCCCAACAGGACAATCACCCAGTTTCACCCCAAGCCACCCCATAAATTGAAAAAATAACTCCTGCACGCTTAGCGTGCCTATGTTTTTTTAAGTATGGCTTTCCGAAGCACTAAGAAGAGGAAATAAAGACACCAGGTAAGGTGTCAACCTTTACGCAAGTACGCTACAGACCTCCTGGTCGGTAAATAAGAGCTTTATGTCACAGAAAAGGTATGGAAGTCACTTAATACAGTAAAAAGAGCTATCTTGCCCTGGGTGGTCGGTAGGCGGGAATAAAAAAGAAAGATCCGAAAGATGATATCCCCGAGTCCAATCCAAAAATTGCAGACATGTTTCTTTTGCGATTAGACTGGGACTAGCGTTATCAGCAACTTACTCAAAGAGCGTCGTTCGTGTCGGTCTGTGTTGTCTGTGTTGCCCGTACAAGATTCTTGATCAAGTAAACAGCAAAGGATTCTTCTAGTGAAGGTAAGATAACATTTAAAACGCCTTTGGTGCATAGTAGATGTATTTGGGTGCTAGGATTCCTAAACTAGATCAGGCTTTGAGCCTCCATCTTTATATCTTTAGCGATTACACCCGATAACATCGATAGCATCCTTATACATGTGGCTGTACAGTTTAAGGTCGCGCAGGACCCTAGCAATCATTATGTATGTATTTATTGAAAGAGTATGCACGAACTGCGACGACTGAAGCCGACAACAAACGAAATATTCACGAGAATGTACAAGTAATTACACGGTATTGTTCTCAGCTTTGCGTACCGTGCGCTGAAACAAAGCAAATTATCATAATTAGATTCACAGCTGTGAATATGGGGGTGTCTGGAAAACCCGAATAGCGAATAGCGAATAGTCGCGAATAGCGAATAGTACGAATAGTGCGAATAGTCGCGAATAGTGACGAATAGTCGCGAATAGTGACGAATAGTCGCGAATAGTCACGAATAGTGACGAATAGTCGCGAATAGTCACGAATAGTGACGAATAGTTGTTGAATAGTCGCGAACAGTGACGAATAGCCGTAAGTACACTCTTTTTTTTATATAAGAATACAGTTTTCCGACCCAGGCTGAATATTCTTATTTTTCTGCCGAGTCTAGGCTGAAAATATTCTTATGAACATTCTTAGAAAATACCGTTTGACATTTCTGTTTTTAAAATAGCAAGTATTGGGTAACCAATTACTGTGTTTGGTGTCCAGATCTGTATCGTGTTACATTGTGCACATGTACCATTGCTTTTCGTTGCAGCCTGGCCGTTTTGGCTTTAAACAAAGCATTCCTCACAGATATAAAGTGACGGAAATGAAAATACCTGATTTTGTTTCAACTAAAAACTATATTCTTTTCAAAATCTCAGCCTCGGGTTTATTCTTAAGAGGGTACCAAAGGGGGGTTCGTGATCCCGTTTCACGCACAAGTTTTAACCAAATTCACGTGTCACGTATACTTGAAACAGCAAAATTCACGGATCACGTTTCTTTTCTAACTATTTTTCACGCGTCACGGTCTAATTTTTGCCCTATTTTCACGCGTCACGGACTAATTTTTGCCCTTTTCACGTGTCACGCATAAACCCTTTGCCCCCCTCTCTTAAAATATTTTTAAAAATTCGCAAAATTCAGCCTCGATATTCTTATAAACTAGATTCTTATGAAATAAAAAGAGTGTAGTCGCCGTGAATAAGCCTACAGGGATTCTACAAAATTTACTGCCACACGCACAGAGCAATCTAGAAGTTCAAGCAAATTATGTATCATATGCTTGCCCGCTCACTCTAAAAGAGAGTGCAAGTCAAGATGTAACTATATGAATTACTTTTATTGATCTTGCCGACCGACCATAAACTGTATTTACTCACATTTCATTCTCATGAATCGCGATCCGAGGCACGTTCTATCAGCAAAACAATAAAATACAAATGAGAGAAAAGTGGTCTGTAATTAGTTTATCGATGTGAAAAGACATGAGAAGTTGTGTTATAAAAAAATAACAACGCCAAAGTCAGTCTTATTCGCAGCCGTTGTTTAGGCTCGTCACGCAACGCTTGCTTGCATTAATTTTATTCCCCTTTCTTTTTTGGACTCTGCCTGGGGCTGTCGATCACCGGCAAGAAAACAAAAAACACAATAATAAGCTATTGCAGACACTTTTTCAACGGTATATAAAAACATAAGAAATTCCATTTATCATTTATAACTTCTCTCCTACCAAGCATCTATTTTAGCGGGAAAATCTCACGTTGTTGCGAGGTACTGGGAACTACATGTCTCTAATTCGTCACTAGGCGCGACTAATCGTCACTATTCGCAACTATTCATCACTATTTGTCACTATTCGCGACTATTCATCACTATTCGTCACTATTCGCAACTATTCGTCACTATTCGTCACTATTCGCGAGCATTCGTCACTATTCGCGACTATTCGCAGTATTTGCTATTCGCGACTATTCGCACTATTCGTACTATTCGCTATTCGCGACTATTTGCTATTCGCTATTCGGGTTTTCCAGACACCCGTGAATATGGCACACGTTGTTGTAAACATTGACTTGGGAGGTTTTCGGAAGCCTCCGCCGATATAGAATTTCAGAAGCTGATTCGCGGGGAACATAAACTTGTTGTACTCTATTGTGTTCTGACAAGAGCGAATTTTGAAACGTTCTTCTCAAATGAAGGTAGCACGTTTCAAAGTTTAGATTTCACATTTTTACTCTCTTAGAAGCCATTAACTTCTAGCAGTTTTTGAAATAGAAAATTTCGTTCTTGTCAAGACACAAAAGAGGTTATGGTTTATCACTAGGTTATATAATAATTTGGACACAAAATCGCATTATCTGCAGTTAAACTTTTAAGAGCTTGTAACATCACAGTAAATGGTCATCTCTCAGTAAAAGGACAATCATGATGTAATTCCATAATTCCCTAATATCCTTGATAAGTTTTACAGGAATCGTTGTTCAAAATGTAGCGAATATAAAAGCTTTACAAGATAGCACCCCGTCAAGAAATTTGGCTAATGAATTTATTAATGAGCAAGGGTCCTGCGCAACCTTAAGGGAAGTTTTCGGTAAAGCCCCATACTTAATTATGCATGCACATTATTACACACATTCCTTCACAAACAAACGGATGGAACGAATGGAACGAAAGTCACAAAATTGTATGTCCGTATTACAGAGGTCACCACTATGACGCCACTTCTGACTTCGTTGACAACGTATTGTCTTATGTAACTCGAAATGTTCTGCAATGCAATGCTGCAGGTAAAAAATAACATTAAGCACAAATCCAAAACATCTAAGATGATTAAAACGTTACATTGACAGACAGACAGACATACCGTTTATTTAATGTGGACAAGTACATGCTTAGCTGTTCGCTAGTTTCCAGGTGCTCCACGTAACCACAAACAGGAAATTGCGGGTGTGTTTAAAACACGAAATGGCGAAGTAGCGTAATGATATAATAATTAAAGATAAGAGCCAAATTATATTAAAGATAAGAGCCAAATTAAGTTAAATGATATTACTGTTCCACTGAAATCCGCATCTGTTGCCTGATTTATTTTGTGTACAATGTAAGGACAAGGGAATAAATCCCGACAAATTAAAGAAAATAATTGCATTTGACGAAGCAGAACTCACACTAATCGTGCCATTTTCAGACACGTGGGTTGCTAAGCTGGGTGGTTTTGAGCTTTCGGCGCCCATCTTGGGTAGACTGGTGGACCGTAGCCTTGATCTCATGCAGAACAATAAGGCGTCAATTTTGGAATCACACAAACATGTTTTGCTTGAAGAAATGGCCGAAATGGTACCCAAAGTTAAAATAATACCGAAAATGACATGGAAAGCACAAAAGGGTTTTATTAAGAGAAGTAGAGTTTTAATCCGCCACCGAACGTTGTTAAAATAATGGCCGTTCATGGAAAATTGTTTGCTTGCAGTTAGTTGCTCTTAGTTCGACTCCTGTTTGCTTGGAGTTTAAGTTCCATTGGCCTGTTTACTTGCAGTTAGTTCCATTCCCGTTTGTTTGCAGTTACAGTAGAACCCCGGTAACTCGAACTCTGAAGGGAAATGAAAAACAGTTCGAGTTAGCGGGGTTTCGAGTTATCATTAAATTTGCCAAGTTAATAATTGATAGTTTACTGATTTTTCAGCTGTCAAATACGTGATCTGTTCGTTTATCAAATCAATGGGCAACCGTGGTGAGTTGCAAGAACCAGAATTCGAGTTATCGGGGTAAATTTGACCAAATTTTGATCAAAGGAAACGAAATTTAGTTCGAGTTAGCGGGGTTTTCGAGTTATCCGAGTTCGAGTTAACCGAGCAAAAATGACTGAAAAGTGGGGTCAAATCCAAGGGAAATGGAAGTTAGTTCGAGTTAGCGAGGTTGTTCGAGTTATCCGAGTTCGAGTTACCGGGGTTCTACTGTAGTTCTACTGCTGTTTGCTTCGACTAAGTTCCACTCCTGTTTGCTTGCAGTTAGTTCATCTTAATTCTACTCCTGTTTGCTTGCAGTTAGTTCCACTCCTTTTGCTTCCAGTTAGTTCCTTTCCTGTTTGCTTGCAGTTGGTTCCAACTCTGTTTGCTTACAGATGGTTCCACTCCTGTTTGTGTGCAATAAGTTCCACTCCTGGTTGACTGCAGTAAGTTTCACTCCTGTTTGCTTGGAGTTAGTTCTACTTCTGTTTGCTTGCAGTTTTTTTAACTCCTGTTTGCTTGCAGCTAGTTCCACTCCTGGTTAATTGCAGTTAGTTCCACTCCTGTTTATTTGCAGATAGTTCCACTCCTTTTGCTTGCAGTTAGTTCTACTGCTGTTTGCTTCCACTTAGTTCCACTCTTCTTTGGTTGCAGATGGTTTCTTTCCTGTTCATTTGCAGATAGTTCCACTCTTGTTTGCTTGCAGTTAGTTCCACTCCTGTTTTCTTTCACTTAGTTCCACTCTTCTTTGCTTGCAGTTAGTTCCACTCCTGTTTGCTTTCACTTAGTTCCACTCTTGTTTGCTTGCAGTTAGTTCTACTCCTGTTTGCTTGCAATTAGTTCCACTTAGGTCCATTCCTGTTTGCTTGCAGTTAGTTCTACTGCTGTTTGCTTGCAGTTAGTTCCACTCCTGTTTGCTTACAGTTAATTCCACTCCTCTTTGCTTCCACTTAGTTCCACTCCTGTTTACTTGCAGATAGTTCCACTTAATTCCATTCCTGTTTGCTTGCAGGTAGTTCCACTTAGTTCCACTCCTCTTTGCTTGCAGTTAGTTCCACTCCTTTTTTCCCTTGCAGTAAGTTCCACTCCTGTTTGTGTGCAATAAGTTTCACTCCTGGTTGACTGCAGTAGGTTTCACTCCTGTTTGCTTGCAGTTAGTTCTACTTCTGTTTGCTTGCAGTTATTTCGACTCCTGTTTGCTTGCAATTAGTTCCACTCCTGGTTAATTGCAGTTAGTTCCACTCCTCTTTGCTTGCAGTTAATTCCACTCCTCTTTGCTTGCAGTTAGTTCCACTCCTCTTTGCTTGCAGATGGTTCCTTTCCTGTTTACTTGCAGATAGTTCCACTTAGTTCCATTCCTGTTTGCTTCCACTTAATTTACCATTACCGAAAACTGATTTTATGAAAAGGAATTTTCTTTACGCTGGTCCTAAATTGTGGAATTCCTTGCCTAATTCAATTGAGTCAGCTAAATCTCTTGCAGCCTTTAAAAGAGGACTGGAAGATATTGACTTTGATATGTTATTATCTACTTATTGATAGTTTGTCCCACTTTAATATTTATGTGTTATTAAACTCTATTTAAATTTTTAAATCTTACTCGGCTTTCATGAAAACCAATTGCAATTGATGGAATTCCGAGTTTAAATAAAGTATCACTCACTCACTCACTCGCTCACTCTTCTTTGCTTGCAGATGGTTCCTTTCCTGTTTATTTGTAGATAGTTCCACTCTTTTTGCTTGCAGTTAGTTCCACTCCTGTTTGCTTTCACTTAGTTCCACTCTTGTTTGCTTGCAGTTAGTTCTACTCCTGTTTGCTTGCAATTAGTTCCACTCCTGCTTGCTTGCTTACTTGCTTCTCCTGTTTGCTTGCGTTTATATGTTCTGTTAAAAGAAGTTCTGTGTGATAGTTTTATTAAAGAGCTAATTTCAGTAAGTTGCCTTTCCAGTGTTTTGATACTTTCCTCTGTATCGCTACAAATTTGGCTTGTTTGAATATGTTCAATCCCACTTTGCCGTTTTAAGCAGACAAAGAAGTGCAGTTCATATATTACTTTAGGCAAACTTCCACATCGTTCTGATGTTATATGTTGTAACCTTTTTTTCACTTTTCATTTATTTTATTTCCAGGAATAGAGACGTGAAGGAAACAACTAATGAGATGTCAAAACTAAGAAAACATAAAACAACTCACACAGATGAAAAGCCGTTTGCATGTGAACATTGTGGCAAGAGATTTAAAAAAGCAGGAAATTTGAGAGCTCATGAAAGAGTCCATACAGGTGAGAAACCTTATGAATGCAAACAATGTGGAAAGTGTTTTAAACAAGCAGCACATTTGCGAACTCATGAAAGAGTCCACAGTGGTAAAAAGCCTTTTGAATGCAAACAGTGTGGCAAGTGTTTTAGAAATACAGGGAATTTGCGAACTCATGAAAGAGTCCACACAGGCGAGAAGCCTTATGAATGCAAACAGTGTGGCAAGTGTTTTAGAAATTCATCGAGTTTGGTAAATCATGAAAGAGTCCACACAGGCGAGAAGCCTTATGAATGCAAACAGTGTGGCAAATTTTTTAGAAAAGCATCGAATTTGCGAGATCATAAAAAAGTCCGCACTGGTGAAAAGCCCCATGAGTGCAAACGGTGTGGCAAGTGTTTTGGAAACGCCGGACAATTGCGAACTCACGAAAGAGTCCACACAGGTGAAAAGCCCTACGAATGCAAACAGTGTGGCAAGTGGTTTAGGAAAACATCGAATTTGCGAGATCATGAAAAAGTCCACACAGGTGAAAAGGCCCATGAGTGCAAACAGTGTGGCAAGTGTTTTAGAAAACCCGGAGATTTGCGAATTCATGAAAGAGTTCACACAGGTGAAAGGCCTTATGAATGCAAACAGTGTAGCAAGTGTTACAAAACTGCATCAGCTTTGCGATCTCATGAAATAGTCCACACAGGTGAAAGGCCTTATGAATGCAAACAGTGTAGCAAGTGTTTTAAAACTGCATCGACTTTGCGATCTCATGAAATAGTCCACACGGGTAAAAGGCCTTATGAATGCAAACAGTGTGGCAAGTGTTTTAGTCAAGCAGGAAGTATGCAGAGACACCATAGAGTCCACACAGGGAAGAAGTCTTATAATTGCAAACAGAGCAAGAAGAATATCAACCCAAAGATGCAAACGGCTTGACCTATCCAGTCGATACGGATACCGAATGTGATGAAAATAATACATCATCTTCGGCTTCGGCAACATCCGATTTGCGAGAACTTGAGGAAGGCCACGTTGAATGTTGGATTTGTCTGGAAGAATTAGGTAGCCGAGCTCTACTTCTCGAACACTACGATAATCACATGAAATAGACTATTTTTAACAACAAAATGAGCTTTTTCACGTTGTAAGCATGTTTTAATTTGTTTTGTTACGTAAGGAATGTATGCCGAGTTACACTTATATTAGGTCATTTTAGTCATGTACAAAATTACCTTCAAATCGTAGTTACTAAGCTACATGAATTAAGCTACACTATCATCATCATCATCATCAACATCATTTATTTGCTGCTTCCAAACAATTATTGGTCAGTCTGGAGTTGCGCAGGAAACTGGGGCGAGTTTCAAATTTAAAGCAATCGATAAACTTACACCACCACACGAAAGATCACGGTGAGATTGGTCATTTGACCAAGTTTGATGTTTTTAGAATAAACAGAGACGAAGTTATGGACCTTTAAACATGGTTAAAAATCCATACAAATGATGCTAATTGTGAGCCAGCGTCCCCAAAACTATTTTTCAGTTTTGTGACAGCTGTAAAATCCTGTCAAGGACCTACTATTTGAAAGAAACCTAAGATGATAATCACTGTGTTGGTTTTTTAAGAGTATGACAGAAATAATGGGGGACGCTGGCTCACAATTAAGGTCGGGACACATTAGGCGACAAGTCTCAGCGACAGGTATCTGCGACAAGTCAATCCATGTGTACTGCTTCAAAACAAGCCGCTGCGACACGACACTAGGCACACGGCGAATTTAATTTGAAAAAGTGGGAATGTGAACTAGTTTACCAATTCAATATGGCAAAAATACATGACGCTCTGTCATTGGTTGATGTTGCATGTTCCAGCGACTTGTTGCCTAGTGTGTCCCGACCTTTAAAGAAGTTTGTAGGGATTTTGAACCATGTTTCAAGGAACGAGCTACAAGTGGACGGGAATAAGGCTGTTGTTTGATTATATTTTTCTAAAATGTGCTTTTTCTAGACTGGTCGGCATAAAGATAACTCGCAGTTATTACGTTAGAAGAAAAAAAGGTGACAAGCGAACAAGTGTTTACACCCGCCTTCAGACGGTTACACTGTACGTGCATAGAGGCTTTCTAACGACATCCATTTTTTGACGTGCTAAGCAAACAAGACGGATCGAAATCCGCCATTCACAGCCTACAGGCATGACCTTCTGAACTTGTGGGCGTATTTGCAGGAAACCAACACCGGTATGCATCGCTTTTGATTGGGTCATTTCAAACAGCACATCGAAAGACGATGTCGAAATATGGATGTAGAAAGATAGCCATGCACGTAACACTGAAAGCGGGTGTAAATACAGATTGTCTTTGTATAAATTTTGTTGATGTTTGTCCTTTGCTGGTAGGTGAGAAGAGATTCTCGTTGTATCAAAAACAGAAAGTATATTTTGTGCTAGTTGCAACGGTTCTTGTTTTCCTAACTTGTGTATGAGCAAGTGAATAGAGAGGAAGTGGAAATGTAGTGTAGACCGATATCGCAGTTCAAAACGTGTGCACAGAACATTATGTTACACTTGTTGAAAGGAATTAGTTATAATAGTCTATCAGTACATCTCGACATTGGGACAGCTACTGTTAGAGTTATTTTCATAGAGTTATAGCCTGGAGTTAGAGTTAAGCCAAATTCAGGAATTCAGGATTTTTGCTTTGCAAAATCTTGAATTCAGGATTTTGGCATTCCAATATCTTGAATTCAGGATTTTGGCCCTTCCAAAATCTTGAATTCAGGATTTTGGCCTTTCCAAAATCTTGAATTCAGGATTTTGGCCCTTCCAAAATATTGAATTCAGGATTTTGGCCTTTCAAAAATCTTGAATTCAGGATTTTGGCATTCCAAAATCTTGAATTCAGGATTTTGGCATTCCAAAATCTTGAATTCAGGATTTTGGCCTTTCAAAAATCTTGAATTCAGGATTTTGGCAATTGTTAACTCTAACTCTAAGTCATAACTCTACTGAAATAACTCTATTGCTAGTCAACCTCCTAGACATTAACTTGTTGATCAATATTTTTGTAGTTCAGTTATTTTGGTTATGTTAAAATTATGAACATTACCATTTGTGTCAGCGAAAAGGCTATTGGTAATAAACTGTTGTTGTTGTTTAAGGTACAAAAGTAACAGCCAGTGGATAATCGATATAGTTTAATACGGAAAAATGATTGAAATACTTCATTTTTGGGATTTTCAAAAAATCGCGAAATTAAAGACCTGCGAAAATTTATTTTTAACGTTTTTAACGATTCTTTCATGATTTTAACGTATTTTTTTGGCCAAATCTTGAAACTTAAGTCCCGCGAAATATGCCCGTTCTATTTTCGCGAAAAAAAGTTCCCGTGAAAATAAATTACAATAAGATAACTGCTAGTGATGTCGAGTCACGGGCGACGGATTTGTGATTATTAGAAAGGGCTCTGAATAGTTGTTTGTGAAGATATTTACTAAGGAGTACCCAGGAGGTCTTCGAATTAGGTTGCTCAGATCCAAACAGCTTGACGTCACGGAAGCACACCACTTGACGGTTGGCCGAACCTTTCTTGCGATATTTCTGTACTTTGAGGACTGAAAACTTCGAAGACGTTTCAAGCTGGCTTTAAGTCATTTTATGATCATTTTGTTTGTACTTATTGAACTGAGTAAGCCAGGAGAAAAAGTTCTCGAAACATACACACTTTAGGAATAGGCCTTATTAACCGGGCAGAGACTGGGCCGGGCCCGGTTCATAAATCGCCCGGAATTTTTTCGTCGTAGTAGTCTTGTCGGTAAATCGTTCCAGACCCGCTCGGCCGCTTCCTTGGCCAGGATTCAAAACACGCACTTTTGATATTTACTCAGCAGGAGCTATTAAATCAATCTTCTATTTAAAATTTTATCTAAAACCCTGATTTCTGTTAAGCGTGAAATATATGTGTTAATGTTATTCAAGCGTTTGACTCAAGAGAGTACTGGGTTGCGAAACCGGTGATTGTTTTGACAATGTTTTTGAAGCAAGCTTTACGCATATTAAACTGCTTAAAAAAAGGCTGGTAGCTAGAGCATTTTTGAGCCAGAATAATTCTTTGAAGATACTTTCGAATTAATCATGTCCATTTTCATCCGTGCACAGTTGAGCCGGCAAAGTCGCGTATCAGAGACGATTGAATGTTTGCACAGCAAAATAATCTTTAATTCTATTTTGATTCTTGATGAAAAAGCTTTACTTCAGTGTTTACTTACACACTTCCCAAGACTTCAGAAAACAAAATGGTAATGTATAGTTTTTCTACGAAGTATGATGGAATTTTTGAAAGGATCCGTAAAGCCAGCAAGTAAAACAAATGGTCTACAAAATGGCATACTGTATTTCGAGGACTGGACTGGACTGGACTAGTAAAACGCGGACTAGTAAAACGCGGACTAGTAAAACGCGGACTTGTAAAACGCGGGCTTGTAAAACGCGGACTAGTAAAACACGGACTAGTAAAACGCCGTCTAGTAAAACGCGGACTTGTAAAACGCGGACTTGTAAAACGCGGACTAGTAAAACGCGGACTAGTAAAACGCGGACTAGAAAAACGCCTCTAGACACTTCCTTGGCCACAATCATCTTACGGCTCTCTTCAATACATAATGCCTCAAAATGAAATCTTGGTGCCACTGCGGGTAATTTCATTAATTGTAATTAAATTCTACCACGGCATGCAAAATTTCACGGTTTTGAAATTTTCTAAATCTTTAAGCCTTTCAAAACGTTTCTTGACCCCATCTTGAATAAAAATTCATTTGAAACTTTTTTTTCATGTTTCTTTCATTTGTTCAAGTTTTAGTTGGGTTTTTAGGCTTTTGAAACGAACAAGATCTATTTATAGATTGAGGCACCGTGTGATGTTTTTGATTACCTTGTTTGTCGTAGTAGTTCGCTCGGCCGCTTTCTTCTGTTTCTTGGCCAGGATTCAAATCCCGCACTCTTGATATTTACTCAGCAGGAGCTAAGATTACTCTCCTATTTAAAATTTTGTCTAATACCCTGATTTCTGTTATTAAAGCGTGAAATGGATATTTTTGTGTTTATATTCAAGCGTTCGACTTAAGCGAGAACAAGAGCGCGAAACCGGTGATTGTTTTGACTAAGCTTTTTTTACGTCAGTCACGCAATGTTTTTGCAGCAAGCTTCTGCTTTTAAAAACGGCTGGCAGCTAAAGCATTTTTGGGCCAGACTCTACTTTGAAGATGTTTTCTGTTTAGCAAGAATTGTGTCCATTTTGTCCATTTTCATCCGTGTACAGTGGGCCGACAAAGTTGTGTGTCACAGACGGATTGAATGTTTACACAACAAAATATAAACCTTGTTTTGGTTCTTGCTCAGCTCAGAAAACAAAATGGAAATGTAAGTTAGTAATATAATAATTTCTACAAACTAGAATGGAATTTGGATCGGTAAAGCCATCGAGTAAAATAATAGACGGCAAAAATAAAAACTTGCGCTTTGGCTAATTTTACGGCTTTAATTTAAAGTATTCAAATTTTTAATGCCATTCAAATGTTTCTTGGCCTCATCTTGAATCTTTTTTTTTCTTTTTTCACATTTAGTTGGGATTTTTAACAGCATATGTTATCTAGTACGCGTGATCTAATGCATGCCCTTTTTTTAGTCTTTTTATTTTCGTTTGTAATTTTGTTTTGAAGTTTTTCTGTTATTCTTGATATTTATGTAACTCGTTTTATTTTTATTTAATTTTATTTATGTGACTCGTTTTATTCGAGCAAGAGCCAATACTGTAATTTTCTGGTTACTCCACTCATTTTTGCGAGAAATAAATATATTTTTTGTTTTTTCATTCGAGGGTTTTTAATTTTACTCGGAACCGAACGGCGATGAAGAAATTACCTGTTATGTATCACGCAAGCAAGAACTGGCGTTTGCGTGACTGCTTCCCAAAATGCAGCATATAGGCAGGTTTTTCGATCGAAGAATCAGATTGACTTGAAGAGATGGCGTGTTTAAAAGCTAAAAAGCTTCTAATTTTTTATTATTCCTTTTTTTTTGTGTGATACATTCTTTTAAAAAACCTTAAACGCTTCTTAGTTTTTAACGAATTATTTCTAATTGTTTGTTTGTTTTGGCCGTAGATCATCTGTAATGCTATTCAACTGTTTGAGTTCATTTATTCAAGATAAGAAATACACAAAACGTATTAAACTTGTGTGTGTCACAGCTACTCGCCCCTAAACTACTGCTCGGCTGGCGCCATCACAAAAGTGCTGAGGAGGGCGGGGAGAATGGTTAAGAGTAGAATGTGTTATGGGAAGGAGTAGAGTCGAAAGCTGCAGGGGATGGGGGAGGACGGAGTAGGAGGGGAGATATTCGAAGGTGAATGGCTAAGAAAAGGGGGAATGGGAGGAGGTGGGGGGGGGGGGGGTTGAATAAAAATCCATGCTTGATTATATCGCGCAACCTTTTTTTCATGGTTTTCTTATCAGAACAGCTGTTCAAAATTTTATGAGTAGTCTGCACTTTGTTAAGTGCATAATAATGATAATAATAATAAATAATAATAATAATAATATTTATATAGCGCTATTCAGCTAATCTTCCATTATCCTTGGATAAAAACCAAAATCTAAAAATACCGAGGTTATTCATTGTTCAAAAAAAATAGGAAGCCTAAGCAGGAATTTGTTCAAGCATGGACAAACAAACCACAAACTTTTGTGTTTCTCAATTAAATGGTATTTTAAAAGTTTTTGCTGCACTTGCCTAATCAAGTAGTTAAACAATAATAACGTCATACCGGTATGCTCAAAATTCACCATCAAGCCTCGTTCCGCGAATTATTCTCGAATTTCTGCCGCCTTCATGCAGTTTTCACTCGTGTATTCTTTTCATCTTTGCTGCTTTGGGAATTCGTTCATGATAAAAATACTGAGTCTGCACTTTGAAAGCAAGGCTTGGTGGTGAAACTAGCCAGTCTAACGAGAACATTATAAGGGTTATTGCACGCGATACGATTGCATGATCTGTTGAATATATAACGTTATCAAGTTTATTCTATGGAGTTGTTACGGACACGTCGGAGAATTTTGACGAAAACGAGAGAAATGCATAGAGAACACGAGGCGCAACTAAGGTTTTGTCACGAGTGTAAGCGCGCGCAAGTTCTTGAACATTTTATAAAGGAATTAGCTGGCTTGCTTTTTGTGGTCTTTGTGGCTCTATGTGTAGTTCGCTCGTGCTCTTAGAAATTATCGCGTAGCGTGCGTAATTTCTTGAACGTTTTGTAACTTACAAATAATAAAGGCAAGACCATGATATCACTACAGAAAAGGACGGAATGTTTAAAAACGAGACAACTGCAGACTTCAAACGGCTGTGGCCTCCCACGCAGAGCACGTTGAGGATCTTATCTATGTTTTTATCCCTAAGTAAAATACACTGTTAGTCTTGCCTTGAAATAAGTGTTAAAGCTGTATCGTTTAAGAGTAACTAAGGTGAAGAACGGATAGCAAACTTGTATGGCAGTCCCTTCATTCTTCGTATTCGTATTGAGGAAAGCCTGAAGTGGAAAAGCCATACAGATTGAAAGCGATTTTACAACATTTGTCTACCGTTTGCAATGAAAGTTACCAAATTTGTGTATTCTATAATGCAAATTGCCTCCGAGATAATACTGATAGTCCCTTCACCTAGTCTCCCTCCGCTCTTGCTCTTATCAACAATTTTCCCGGTCCAAGTACCCCGAGATGAACAGAGTTTGCACGAGACCTGGAAAACATGGGAAGTCACGGAGTTTTAGAATGTCATTTTCCAGGCCTGGAAAGTCATGGAATTTAAGTGTGGGCCGTGAAAAGTCATGGAAAATTACGTCGATTGTACAAAATAGATTAAGCAATGTTTCTTTTTTGCGAAGTTATAATCAGAATCACCAGAAATCAAGACAATTTTCTAAAATTTACAAAAAGGGTCAAGTTTAGGTCATGGACAACATGGAAAAGTCATTGGAAAGGTCATAAAATAAAAGTCATAGAATTTTAAAAGCTGAAAGGAGTATAAACCTAGCATGAACTGAAATAAACGGCAGTAAAAACGCGAGCGGAAGTGATATTTGGTCTTTCAGCGTACTTGTGTCTCATTGTGTCATGATTAATTGATTGATTGACGTGGTGGGGTGGGGAGGCGTAGGTTGGCAACTTTAGTTGTGTTGCGATAGTTTTCGCCATTTTTAGATGAGTTCTAAAAATACTTGAGCTGAGGAAGGACAATGACATGTCAAGGCCATGGTCATTTGTCCTTCACTGCATGTTTATTTATTTATCTGAATAATGCTTGAAATAGTTGAAATCAGTGTGCTTATTGTTTTAGATCAGACAGTCTGAATCTACATTACAAACTTCATTTGAAACAAAATTTGTTTGAATCGCATTCGGTAGGAGTTTTGTGCGAGTTTGTTTTTTGTTTGTTTGTTTGTTTGTTAACATCAAACGGCCACATCCATGTTCCGATTAACTAATCAAGTCTTTGAAACATTATAACCATTAATTTTTGCGCGCGCTCATTGGACAAAACGCATCACGTGGTACAAAATCGGACGACGGGTATCAGCGAATATACCCCGTCCGATTTGATATCCGTTGCCCGATTTTGTAGGCAAGCACAAAACAAACGAATAAAGCCACCTTTTTCAATTCTAATTTTTATGAGATCACAGAGTTAAAAAATCACGTAAACCAATCAACTTGAATTTATTTCAACCACGTTACGACGGGTTTATTACGTAGGTTTTTTCTTATTAATTTACTGGCGATAGAGCGCGTTGTAGAAATTTTTCGGCGGGTTATAAAATAAATAAACCCCTTTCTGACTTGCTGGTGTATTGGAGGATAATTCCCTTGGGTAAAATATTGTCCTCAAAATTTCACAGTTGCCCTCTAAGCTTCGCTTTTCGGCCAACTGTTCATTTTTCTACAATCTTTCAGCCTCGGGCGTTATCCTTTAATATACCAGCCGCCTGAAGGGGTTTATTTACTAAATATTATACGGCCCTGTTTCACAAGGACTGGGAACTACCAAATTCACGAATCTGATTGGCCAAAATTAATATTGATCGGCACCAGACCGGTACACTTGCGGTAAGAATGCAAAAAAACATTGATTGAAAATACGAAGTGGAAAAGTCAAAGAGCTTGTAGAAAAAATTAGGGGGAGGGGGAAGAGGGCGAGTTTAAACTTTACCTGGCGTCCTTATTTTGTCTTTCTAGTGCTTCGAAAAGCCATACGGGCGATTTTCGTTTCAACGGTCTATTCCACACTCTCGTTTGGTGTAAGTATGGCTTTCCGAAGCACTAAAAAGAGGAAATAAAGACACCAGGTAAGGTGTCAACCTTTACTGCTCGGTAAATAAGAGCTTTATGTCAAAGAGAAGGTATGGAAGTCACTTAAAACAGTAAAAAGAGTTATCTTGCCCTGGGTGGTCGGTAGGCTGGAATAAGAAAAAGATCCGAAAGATGATATCCCCAAGTCCAATCCAAATATTGCGAATATGTTTCTTTTGCGAGTGGACTGGGACTAGCGTGACTCGCGTGGGGATCGTTCGAGTCAGCCTGTGTTGTCTGTGTTGTTGCCCGCACAAGATTTTTGATCAAGTAAACAGCAAATGATTCTTCTAGTGACGGTAAGATAACATTAGAATCGCCTTTGGTGCATAGTAGATGTATTTGGGTGCTAGGATTCCTAAACTAGAACAGGCTTTGAGCCTCCATCTTTATATCTTTAGCGATTGCACCCGATAACATCGATAGCATCCTTTATAAGCTTGTGGCTGTGCAGTTTAAGGAAAGTTTTCGGTGTAGCCCCATACTTTATTATACCTGCACATTATTCCACACAATCCTTCACACACTAACGGCACTCACGAATGGAACGAAAGTCACAAAATTGTATGTATTATTAAGCTTAAGTATGGTGCTATATGAACATCTTGCCCAGTTTATGCATCAGTCAATTGAAACCCCGGCCCCCCGACCCCCGGGACTTACCGGGGAATTTAACATTTGTCAAGTGTTAAAACCCGGCTTATTTCCCCGCCCTAGGGGCCAAGACGTCTGTTAAAAGCCCCGCATAGCGGGGACATCCTAACCAAATAAAGAAACAACTCAAGAGCGATATTCTGGAAAAACCGGGAAAAAAATCTTGATTTTGTTACAGAAGTTAACAATCCTATTTCTTTCATTTATTGTCCATATAAAGCTATAAGGTAGGAAAGAATTAAACCTGATGTAGTTTGTTTCCGCCAAAGGCCTTTTATTTGAGAAAACTAAGAAATCATTTTTCGTAGTCAAAGTCACAATTGCCAAATTTCCAACCCGAAATAAGCACATTATGAACACACCTGTCGGAAGACCCATAATATCAGGTGTGATTGCCCTACAGGACGTATTTCAGCTTTTGTTGACCATCTACTTCAGCCGGATAGCACAGAAACAAGCTTCGTCTGACAGAATTTAATAACTTCAATGAGAAGATTACACTGCCTAAACAGTCTAAAAAAGCCTTCCTTGTCTCATTAACACTGTAAACGAAGCATACGAAGAATTTCATCAAAGGAAACCCTCCAGAACCTAACAGGTTTTAAAGAGAGATACTCAGTTTGATTGTTAAAGAAAACTCGTCCAAATTCAATGAAAAAGATTATCTTTAAACCCATCGAACAGCCATGGGCACGAAAATCACCAAAATAGAAAACGAAATACTCCGACAAAGTAGCAATAAACCTATCCTTTGGAAACAATCCATCGACGACGTCTTTTTAATGTGAGACACAAGAAGAAACAAAATAGAAGAATTTCTTCTAAAGGCAAACAGCTTTCACCCTTCGATAAAATTCATGGCTGAAATATCAGAAACAGAAACTACTTTCTTGGAGACGATAGCGTACAAAGGTGGAGATTCCACAAGGAGTCTATCCTTAACGTGCGAGCACTTTACAAACCTACATTTCAATACATGAATTTCTATTCGTGCCATCTGCCAGGCGTCACGAAAGGCTTTATCAAGGTAGAAGCGTTAAGACATCTTAGAACAAATTCCTCACAACGTACATTTGAGAAAAACATTAGTCCTTCATGTTAAATCCCGGCTGTCGTCCCCACTTCAGGTGATTGCGTGCTGTTAAATCACCGCTCCACGGCCCCGGTCTACTGACGTTTTGTTAAATCCACCGCCCACCGGGGCCAATGCGCCGTTAAAAGTGCGTTAAATCCCGGCTTTGGACGCGTTAAATCCCCGGTAAGTCCCGGGGGTCGGGGGGGCCGGGATTTCAATTGACTAATGCATTAGTGTTGTTAGAGACACTGTAGAGACTGAAACGTCTTGTTGCTTCTTTGATTCACAATCTTGGCAAGATTTCCGTATAACCCCATACTTGATTATGCATACAATTTTGTGAAGTTCTATTCAAGACTGCCGTTCGTGAGTGAAGTATGGGGCTGGCCCGCTGTATGGAAATTTTAATACTACTCCTGTGGGGGAAATCGAAGTGAAACATCTTGACGCTAATTGGGGACAGTGTGACAGGCTGTGAATATTTTCTCACATGTAGCTAACAAAATTTATGGTAAAGGTTTGCAACCAACCCTGAGAGATTCAAATGATAGTGACATGCCTGCCATGAATGGTGGTCATGTTAATGACCACCAACATGGCGGGGATGATGTCACAAGCCAACCAAGGATGTGATATCCTGGTTCGGGGGTGGAAGGGGAATAATGAATAACGGGCTAAAACAGAAAATGAATAGGAATATTTAGAGTGGTTTTCACTTGAGTGTCGAAAGTTAATTGCGTTTGCTTTGGTTTTGCATTACTACGCTTAGTGATTGGCTTAAAAATCTCGCGCCACTTTCTCAGCCAATCAGAACTAAAACCAAAACCAATCGTGACTCGCTCGCGCACGTTTTCCCGCGCTTCGTGCCGGCTACATGTATTTGCTTGGAGTTTTGATTGGTTCACTGTCTGGTTTGTCTGTGTCCTTTGTGATTGGCCGGAGTAATTACTTTGGTTTTGGTTTTACGACACTCAATTGAAACCTGCTCTAAGGTTTCAATGCTTGGAATAATGAATAAGTCATTTCCAGTAAAGGAATAATGAATAGCGGTTATTCACCATGCTATATTATTATGTTTTGATATAAAGTGATTTTTAACTTATGTAAGCGGATTTTCGGCAGTGTTTACGGTTCAATTACACGGTTGAAAAATCGAGTGGTCTTTCAACGAAACAGGAGATAGGTTAGAGAAAAATTGATCGAGAATTGCCAATGGGTAAAAAGAAGAAGAAAAGTGATAAACGGTAGAGACTGATCAGACATAAGAAAGAGTAAGCAATGTTTCATTTGCGTGAAGAAAGGTGTAGATCTGGGCTTAGTTGTTCAAAGAGTGGATAACACTATCCACTGGATAAATCGCTATCCAATGGATAAGCGTCAACAAATCAAACTGCGCTATCCATCAGATAGCGATTTATGCGGTGGATAGCGTTATCCATCTTTTGAACAACTGCGGCCTGGGTCGAATCTGAGTGAATCTGATATGTTTGCATTATTTTATGATGCATGCACCAATGCTTTAGGGATCGTTCATTTTTAATGCGGTGGGGGGAGGGGGCCAGACCAAAAAATATGGCTTAAAGGGGGTTGTGTGAGGGGGGGGGGGAGACACGCAAAATAATAATATGATGGCATATAAAATGGTGCAAAACTTCTACCAAAATGTCTAAAATAGCGTTTCTGGGGTTATAAAAATCAAAATTTTCCCCGGGGAGCATGCCCCCAGACTCCCCTACTTTGTTTTGTACCAAGCAGCATCAAGTCAATCCAACTTACTATTTGGTTGCAAACAAAGCTGACCCAAAGTGATGACACAGTATAAACAATCACATACAATAGCAGTATTTTTGTTATCACTTTAAACTGCAATTTCGTCTGATAAATTATTCTAACTTTTAAATGTCATTTTTTTTTTTTGGGGGGGGGGATTCATTAAAAACATTTAAGATTATGAGGGGGGAACAAGGTAAAAATATTTGAAAATATCAGATCCCGCCCCCACCCCATAAAAAATAAACGGTCACTTAATGTAGGCAATAGGGAATTATTGAATAACAAGAAAAATCTAAAAAATGGATAATGAATCAGTCATAAAAAATGTGAAGAAATAATGAATAAGTCAGTTCCAACAATTCCTCTTCCACCCCCTGTCCTGGTCAGAATGTTTTCTGACATTAAATACAGTTAAACCTCTCTAATACGGACACCGAAGGGACAGAGCTAAAAGTCTGTATAAGAGAGGAGTCAGTATTACAGAGGTCACCACTATGATGTCCCTTCTGACTTCATTGACAGCTTAGTGTCTTTAGTAACTCGAAATGTTCTGCAACGCAATGCTGCAGGTAAAAAATTAACACTAAGCACAAATCCGAAATATCTAAGATGAATGCGTTACGTTGTTGTTTTTGTAACCACAAACAGGAAATTGCATTACGAAGGCAAAATATCATCGTCTGATCACCAGAGTGTCCATAATAAAGAGCTAGGTTAAATGAATTTATTCCCTGGGGCCGAGATTAAGTGTCTGTTGTCCATATTTTGTTGGGACACATCCATGTCCAGTATACACGACCTGATACGGATCGTAATATATAGATTTAGGCGAGCCTAAAAGCGGAGCTCCCCATTTATTTAATTTTCACTGGAGCTTACAATGTTTTCATTCTAGTGAATAAGCGGCCAAAGTACTAATGTTTATGGCGGTTTATAGGTGCGACACAAATTTAAATAGCTCACGGTTATACTGAATGTCAGCAGTACGACAAAAATAATAATCTTAAAGTGGGGCAAATTCATTACTCATGGCACGAAAATTACTTTAGAGTACAGTAAATTATCTGCCTTCTAGCAATAGAAAATAGTTTCGCGATCCTGTTATAGTTTCGCAGCAGTTTAGTAGACTCCACAATATCTATTACATTGATATAGGATATATTCAACGTGCATTACAGAGTCTGTCGGATTAGCTCAATCGGTAAGGTGCTAGTCTGCGGATCCGGAGGTCGTGAGTTCAAATCCCAGAGGGTCAAGTTTTTTTTTTTTCTTTTTACCCCGTAGCAATAAAATGGTTTGTTTATTCTATCAACCCGATTTAGCTTTCGAATGCTCCTTCATGTACGATGCTGGCTTAACAGATAGACACGAAAGTCATAGATCGATTATGGCTCTCAATGTCCACTTTTTTGGCGGTCGATTACTTTCTACACGTAATTTTCAGCCACATTTTGTTTCATTGCTTCTTGTTTTTCTTTTCAAACCTCTTTAAATTTTAAAGGCCGCCTTTATACTTGGGGTGTCAAACTAAAAAAATCCTCGGTGGGGTGGGGGGGGGGGTATTAATTTCTAGTTGGCTGCTAATTTTAATGACAGTATATCGTTGATGAACATCAATAACCAACCACGAATTATTATATAAACAAGACTCAAAGCAAGAATTTTCAACAAACTGTTGAGACTTTAATTTCTTCACGTATTCAACAAAAATATCATTTTCCTCTACAGCTCAATGGTTATGAATAACGAAAACGTTTTTCCCTCCTCCGTTCCCGGTTTGTGGTGGGTTTTCTTCTGCAGAAAAAGAAAAAAAGTAAAGTAAAGTAGTGTACTTAAAATAAAAAAAGTGAATAATTTGAAACAAAAGGCAATGAGCAGACAAAGAATTGGATCTATGATTTTAATTACATTTAAATCAAATTTAAATAACACATGAGTATATGGTATCTTAGGTGTTTTTAACCAAGGTATGCAGTATTTTTTGGCCAAAATATGGGTACTAAGTATTTTGTTCAGTTTCATGAGTTTTTGGTATTCTTATGTAAGCATAATGTTGGTGTTTTTTATTATTTAAGTGTTTTATCCTCAGTGCTTGTGTGACATTTAAAACATCATAAAAGATCTGCAGTTCTTGCATGAATTTAATAATCCGCATGCGACCTCATGCTACGTGTGGTCATGAGTGGGGGTTTTGTCTTTGTCAAAATCTCTTAATTAGGGAAGGGCCATTATTTTTGTTTTGGAGGAGAGGATCAAAATTCCTGAGAAAGGTTATTTGCAAATGCAAAAATGCTCAAATAAATTGTTTGTAGACATGAGAAGAAGAAAAAAAAATAGTTTGACGACAAAAGATAGTGAGCGATTTATATACAACATGACACATGATCAACATCATTTTTTTTATGCCCAGAATGCTGGAAATGAAATTGCATTTTCGATCTTCTAAATTTCAAGTTCTCTGCATTCTCTGGGAAAGAATGCCCCAGACCCACCTAGGAAAAGGGGCCTCGCATGGGGCCTTTGTTATCAGCTTTAGGTATTTGGTATCAACATCTTACTGGCCTTTATTGACATTGATATCAATTAATCCTTCCTACTTATAAGTTTTCTAACAACTGCTGGATATAAATTAAACAATACCTTTTTTTTCTTTGGCCTTTTTGGCCTTGGCCGGGGGGTTGGGCAAAGATACTTCTTGTGCCCTCCCCCCTCCCCCCACAGCGAAAACATTTGAGATCGTGATCTATGAAAGAAGTGAGAATGATAATCATTGTGGAGAGGGAGGGGTTAGGGGGTGTTAGAACCCTCACCCTCCCTAATTTATCCTTAGGCGGGGGGGGGGGATCCTGTCTATGGGGTTATGGGATGGTTAAATCTTAAGAGGAAACTTGTTGATGGAAGAGATAAATAAAGATATGACTTCTATATTCGTTCTTAAAGTGGCAGGGTGGGGTTACCAAGTCTCAAGGGTCAATTGCTTCTTGCTTTCTTGTTCCGGTTGCATATTATCAGAAAAAAATTGTTCTTTCGCGAACTGTTCCGTCGGTACGTGCCTTGTAGATCATTATTAAAGTCCTGTGAAGAAGTGGCATGGCTTGCCAAACGACTAAAACGGCCTGTGAAAACAGTTCAAACGATTTCTCTAACGCTTTAAACTACCAGACGCTTTTCATAACCACACAAAGGCCATAGGAATTGCACCAAATTCACTCTCAGTTCTTCATGTGAAATTTCTATTCCTTTCACAATTTGAAGTTGCTCCACCAGTGCATAGAACATACAATTCCCCAAACCTTGATTTTCCGAAATTAAGAAACCTTTATCTGATGCAATCCTTTCCAAATCCTCAGGCCTCTGCAACTCATCTGCACCATAATAGCACATTTCTAGCAAATACGTGCAAAAATATGTCAATTATCATTATTATCTGGATGATGACAATAACTGATCAGAAATATTTCTCTCTCAGTGTTAATACTTAGTGAAAGAGAGGGGCACACAGGTTAAATTGGCCTTGAATGTATTGTTCACTTAAATGTATAAAATAAATCAATGACTGTATAATCAGTGCTGTCAATAAGGGCCAGTAGCTGAACGAACGTAATAAAGAACGGTCGTAATAAACATAAATTTAGGCCCAAATACTGTCCGGCAAAACATTGAAAAAAGCATTTACAAGCATCTAAATTTCAAAATCTAAATATTTACGGTATTCATGCTAAAGGAAAACTTTCAATTGATTTTAGCAGATGGTTTTTGCGATCAAATTTTTCATTTGATAGCTCACCGATCCTTCCAAAAATATTAATCCAAATTGGTTGCAATACTCAAGTCTTAAAAAGCTGGATAAGTCCGTAAACAATGTGTTAATTGCATACAAAGTACATTCGTATGCGCCAAAGCGCAAGACAAAAATGGCCTTGCTACGGTCACAAATCCTTCACCAGCAAGGTTTTAGCACTCTGTAATTCACGATGTTCCACTTCGGAGCCATCTGGATATTGACTGGTGTTTCTTCTTTACATTTTAACCACCGGAGAGGTAAATATTTTTGTGTTGAGAAGGAAAAACAACATGGCCATTGACGGTCGTTGAAATCAATCTGAACTCGAAGAAAAGAGGACTGCCTAGAAACCAATTTAAGGTCCATTGCAATTGAATTGATTGATCACAATGATAAATCAAATGCATTATTCATGATCTTATTGGCTCCCGAAGCTTCTACTGTTACATTACAACATGATCGCATACATGTAGTAGACGCCGGTATCTAAGATATGGCATCAACAAAAATTCATGGTTTAAACTTATGTATATGTTGTGGTTCAAATTTATCTTTGGTTTAAAATTTTTCAAACCAGTTTGATTTTTATTTCCCATTGTTTCAGATTATGTTAATGAATATGAGACAATGAAATATGAAAATCAAACTGGTTTAAAAAATTCAACCAAAGATAAATTTGAACCACAACATATACATGGCATGTACAGTACCTGTATCAGTTACCACTGTTGCAGTCACTGCGACAGCGTTTACATTTCCAGCAACATGATCCACACCATAACTTTCACCTTGGGAACGACATTCTGCGAGGAAAAAAAGCAATAAATTCATTAATTACCAATAGCGGAACTGTAATTGACCTAATCAGATGTAATGCTTAAGTCAGTCTATACTTCTTGAAGATTAGAATTTCAAAGCTAAGGGAAGGCTTCATGTGAAATTTCTTTGCTATCATGATTCTCAGGCAGACAACACACAAAGACACAAATGTCTAGTAGTGAAAACAGAAATGCTGGACATTGGTGTAAATATAAAAGCATAAAAATATGCTACAACATCTATTAAATCGATCAATGATTATTATGAATCTGTTGTGGATAATGACAATGAAAATCGATGATGTGAAAAATTACAAAATTTAATTCCTTTCAATTCTGTTTTGATTAAGCTTATCAATATCAACCGACTGATTGATTTATTCATTTCGATTGCAATATTGATCATGGATTTCATCGATTGCTCATGGCCTTCGGTTTCGATAAATTCACAACGTAACACGCATAAATAAATAGAAAAGAGTTAATCTACAAAATAAACGAGAGGTTACTGTACCGTCAATTCCGTGAAAGTGCTTGACAAATTCCGAGAAACGTTAAGCATTCACCATATCAAAAGGTCCGAAAATCCTTATATAATGGGCAAATTATGCAGAATTTCTTTTCTATTAGCGCAGCAGATTCTGTTTTTAGGCACACAGCTTTCTCTGGGATTTTGTTAGTCCGTTGCTACAATAAAGATGGGCTCTTGTCCTTCCAAAAAGCGGAAGATTTACATTATCTAGCATCAGCAGCCATTTTGTATCTTTTGTCCGCAGTAGTATTGTGAAATGATGTCACAAAACTCACTCTCTACTACTCCCTAAGTTTTGATAAGTTCACAACGCGCCGGGCTAATAAATTCAAAATTTTTATTATATAGAATTTACCTGAAAATCTTCTCGCCTCTTGCTGCTCCCCGCGTAAACTTGGCTGCTCTTCTGTACTATTTCTTCGTATTATCCGTTGCCGTTCCCTCTCAGATTTACGCTGGTCTTCTGTTTTGTTCCTTTGTATTTCCCGTTGTCTTTCTTTTTCTGCTTCACGTTGCTCTTCGGTACTGTTCCTTCGTATTTCCCGTCGTCTTTCTTTTTGTGCTTCACGTTGCTCTTCGGTACTGTTCCTTCGTATTTCCCGTTGTCTTTCTTTTTCTGCTTCACGTTGCTCTTCGGTACTGTTCCTTCGTCTTTCCCGTTGTCTTTCTCGCTCAACTTTATACGCTGCTCTTCCGATATGTTCCTTGCTATTTCCCTTCGCCTCTCTATCTAAGCCGAGACCTTTCAAGATCCCGGATGTGCGCAACACCGTACGTACGCCGTACGCCGTACGCGCCCGCGAGGCATGCCGCTAGCCATGATGACCATGAAAACTCGGATGCATAGGTTTCCTATTTTATTTCATGTGTTTTTTTTTTTTTTCATGTGTTTTTTTTATGGGTATGGTGCTCCGCTCTGCGGCCCTTACGGGCCGCTAAGGAGCTCCGCTAAAAACCATTGGACGAATCGTACGGTTGGTACGGTTCGTACGAGTCGTGAAACTATAGTTTACGAGTCGTACAGTTGGTGAAGTGCATATGATTAGCGAGACATAATGGGTCCGAACAGTGCTACGAATCGTACGAGTCGTGAAACTATAGTTTACGAGTCGTACAGTTGGTGAAGTGCATATGATTAGCGAGACATAATGGGTCCGAACAGTGCTACGAATCGTACGAGTCGTACGGTTCGTACGAGTCGTGAAACTATAGTTTACGAGTCGTACAGTTGGTGAAGTGCATATGATTAGCGAGACATAATGGGTCCGAACAGTGCTACGAATCGTACGAGTCGTACGGTTCGTACGAGTCGTGAAACAATAGTTTACGAGTCGTACAGTTGGTGAAGTGCATATAATTAGCGAGACATAATGGGTCCGAACAGTGCTACGAATCGTACGAGTTGTACGGTTCGTACGAGTTGTGAAACAATAGTTTACGACTCGTGCAGTTTGCTAACTGCATAGCATTAGTGATAAAGCGTGATACTGTAATCAAAACACACCAAGCATAATGTATATTTCTCGTTCTGTAAGCGTCACGTCCCCAACACGGTAAACACAATGTATATTTCTCGTTCTAAAAACGTGGAAACCCAAACACGCTTTAGAAAATGGCCCAAACACGCTAAACGCAATGTGTATTCTTCGTTCTATAAAAGGTGTGCTAGCGAAACTCGCTAAGCACAACCCGGTAAACACAATGTATATTTCTCGTTCTAAAAACGTGCAAACCCAAACACGCTTTAGAAAATGACCCAAACACGCTAAACGCAGTGTTTCTCGTTCTAAAAACGTGCAAACTCAAACACGCTTTACAAAATGTCCCAAACACGCTAAACGCAGTGTATTCGTCGTTCTATAAAAAGTGTGCTAGCGAAACTCGCTAAACACGACACGGTAAACACAATGTATATTTCTCGTTCTAAAAACGTGCAAACCCAAACACGCTTTAGAAAATGGCCCAAACACGCTAAACGCAGTGTATTCTTCGTTTTATAAAAAGTGTGCTAGCGAAACTCGCTAAACACAACACGGTAAACACAATGTATATTCTTTGTTCTAAAAACGTGTGATGGCCCAAACACACGCCCACGGTAAACAAATACGCATACTTTTCGCTCTAAAGACGTGTGAACCCGAACACGCTTTAGAAAATGCATATTCTTCGTTCTAAGTGTGCTAGCGAAGCTCGGTAAACACAATGTACATGTATGTCCGCAGTATTTCCCTGGCCGAAACAACTGAATGTTTATATTTTTCGTTTTAAAAGTGTGCACAATACACGCTTAAGACAATGTTTATCACGATTCGTTCTAAAAACGTGCGAACCCAAACACACTACAGTAAAAAGGGAGTTATGATAGAGATAATAATTTTTTATTACAGATTTGCAGTGCACGAATAACGTAAAATGATCATGGTTCTTTGGTACAAATTGAAAAAAGTTTTTATATATCATCGATCGTTTTTTAATTGGTTTGATTCAACAAGGGCGTTATTACATCAACTTAGTGGCTCCTAAAAGCGTTCAATACATCATTTATTCATTTTCGAATGTACCGTTATGTCTGTTATGCAGCAAAAACAACGTTATTCAGAAAAGGGGCAAGGTTTACAATAACATATAGGTCACTTGAGAAATACAAAATCAAATGTTCTGTTATGTGCAACTCCTCACCAACTTCAACGGTGAAGTTGCAGGCATGGTAGCCTTTGACTACGCACTTAATTACTAGTGGAACGCCTTTCGCTTTATCTTGCTCTTCAGACATCGCGTGCGCTCAGCTGACGATCAGTCGTTTTAAGATTGCGAAAATGTATTTCTGGATATCCTGGAAAATTGTCCGGTGGATGCCTATGTCTGCAAGACATCAATAACAATTGATGACAATCGATGACAATCGATGTAATTAAGGAAAATTTTATTTGTGACTATCGATTGGTCATCGATTGGCCGATGCCAATCGATATCAATTAACTAACCATTATCGATTGATATCGATTGATTGATTGATTGATTGATTTCCGATCATCGATTTTCATCGATTAGTCAGGCCAGGCTTTCATGAACTGGTAAGGGTTTATTTATGGAACATTGTAATAAAAAAAATATTTGCATGCGTAAACAGGAATTCATCCGGCCAGGCATGAGGTTTAAAGCAAGAGATCACGCAGTGAAAGAAATTCATGTCACGCGCACTTTGTGACTCACGCAAACAAGACTTGTGATACCTTTCTAAAGATTTTTTGCTGTGAGGCGCCCTGCCTTTCTAGCCAATGAACTGAAAGAGGTGATCAAACATTAACCGCACGGTTACAAACTGCCTGAAGATCCTTGTTTCATAACAAACACCACATATTCACATGAAGTCAAACCTTTCGTGACATGGAGTTACAAACACTAGAGTTAATCTTCAGATCAATCTTCCAATACCTTTAAATTGTCATAGAAAATTGGATCAATCATAAATTATTTATTATGGCAATGGATTCACAAGAGCAACTCCTTACAACAGTGCTCCACAGTTGACTCTTTTAAATCGAGACTTAAAACTTTTCTTTTTAACAGCGTTTATATTTGATTATATTTGATTAATTGTAAAAAGCATTGAGACTCCGTCAGGCTGTAAAATGCGTTTTTAAATACCTTTTTATTATTATTATTATTACAAATTTGATTAAATCAAACCAAGACAATGTCGATGCAGCCATAACACAGACGACAGAATGGACCAAAGTAGTAACTAATAAGTTACCCTATGTTCAGAGATTGAAACTAAATGTATTTCTCATATAAATTAAATATAGCAGCGCTCATTGACAGTGGCCCTTATTCAAAAGTGGCCACATTTCAACTACAAGTAAACATGGCCATGAACAGATATAAAAATGCTTGAGGTGTGTTCTAGATTTCACTATTTAATACCCCCTAATACCATGCTAATTTTAACATGCAAGAACTAAAATGACAACAGCCTTTCATACCTGCCCAAATTAAAGAAATATATCATGAACACAGTTTCCATTCTCTTGTGATTTTGAGTCGCCTGCCTCACTCTACGATTTGAATACGAGGAGAATAACCATGGTCTGCAAACTTTAAGCTTTCTCCAACACCTTGAACCAGAGACAGTGAACACATTTATAATGTCTGCCATTAATTATTAACAAGTTTCCTCTAGTCATGATGAAAACAGCCTTGTGATAGTGTTTCGGCCAAATGCAACTAATGAAATGCACTTCACAAACTGAACAACTCGTTAAACCACTGCTGTTGAACCAGTACGACTTGATCGCCTCCAAACTTCCTTCACCAAATGTAAGACTCGTAACCTATTGTTTCACGACTCGTGCGATTAATAGCACAGTTACGACCAACTAAGATCAACTAAGTCTCTCAAAACATAAGCACTTCACCACCAACTGAACAACTCGTAAATTTCTGTTTCACGACTCGTACGAACCGTACGATTCGTAGCACAGTGTTCGAACCCACCAAATATCAATAATCATATGCACTTCACCAACTGTACGACTCGTACGAACCGTACGATTCGTACGATTCGTAGCACTGTAAGGACCCACTATGTTTCACTAATCATACTAAGTCCCACTAATCATATGCACTTCACCAACTGTACGACTCGTAAACGCATTGTTTCACGACTCGTACGAACCGTACGATTCGTACGATTCGTAGCACTGTAAGGACCCACTATGTTTCACTAATCATACTAAGTCCCACTAATCATATGCACTTCACCAACTGTACGACTCGTAAACTCATTGTTTCACGACTCGTACGAACCGTACGATTCGTACGATTCGTAGCACTGTAAGGACCCACTATGTTTCACTAATCATACTAAGTCCCACTAATCATATGCACTTCACCAACTGTACGACTCGTAAACTCATTGTTTCACGACTCGTACGAACCGTACGATTCGTACGATTCGTAGCACTGTAAGGACCCATTATGTTTCACTAATATAATCATACTAAGTCCCACTAATCATATGCACTTCACCAACTGTACGACTCGTAAATGCATTGTTTCACGACTCGTACGAACCGTACTTCGTAGCACTGTAAGGACCCACTATGTTTCACTAATCATACTAAGTCCCACTTTTTTTTTTTTTTTTTTTTTTTCCACTTTTTATTAAGATCTTATGAAGCTCAATTATGTTACAACAAGATAATTAATAACACTTATCACCACTGGAATTAACATTTGTGTGCCCTGTTATCATATTTAAATTAAATTACAGCTCTAAGAATTGAGTTAATCTAAGTTCTTACTCTACTGTTTAAATAAGGTAGCCATCTAGCCTGAAATTTACATTCTGTGTTATTTTTCAACGCTAAATATTTTTCAGTTTTGAATTTTTCCTGACGATTTGTTTGAACACATCAAAATTGGGTTTTACATCATGTTTCCTACTTGTCCAAATATGTATTTTAATAAGAGTAATAAAATAGTTAAGCAGATCTGTTCCCATATCCAATTTACCTAGTAACACATCTTGTAATGTGAGGTCCACCCGTTTGCCGGAAATCGAAAGCCAGAAGAATTTTAGCTCATTCCAGAGTATTCTTGAAAAATGGCATGCAAAAAATAGGTGACATATAGTTTCCGATTCAATTCCACAAAATGTACAAAGGTCGTTTGGGACGTATCCTATTTTAGCTAAGCGATGGTTAGTAAAAGTGATATCATTTAAAATCTTAAATTGGAAGCTCCTTACAAAGGTTTCGGACGAGATGGTTCTCACATTTAAAAATGCTTTAGAAAACAGTTTCATCGTCCAGGCCGAATTTCTCTTTCCACTTAGAGAAGCCTCTTGAGACCTTGACTTTCTTTAAAATGAGCAGATCATAAAATTGTTTACTTCTGCTTGTTAGAGGATCAAATAATTTTCCTTCACACTGAAATTCTAATGTCATCAATTCATTTACATTTATCTCTCGAAATTTGAGATCGAGAGGAATAGCCTGACGAATTCCAGTCCAAACTAAAAAATTGGTGTGTTTCAAACCATTTCGTTTTGCACTATTATAAGATTCTAAATTATTCATATTTAATAGCATGTGCTGGCAAATTAAAATTCCAGCTTTTACGTAATGTGGATAGTATATTGTTTTATGGTCTATCTTAATGTTCTTATTGTTCCAAATAATTGACTCAGAAATTGGAGGTGTTATTGAAAAATCTGCCCTGAAATCAGCCCACCACAGAAGAAGTTCTTTGTAAAATGTAGAGTTAATGTTATATTCCTTTACATTGTAATTACACCTGAATAAAAATTTTCCCCCGAAGTCTTCGAGGAGAAAATTTACAAATGCCTTCCACGGAGTTGAGCCTTCTGTGAAAAGCCTTCCAAGCCAGGCTAATCTTAAAGATTTAATTGAAGTTTCCAAATCTGCTAATTTAAGACCCCCATACTCTATATTGTTTATTACTGCTAGTCGAGCCATTTTATCAGGCCCGTTCCATAAAAAGTTATAAATAATAGTATTAAGTTGCTTAATAAATGCCTCTGGAGTAGGCAAAACTGAGAATGTGTACAGCATTTTTGGAAGCAGAAACGATTTAATAATAGTAATTTTTCCATAGAGTGACAAGCCTCGGCAACTCCACAACCGTGTCCGTGTCCGGATGTCTTTTAATTTGTCATAAAAGTTTACTTGTGAATGAATATTTGCATCATAGCTAAAACAAATCCCTAAGGCCTTAACGCTTTTGCGCCAAGTTATACCCAGGGGCGCTGCTGAGCTTTCTCTTAAAGAGCCAATCCACATGGCTTCGGTTTTAGTGTGATTAACTTTCAAACCAGAACAGGATTGAAACCGGTCAAGCAGACGAAAAATAAGCTGGGCGCTCTCGATATTGGGGACGAAAACAGTCAAATCGTCAGCGTATTGAACCAGCTTGAACTCTTCATTTCCAATTTTGATACCTTGAATGTCCATATTGGTTTGGGTTCGATTGCTAAAATCTCCGCTGCAATAGTAAGTAAGTAGGGGGATAGCGGGTCACCTTGCCTTACTCCTCTTTGTACATCAAAATATGGTGAGCATAGGCCATTGTTTACCACACAACTGGAAATATTGGTATAAAAAGTTTCAATCCATCTAATAAGACTAGGACCAAAACCGAATACATTCAAGCATTTAAACATGAAGTCACGATCGAGACTATCAAAAGCTTTTTCGAAATCAATAAACAGTAATATGCCAGGTATATTTTGTTTTTTTGTATAATCCATAATATCTATAATTGATCTCGCTGCCTCCCCTATAAATCTACCTTTGACATATCCTGTTTGAGTCGAGTTTATTATTGTGGGCAGAACTGGGATAATTCTGGCTGCAATGACTTTCGACGCGATCTTTGCGTCTACATTAGTTAAAGATATTGGTCTCCAATTTTCTAAATAGTTCCTATCTTTCCCTTTTTTCTCGATAAGAGTGATAATAGCTTGCTTCTGTGATGAAGACATCTCCCTGTTATCATAAGCTTCATTGAACGAATCGACCATAAAACCTCCGATGAGTGGCCAGAATGTTTTGTAAAACTCTATTGGAATACCATCGTTGCCGGGGGTTTTACCTATTTGAAACGAGCCCAGAATTTTTTCACATTCATCAACGGTGATTTTTCCTTCACAGCTTGTCCTCAATTCTTCGGAAAGTTTTGAAATGTTAGGATTTTGAAAAAAGCGCCTCGCTGTATCATTGTCCTGGTGTGTTTGTCGTCTTTCATAAAGTTTGCTATAAAAGGAATTTTGGGCGTTCATTATATGGAAAGGATTTGTTGAAATCGTGCCGCTGATGTAAAGCTTTCTTATATGTTTTTTGATGTTATTGCGCTTTTCTAAATTTAGAAAATATTTACTGTTCTTTTCACCATGCTCATGCCAGCGAGCCCTAGAGCGAACAATGATCCCTTCAACTTTTTCGTCATACAGAGTTTCAATTTCTCGTTTGAGTTTTTCAATTTCCAGTTTTGTTGCATCAGAAGGATTTTGCTGGAATTTCTTCAGTGCGTGTTGATATTTTAAATTCAGTTCCTCCTCCAGCTTTTGACGTTCACGGGATATTTTCTTTGAGAAAGTAATTGAACTCATCTTAATTTTGAATTTTATCCAATCCCATTTTACTCTGTTATTTGACAAATCGGTCGCTTCATCTATCCATACAGGCAATCCATTAGTTATCATCTCTACATATTCTTGTCTATTTAGTAAAGAGGTATTTAATTTCCAAAAGCCTGGTCCTTTGCAATTCTCTTCTATGTCCTTAAGTTCTAATACTATCGCGGAATGATCAGTTTTTATCGAAGCTACAATATCCACTTGCGTAACCAAATCATGTAAGCTGTCTGAGATCAGCCAGTAATCGAGTCTACAAAATATAAAGGGAGAACTTTTGCTCCATGTGAAACTAAGGGTGGTAGGGTTTTTAATGCGCCAAATATCATGCAGACAGAATTCAGTTTGGATATTCTCAATGGAGTTGATCAGATGTTGACGTGGGATTAAGATGCCTCCCTTTTTGTCTTTTGTTGGGTCTAGCGGGCAGTTAAAGTCCCCTCCTATAATCACATTTTCATCACTTTCAAGCTTCAACTCCCGTAAAGTTGCTGACAAATTTTGAAAGAATTTAATTGCTTCGGTATCCTTGTTTGGGCCATACACATTAACCAGAGTATAGCTTTTGTCATTAATTAGCGCTCTTAACAATAGCATTCTCCCATATGCGTCCCGAAGCTCATGTTGAATAGTAATGTCTAATCCATTTCTAAATAGCACAGCAACGCCTCTGGCATTAACACTTCCATGGGAAAAATTAATATAGGAACCCCATTCTTTCTTCCACTGGTTCTCGGTTATTTCTTTGGAATGCGTCTCTTGAAGAAAAAATATGTCAGCTTTTTGCTTTCGACACCAAGTAAAAATCGCTCTGCGTTTTCAAAAGTTGCTGAGGCCTCTCACGTTAAGTGAAAGCAATTTCAGGCTGCACGGCTTAGGCTTGGAATTTGTCATCTTTCAGGCACGTTACCCATGAGATTTAGTGTTATTAAAGGTTGATAGAAAAAATTTACATACTTGAACTTCTCAAACAGAATTTGAAAACTACAGGAAAAGTGGAATCTTGCGAACAAAAAACAAACACAAAACAAACACACACACGAAAGCGTACTTACCGCGACTTCTGCCAGGTTGTCTGTACACTTTCGCCGAGAACATCCTTTCTCCCTTTAAATCATTATATAATTAAAGCTTAAGCTATAGCAAGCCTTACAATAAGCAAAAAAGCGTCAATTGCGAAATGTCAATGTACGTTAGAGTCAATAGCTAGAATTATTCTTAGGTAACTTGAAAGACTTCAATCTCTCCGCGCCATCTTCTTTATATAGAATTTGAGCTGGAACGCTCCATGGGATGAAAGCGAATTGGACATTGGACTTGGCTTTTACCGTTGGAAGGTAATCTTTTCTTAGCTCAGCCCGCTCCTTTCGCACGGTCTTCGACACGTCGTCTGAGATGAAGAGCTGATAATTCTTGTATTTATTATCCTTTAGTTTACTCGCAGCCGACTTAAGAATATATACTTTGTCGGTATACCTGAGAAGGTAGATATGAATTGGCCTCGGCTTTGGCGGGCTGCTGTCATCCTGATGAATATTCGTCCTATGAGCTCTCATTACTTCAATGTTTTTTTCTAAATTCATCAGACCTTGAAAAATAGCGGCGTCGATAAACTCTTCCATTGAGCTTTGGTCTTTTTCGCTGCCTTCTTCCACGCCCCAAATAACAATGTTGTTACGCTTTGACCGATTTTCAAGGTCTTCAATCTTCTGTCTCAACTTGTCAACTTCTGTACGGTCTGCTTTCTCCTCAATTTTTTGTTGTGACTGTTGTAGTCCTTCTTTAAGACCGTCCACATCTTTAACGAGAGAGCCCTGAATTTTCTCCAGCTTATTTAACTTTGTAAGCATGTCGTTCCCGAGGGCGTCCATCTTGGTCAGCAGGTGTCAAGCTTTTTCGAGTCTAAATTACCGGTAGCAGCCATTTCTTGCTTTTTTGTCATCAATCTTGTAGTAACACTCATAAGACCGAGTTTGCTAGCCAAGCTTCGCTAAAAAAAGCATTCATAAGCGGAAAGAAGAGAGGGAGGGACGGAGCTCGGAAAAAGCCGTCTACCTTCGCCACCACATGCCACGTGACCTAACTACTAAGTCCCACTAATCATATGCACTTCACCAACTATACGACTCGTAAACTCATTGTTTCACGACTCGTACGAACCGTACGATTCGTACGATTCGTAGCACTGTATGTATCACTAATCATACTAAGTCTCACTAATCATATGCACTTCACCAACTGTACGACTCGTAAACGCATTGTTTCACGACTCGTACGAACCGTACGATTCGTACGATTGGAGTGATGATTTTTACGAACCGTATCAGGTCGTGTATATTGGACAACCCTCTCGAAGATTGTCTGTAATAAAGAGGTGGCCGTATTAGAGAGGTGACTGTATGGAGAGGTTCGACTGTACATGTATAATAGTCAATGCACTCAAATACGTCAATCGAGAATACTCAATGCTTATTAATCAACTGATATTTGGGAATCAAAGACCAATAATGATGGACCATTTTGACTTTTTACATGATTATTTTTTGTCAATTTCCATCATTATCATCAATTTTGATTGATTGACTTAAATTTGAAAGTATGTTTGTTGGTGGACAAAACACTGACCACCAGTCCATGGACTACCCCTAAAAATGGCTACCCCTAAAATACTTTTCCAATTGAGTACTATTTACGGAGCTGCTGTTATACTCACATTGCACATACCTTGTTTACTTTCCACAACTTTGGTATAGCTTACACTATGTCAAAAACTTCCACTAAACTCAAAAACCAAACACTCATGCTTATGTGGCTTGCAACTTAGTTTCAGTTAGATTCTGTCAGACTTCTAAAAGTATCGATCTTCTGCAGTGCATGTTTACCTATCTCCATGTTGCTGACCCATAAAGGAAAACTAATTTTTGAAATTAAAGATGCATAGCTTTGTTTGTGTCCTAATTTCCTTGGACCTCGGTTGACTTTCTGACAATGCAATTTACCTTTGATAAATACCATGCTAGTAAGCCTTACCAGCTTACTAGCATTTCAATGCGTTTTGAAGTTATGTTTACAGAGTGTGAAGATTGATGGATTGATTTGCGTCTACATGTTTTGCTATATATTATGTTGGAACCATTTTCACTTTTCATTAACTTCTATTTCCAGGGATGGAAGCATGAGGGGAAAATGTAGTGAGATGTCAAAACTAAGGAAACAAAAGACAACTTGCATAGGGGGAAGGCCGTTTGCTTGTAAACAGTGTGGCAAGTGTTTTGTCCAAACAGGAAATTTGCAAACGCATGAAAGAGTCCACAAAGGTGAAAAGCCTTATGGATGCACACAGTGTGGCAAGGCCTTTAATCGAGCAGAACATTTAAAGAGACATGAAAGAGTTCATACTGGTGAAAAACCTTATGAATGTAAACAGTGTGGCAAGTGTTGTAGCCGAGCAGGAAGCTTAAGGACTCATGAGAGGGTTCATACTGGTGAGAAGCCTTTTGAATGCAAACAGTGTGGCAAGTGTTTTAGCCAAGCAGGAAGCTTAAGGAATCATGAGAGGATTCATACTGGTGAGAAGCCTTTTGAATGCAAACAGTGTAGCAAGTGTTTTAGCCAAGCAGGAGATTTGAAGACCCATGAAAGGATACATACTGGTGAGAAGCCTTATGAATGCAAACAATGTGGCAAGTGTTTTAGAAGTGGAACAGATTTGCGGACTCATGAAAGAGTCCACAGTGATGAGAAGCCTTATGAGTGCAAACAGTGTGGCAAGTGTTTTAGCCAAGCAGGAAACTTAAGGACTCATGAGAGGGTTCATACTGGTGAGAAGCCTTTTGAATGCAAACAGTGTGGCAAGTGTTTTAGCCAAGCAGGAGATTTGAAGACCCATGAAAGGATGCATACTGGTGAGAAGCCTTATGAATGCAAACAGTGTGGCAAGTGCTTTAGAAGTGGAACAGATTTGCGGACTCATGAAAGAGTCCACAATGATGAGAAGCCTTATGAGTGCAAACAGTGTGGCAAGTGTTTTAGCCAAGCAGGAAGCTTAAGGACTCATGAGAGGGTTCATACTGGTGAGAAGCCTTTTGAATGCAAACAGTGTAGCAAGTGTTTTAGCCAAGCAGGAGATTTGAAGACCCATGAAAGGATACATACTGGTGAGAAGCCTTATGAATGCAAACAGTGTGGCAAGCGTTTTAGCCAAGGAGGAAATTTAAAAATACATGGAATTTCACACACAAGAGAGATGCGTTTCAATCACGTACAACCAACTTACAAGAACTCAAAGCCAGGCTACTTTGAATGTTGGATTTGTCAGGAGGAGTTAGGTAGTCGAGCCCTACTTCTTGAACACTATGATAATCACATGATTGTGGCTAGTTGAGCTACTTTGCTCTTAACTATAGTGGAAAATCTGATCAACGGGTATTCCCATGATAAATGTTTATTGAATATTTACTATTGTACAAAACTATTTCGAATTATTAGGTAATTTAGGTGCAAAAACGCAAGAGAATGGTTTTAAAAAGACATAGTGATGAGTGATACTGATTAAATAATGTTTAGTTAAATGGTTTAATTGCATCATGCATGAGATTACTACGTTGTGGTTGTCATGGCACCCAAAGTGGAAATCCCAAAGAAAAGCAGATATTTACTTCTGTTTGGTTACAGTTACTTGTATCTTTTAAAGTCATATTAAGAATGCTGACAAGACATTAACTTTTGTAGCCTTCTGTTCTGGTTTTGTTGTGTTAAAATTAAGTGATATAAGCCACAAGTGGACGAGAAAGAACATTTCCAGAGGTGTTTGATTATATTTTTCCTACAATGTTTTTCTTGCCATATTGGAGATGAACTTTTTTTGCTTTCTATTGTTGGTATACGAGATTACAAAGAAATTAGACATCCTTGTTGGAAGCAAGACCAGATTATTTTTGCTGACAACGATACTTGGTTTTAACGTGTGAAGAAAAAGTATCTAGAACTCGTGGAAGCTTAGGGTTGTTCACAAGTTACGCGTGGATGGTGACAGGTAAATGTAGACTGATAGGTCCAAACGTACGCACAGAACATGAATATAGAGCTATTATATCGAATAAAGTAATAGACTTATTAATATGTTATTCAAAATATTTACACTAATTACTTTTAGCACTGCAATGCTATTAAACTGTTGTTGTTGTATGCAGTACAATCAATTTCTTTAATCAAACTCGATTCTTTCGTGCTATGACTACTATAAGCGACAAACCTTTATTTTTGTGAAGTACTCAGAGCCATGAAATGTTTATGGTACGTAGGAAACAGTTTCCTTTCAAAATTAAGTTTGTACTATGTATGTTTGTTCAGTTAGCCGATTACTTAGTTCTCGTTCCAGCCTTGCTTTTCAAAAACGCCTAAAGGAAAAACTCTACACTGTATCACTGGGTTTTATTAAGCAGAAGAGAAAGAAATTACATAGATGTCCCAAAACAAGAAAACATGAAACTTGGCAGTTCTTTTAAAGAGGTTTCCATTCAGCGGGCAAAGGACAACACTAATTTTTTAGGGGGATGGACACGTGGTCTGAACCCGTATACCTTTTCCACTAAAAAATGATCCACTATCTAGCAAAAATATTTCCCTCTTTTTTCCTGTCACCTGCCACATTCTTTCTGTACCCGTCTTATATTGTAGGAGGGGTGGGGGGCTCGCCTCCTGCTCCCCACCCGTGTCACAAGAATTCTGCACACAAATGTTTATTGGGTTTTGATATACACCGTGCCGAAAAGAAGTTACAGTGCCCTTGAAGCAATTTATACCACGACCGGTCTTTACCGTCGCAGTTGATTTCTCTAAGAGGTCAATCACCTCTTCGAAACCTTTTGTTTGATTCACTCTCTGTTCCCCCCAACTTTATTGTTTTAAAGGCTAGCTTTTAATAGGTCATCGTTTCTGTTTCTGTTTTTGTTTTGTTTTGGGTTCGCAGCCAGTCCTGTTAAGCTCTTTCACCTTAAAATTTCGAAAATGTCTGAAATGTGCCGGTCTTGGGCCTATTTTTGCTCAACATCCCTGTCAGTTGGGTTTATTCTCAGTGAGGGCTTATAAACATGGGGACTCATTTTGAGATGTAAATGTGCGTTCAAAAAACATTTTTGACCATTTGGGTCTCTAGTTAGGGCTTTCCGCAAGGTTCTCGAGATTTCCCAAAAAGTTGCTCAAAAGTTGCTCCAAAAATCCAAAAAAGTTGCTACTGATAATAAAAGTTGCTCCTTAGTTGCTCCAAAAAATCCAAAACGCTGCTTCTAATGAAGATAATTTCTCTAAATATATGCTATTTCCCCTTTGAGGGTAAGATTTCTAAGCAGTTTTATGCAATTTTACAGCAAATTAAGTATCTAAACTTGTTAAATAACAAGGAATTCTTTAACTGAGAAAAAATTGTAAAGATATCGATGAAGTCATGTTTGCAGTGTTTGCTGACGAGTTTTGTAGTGTTTGAATGCAGAATAAGCCGAAAGCTGAAAGCGTCTTCAGATGTGCCTCGAAAGTCTTCGACTCTACGGCAAACTTCGTAAATCTTCGGAAACGTTCGTATTACCTTTGAACAACACTCGGAA